>NC_069694.1:4444375-4781250 GCF_023699985.2 Odocoileus virginianus | reverse complement strand
AACTCCAATATTTTGGCCACCTGATACAAAGAACTGACTCATTGGAAAATACCCTGATTCTGGGAAAGAGTGAAGGTGGGAAAAGAAGGGGACGACAGAGGATGAGATGGTTGGATGGCATCACTGACTCAATGGACGTTAGTTTGAGTAAACTCCGGGAGTTTGTGTGGACAGGGAGGCCTGGTGTGCTGCATTCCATGTGGTTGCAGAGTCAGACATGACTGAGCGACTGAACTGAACTTATTTCTTTTAGTTTAAAATGGAGGTTAAGATATATCACAAAATTCTGTCCAGTCACAAAAACACCTGATTATTGTAAGAAAAGATCTTGTTACCTTTGGTACATAGTTGATATATTGATTCACTGGATGGTGAAGATATTATTATGGTTAAGATATAATTGTGATATTATTATGGCATGGTTAAGATATTGTGTTAATTGGAATTTATGTTATTGGACTTGTGAGCCCTTTTCCTCAAATTTTCCCATCTTGATTGCTGTTTTTCTGTGACCATCCCTTAAATGCACCAATATCCCTCCAATGCACCAATATGTTCTTTAAGCACAGTTTTAAAAATATGTCTTACTTCAAGCCACGTTTCATTTCCATCTCTACTGCTCTTGTGCAGGCCACCATCATCACACATCTATAGTAGTCTCCTACTGATTTCCTTGCTTTTACCTGCCACCCATTCATAGTTATTATTTTAAAACAAATAAATTAAAATTTTTAATTCCTTTGAAACACAAATGAGTTTATGCCATTTCTTCAGACTTCAGTGGCTTCCAAGAGCACTTGGAATGAAACTCAGGCCCTTTCTGATCTTGCCCTTGCCTGCCTCTCAGGCATCTCCTTCTACCTCTTATTTGGTCATTTGGGCTCAGATTATTCAGTTCCCGCCCCCTAGCCCTCCAGCTGGTATTGAACATGTTCCCCAGTGCCAGCCACCACCACATTGCTTTAGTCTGTTTTCCTCATAGCACTTATCTTTGAAGGTTTCTTGTTTGTTGGTTTCCCTGCTTATGATAAATAGGTGTTGCTCTTATTTATTACAGTTTGCCTAACTTTAAGAACACTGCCTGTCTGTCATGTGGCTCAGGATCAATAAATATTTGTGGAATGAATGAATGTGCTGAAAAATGTGTGTCCTGTGAATGATCTGGTTCCCTAATAGTGGAGACTGGAAATAAGTCAAAGAATAGTATTTTATTTGAACAGGCAATAAATTGCACCCTTCATAAGCATGTATATACTGGAATATATTACTTTGTCATGAAATGATTTAGAACATATTTGTTATGATGTACTTGATGCCAGAAAATGCTTCTTAATACTATGTTGACTGATTGGAGTAGCGTGTTCTTGCTGGACTCAGTAACAAAACATATATAACACTAAGATGTACATTACTCCTGTTTAAATGAAATAAATTTTAAAATGTAAATTTGTTTTATATAATAAGACTCAATATAAAAAATTTTTGAATATTCTCTGTTACATTTAAATTAGTGTTTCATTCACACATAATTTTTTTGAAAAAAACATTTATTGAATTTTTTCTCAAAAGGTAAATGAGCATTCAAGATAAAACAGGCCTTGTACTGAGATCTTGAATTCAAGCTTATATCAAACTGATAAGAGGTTGATTAAATGGCCTGATTTTTACTTTAAAAATTTCCATCTTGCAAGAGCCAGGAAGTGAAAATTAATGTTTAATTTAGGAGTAATGTTTCTTTTCCAAACGTTAACAAACAAATTTCCATTAATGCTGAGCCTTTATAAAATATTATTGTAAAATATGCTTCATTGATAATACATTTAGTGTGGCATTTTCATGAATTCTGACATTTTTAAAAAGCAGCTTTATTGAAGTGTAATTGACACAAAATAAGCTTAATATGTTTAAAGTGTAGAATTTGGCAAGCTTGAGCATACATATGGACACCTACGAAGCCATCACCACATTCAAGTTAATAAACATATCCATTACTTCCAGAAATTTCCTACTGCCCTTTGGTATGGTTGTTATGTATAACTATGCATGCTTTTTCTTCATGCATTCAATGCAGTTAATCTAGTGCCCACCATGTTCTAAATACTGAGCTGGGTATTTAAGATTGAATGGTCAGCTCAACCAATAGGTTCTGGATCCAAAAAAAATTATGATCAAATAATTATGTTCAGTTCAGCTCAGTCATGTCCGACTCTTTGCGACCCCATGAACCGCAGCACACCAGGCCTCCCTGTTCATCACCAACTCCCGGAGTTTACTCAAACTCATGTCCATCGAGTCGGTGATGCCATCCAACCATCTCACCCTCTGTCGTCCCCTTCTCCTCCTGCCCCCAATCCCTCCCAGCATCAGAGTCTTTTCCAATGAGTCAACTCTTCGCATCAGGTGGCCAAAGGATTGGAGTTTCAGCTTCAGTATCAGTCTTTTCAATGAACACCCAGGACTGATCTCCTTTAGGATGGACTGGTTGGATCTCCTTGCAGTCCAAGGGACTCTCAAGAGTCTTCTCCAACACCACAGTTCAAAAGCATCAATTCTTCGGCACTCATCTTTCTTTATAGTCCAACACTCACATCCATACATGACCACTGGAAAAACCATAGCCTTGACTAGATGGACCTTTGTTGACAAAATAATGTCTCTGCTTTTTAAGATGCTATCTAGGTTTGTCATAACTTTCCTTCCAAGGAGTAAGTGTCTTTTAGTTTCATGGCTGCAGTCACCATCTGCAGTGATTTTGGAGCCCCTAAAAAAAATGTCAGCCACTGTTTCCACTGTTTCCCTATCTATGTACCTTTGTAATATATCTGAAAATATACATAAAATTTTTGTTTCTACTGGATGTTATGGTTTTTATGTTGAAAATGGTGTCATATTTCTTATATGGAAAGGATAGCCAGTGAAGACAAGAAGTTTTATTATAATTTATTTCTTTGATGTTTACCAGAAAGTCAATATCAGAAATGAAAAAACTCCTAGGAAAATCTCCATTTCTTTTTCTTGCCATGTCATATTAGGTGTTATTTCAAGGGAGGAAAGGTGATAATAATGAGGTAGAAGTATTGAAAGATAGGAATGTTTATTAAAAATCGAATATAGCTATAAGTGAGATAAATAATTATGATTATGTAATATAATTTTGTAGTTCCATCACTTTTAATTTGGAAAGAATGCCAGCCTTAAATAAGATGATTTCCTGATGAATTGAAATAAGCCATAGCTTTCAAATATGAAATATTATATTTGCCAGTTGTATTTGGGATTCTTGGATGATATATCCTCTGCTCAGGTTCATAACTCACTGCAGTGTTTAGCAGATATATTGGAAAATCACAATGTTGTTGTTTTCCCTCTGACCCTAAAAATTCTCAGAAACAACATTTGCTGGAAAGAGGAATCATTTATCACTGTAGATTCTTGCCAACTCTGAACTGTGAGGAAAGCTACCAAATGGAGAAAGAATCAATAGTTAACCTAGGATTGCATTTTAGTACTCATCCCACAGGAAGAAGTCAGGGGGAAAAACACTGTAAAGAAAAGGCATAAAGAAGGTAACCCAACTGTAGATTCAGGGCTTGTGGCAGCTGAACACATCAGAGGCAAGAGCATAGTGAGCCGGTGCCAAGGCTGAGAGCAGACGCCTGGACCTCTCGGGGAGATCTGCTTGCTTCTCCCAGCCCTGAAATGCCGGCCCCTCTTCTCTGCCTGTGTTCTCCTATCTACTTTCCATTTAGTCAGACCTCTTGAAAGTTGACCTTTGCCTGTTAAATTGGAACCTCTTTCTTCCTGTTCCTAATCCGTTCTGTTCTAACTCCAGCTTTCCTCCTAGGCTGTTAGCAGCTTTATATCATCTAATTGAAGCAACTGTGATCTGTTGCCTGCATAGCCCCTCAAAGTCTGCAGGGCTTGTTGCTTTGATCCTGTGACTAGATCTGACATCTTTTAGCTTCTCCTTAGTTGCTCTTGTGTCTGTGTGTGTTTATGTGTGTTAATTTCTGTTGTACAGAAATTGATTCTGTTATATACATACATCTATGTTTATATATATATACACATATATATATCTTTTAAAAAATACTTTTTCATTATGGCTTATCCCAGGATACTGACTGTGGTTCCCTGTTCTATATGGTACAGATAGGACCGTGTTGTTTACCTGTGCTATACATAATAGCTTATACCAGCTAATCCTAGCCTCTCACTCCATTCCTGTCCAATCTCCTCCTGTTGGCAACCACAAATTTGTTCTCTCTCTCCATGAGTCTCCTGACTCACTCCTGATCTGATCTAACAAAACAGTGAAAGAGGAAAAGGGAAACCTGTAGGTTGAGAAATACTGAGAAATAAATTTGAATCTGAGGGAGAAATATCAATAACCTCAGATATGCAGATGACAACTCCCTTTTTATGACAGAAAGTGAAGAGGAACTAAGGAGCCTCTTAATGAAGGTGAAAGAGGAGAGGGAAAAAGCTGGCTTAAAACTCAACATTCAAAAAACAAAGATTATAGCATCCAGTCCCATCACTTCTTGGCAAATAGATGGGGAAACAGTGGAACCAGTGACTTCTTTTCTTGGGCTCCAAAATCAGTGCAGATGGTGACTGCAGCCATGAAATTAAAAGATGCTTGCTTCTTGGAAGGAAAACTATGAACAACCTAGACAGCATATTAACAAGCAGAGCCATTACTTTGCCAACAAAGGTCCATGTAGTCAAAGCTATGGTTTTTCTGGTAGTCAGGTATGTATGTGAATGTTGGACTATAAAGAAAGATGAGTGCCAAAGAATTGATGCTTTTGAACTGTGGTCTTGGAGAAGACTCTTGAGAGTGCCTTGGACTGCAAGGAGATCCAACCAGTCAACTCTAAAGGAAATCAACCCTGAATATTCATTGGAGGGACTTGATGCTGAGGCTGAAACTCCAATAATTTGGCCACCTGATGCGAAGAGCAAACTCATTGGAAAAGATCCTGATGATGGGAAAGGTTGAGTACAGGAGGAGAAGGGGATGACAGAGAATGAGATGGTTGGATGGCATCACAGACTCAATGGAGATGAGTTTGAGCAGGCTCTGGGAATTGGTGATGGACAGGGAAGCCTGGTGTGCTGCAGTGCTTGGTGCTGCAAAGAGTCAGACACTGACTGAACCACTGAGCAACACCAAATGGAAGCCAAAATGATGGAGGCCCATGCAAGTAAGCAGAGGCGTTGGAGTGAATCATGTGTTCACGCTCAGTTAGTAGTCACACCCAGCTCTTTAGAGCCTCCTGGGACTGTAGCTCTCCAGACTTCTCTGTCCATGGGATTTTCAAGGCAAGAACACTGGAGTGGGTCGCCACTTCCTCCTCCAGGGGACCGTCCCAGCCCAGAATTGAACATGCATCCCCTGCGCTGGCAGGTGGCTTCTTCACCACTGAGCCAGCTGGAAAGCCCCACCAAGCTGAAGGGAGGCAGGTGAATTTAGTTTTTATTTAGGCATCAGTGTACCTATGTTTTTTTTCAAATTGTGTTTTGAAATATTTATAAGGAAAAAGAAAAAGAGTTTGCTTCATTTTAGAAACAGGCTTGATGAAGTAAGCTTTAAATTCTTGAGCTTAGCAAAGAATTTATTAAATACAAATTGAACATAATATTGAATTGAATACAGTAGAAAATAGATGAATTTGATAATGTAGTAACTTAGGTATTAAGCTGATTTTTGGTTTGAAAGAAATAAAATGTAAACATTTATATACATATTGGACAACCTAGAAGAACTGGATAAATTCATAACATAAATACCACTTACCAAGACTGAATCATAATAAAATAGAAATCTGAACAAACTGATTATTAGCAAGAAAGATTGAATCAGTAACCAAAAACCTGCAAACAATCAAAAGTTCAGTAGCAAACAGCAGGGCTGGTGAATTTTACCAAACATTTGCAAAAGAATTGATACCAATTCTTCTCAAACTCTTCCAAAATATAAAAGAGGGAGAACTCTTCTACACATATTTTATGAAGCCAAAGTTCAGTTCAGTTCAGTTGCTCAGCCATGTCCAACTTTTTGTGACCCCGTGGACTGCAGCATGCCAGGCTTCCCTGTCCATCACCAACTCCTGGAGTTTACCCAAACTCATGTCCATTGAGTGGGCAATGCCATCCAACCATCTCATCCTCTGTTGTCCCCTTCTCCTCCTGCCCTCAATCTTTCCTGGCATCAGAGTCTTTTCCAATGAGTCATCTCCTCGCACGAGGTGGCCAAAGTATTGGAGTTTCAGCTTCAACAACAGTCCTTTCAATGAACATCCAGGACTGATCTCCTTCAGGATGGACTGGTTGGATCTCCTTGCAATCCAAGGGACTCTCAAAAGTCTTCTCCAACACCACAGTTCAACAGCATCAATTCTTCAGTGCTCAACTTTCTTTATAGTCCCACTCTCACATCCATACATGGCTATTGGAAAAACCATAGCCTTGACTAGACAGACCTTTGTTGACAAAGTAATGTCTCTGCTTTTTAATATGCTGTCTAGGTTGGTCATAACTTTCCTTCCAAGGAGTAAGCATCTTTTAATTTCATGGATGCAATCAACATGTGCAGTGATTTTGGAGCCCAGAAAAATAAAGTCAGCCACTGTTTCCACTGTGTCCCCATGTATTTGTCATGAAATGATGGGACCGGATGCCATGTTCTTAGTTTTCTGAATGTTGAGCTTTAAGCCAATTTTTTCACTCTCCTCTTTCACTTTCATCAAGAGGCTCTTTAGTTCTTCACTCTCTGCCATAAGGGTGGTATCATCTTCATTGATGATATTGGTTATTGATATTTCTCCCAGCAATCTTGATTCCAGCTTGTGCTTCATCCAGCCCAGCGTTTCTCAAGATGTACTCTGCATATAAGTTAAATAAGCAGGGTGACAATATAAAGCCTTGACATACTCCTTTCCTGATTTGGTACCAGTCTCTTGTTCCATGACCAGTCCTAACTGTTGCTTCCTGACCTGCATACAGGTTTCTACAGAGGCAGGTTACGTGGTCTGGTATTCCCATCTCTTTCAGAATTTGCCACAGTTTATTGTGATCCATACAGTCAAAGGCTTTGGCATGATCAATAAAGCAGAAATAGATGTTTTTCTGGAACTCTCTTTTTCGATGATCCAACAGATGTTGGCAATTTGATCTATGGTTCCTATGACTTTTCTAAAAATAGCTTGAACATCTGTAAATTCATGGTTCATGTATTGCTGAATCCTGGCTTGGAGAATTTTGAGCATTACTTTACTAGCATGTGAGATGAGTGCAATTGTGCGGTAGTTTGAGCATTCTTTGGGGTTGTCTTTCTTTGGGATTGGAATGAAAATTGATCTTTTAGAGTCCTGTGGCCACTGCTGAGTTTTCCAAATTTGCTGGCATATTGAGTGCAGCTCTTTCACAGCATCATCTTCAGGATTTGAAATAGCTCAACATGAATTCTATCACCTCCACTAGCTTTGTTCATAGTGATGCTTCTTAAGACCCACTTGACTTCACACTCCAGGATGTCTGGCTCTAGGTGAGTGATCACACCACTGTGATTATTTGGGTCATGAAGATCTTTTCTGTATAGTTCTGTGTATTCTTGCCACCTCTTCTTAACATCTTTTGCTTCTGTTAAGTCCATACCATTTCTGTCCTTTATTGTGCCCATCTTTGCATAAAATGTTCCCTTGGTGTCTCCAATTTTCTTGAAGAGATCTCTAGTCTTTCCCATTCTATTGATTTCCTCTATTTCTTTGCACAGGTCACTGAGGAAAGCTTTCTTATCTCTCTTTGCTATTCTTTGGAACTCTGCATTCAGATGGGAATATCTTTCCTTTTCTCCTTTGCCTTTTGTGTCTTTTCTTTTCTTAGCCATTTGTAAGGCCTCCTCAGACAGCCATTTTGCTTTTTGGCATTTCTTTTTCTTGGGGATGGTCTTGATCCCTGTCTCCTGTAAAATGTCATGTACCTCTGTTCATAGTTCATCAGGCACTCTGTCTATCAGATCTAGTCCTTTAAATCTATTTCTCACTTCCACTGTATAATCGTAAGAGATTTGATTTGGGTCATACCTGAATGGTCTAATGGTTTTCTATACTTTCTTTAATTTAAGTCTGAATTTGGCAATAAGGAGTTCATGATCTGAGTGATAGTCAGCCCTCTGTCTTGTTTTTACTGACTGTATAGAGCTTCTCCATCTTTGGTTGCAAAGAATATAATCAATCTGATTTCGGTGTTGACCATCTGGTGATGTCCATGTGTTAGAGTCTTCTCTTGTGTTGTTGGAAGAGGGTGTTTGCTATGACCACTGTGTTCTCTTGGCAACAGTCTATTAGCCTTTTCCCTGCTTCATTCCATATTCCAAGGCCATATTTGCCTGTTACTCCAGGTGTTTCTTGACTTCCTACTTTGGCATTCCAGTCCCCTTTAATGAAAAGGACATCTTTCTTGAGTGTTAGTTCTAGAAGGTCTTGTAGGTCTTCATAGAACTGTTCAACTTCAGTTTCTTTAGCAATACTGATCAGGGCATAGACTTGGATTACTGTGATATTAAATGGTTTGCTTTGGAAATGAACAGAGATTATTCTGTCATTTTTGAGATTGCATCCAAGTACTGCATTTTGGACTCTTTTGTTGAGTATGATGCCTAGTCCATTTCTTCTAAGGGATTCTTGCCCATAGTAGTAGATATAATGGTCATGTGAGTTAAATTTACCCATTGCAGTCCATTTTAGTTTGCTGATTCCTAAAATGTCAATGTTTACTTTTGCTGTATCCTATTCAACCACTTCCAATTTGCCTTGATTCATGGACCTAACATTCCAGGTTCCTATGCAATATTGCTCTTT
Organism: Odocoileus virginianus; assembly: GCF_023699985.2. NCBI lineage: Eukaryota > Metazoa > Chordata > Mammalia > Artiodactyla > Cervidae > Odocoileus > Odocoileus virginianus. The sequence goes on along the minus strand of NC_069694.1, from coordinate 4,772,383 downwards.
ACAGCATTGGACCTTGCTTCCGTCACCAGACACATCCACAACTGGGTGTTGTTTTTGCTTTGGCTCCATCCCTTCATTCTTTCTGGAGTTATTTCTCCACTGATCTCCAGTAGCATATTGGGCACCTACCAACCTGGGGAGTTCATCTTTCTGCGTCCTCTCTTTTTGCCTTTTCATACTGTTCATGGGGTTCTCAAGGCAAGAATACTGAAGTGGTTTGCCATTCCCTTCTCTAGTGGACCAGATTTTGTCAGAACTCTCCACCATGACCTGTCTCTCTTGGGTGGCTCCACACGGCATGGCTCATAGTTTCATTGAGTTAGACAAGACTGCGGTCCATGTGATCAGGTTGGTTAGTTTTCTGTGATTGTGGTTTCAGTCTGTATGCCTTCTGATGCCCTCTCTCAGCGCCTACCATCTTCCTGGGGTTTCTCTTACCTTGGACATGGAGTATCTCATGACGGTTGCTGCTACTGACCTTGGACGTGGGGTATCTCCTCTTGGCTGCTTGCTGCTCCAGCACTGTGCAGCCAAGTTACCCTGATATGAAATCCGGACAAGGATGCCACAGGAGAGAAAATCACAGGTCAATGTATTTGCTGAACACACGTGCAGAAATCCTCAGCATAAAATATTACCATAAAAATGTTAGCATTCTGTATTCAGTAATACATCATAAGGATGATACATCATGATCAAATGGGATTTATTCCACAGATGTAAAATGCTTTAACAACTGAAAATCAATCAATGTGGTATACCGTATCAACAAAATGAAGGCTAAAAATCATATAATCATCTCAATAGATTCAGAAAAAGCATTTGACAAAATTTAACTTCCATTTATGAGAAAAACTTTCAACAAACTGGGTTTAGAGAGAACATACCTCAGCATGATAAAGAACATATGGGACAGTCAACAGCTGACAACATACTCAACAGTGAAAAGCTGAGAGTTTTCCACCTAAGATCTGAACAAAACAATGCTGTCCACTCTTAACACTTTTATTCAGGATAGTGTTCGAAGCCAGAGCAGTTAAACAAGAAAAAGAACTAAAAGGCATCCAAATAGGAAGGGAAGAAGTAAAACTGTCAATATTTGCAGACAACATGATATCATATATAGGAAACCCTGAAGACTCCATCAAAAAGTGTTAGACCTAGGAAATGAATTCAGTAAAGTTGCAGGATACAAAATAAACACACACAGATACTGTTTCATTTCTTTACACTAATAATAATCTGTCAGAAAAAGAAGTTAAGAAAGCAATTACAATTCCATCAAAGAGAATAAAATTCCCGGGAATAAATCTCATTAAGGACGTGAAATACCTTTGAATTAATAACTGCTGCTGATGTTTAGTTGCTCAGTTGTGTCCGAATCTGTGCCGCTGCGTGGACTGCAGCCTGCCAGGCTCCTCTGTCATAGGCTTCTCTAGGCCAGAGTACTGGAGTGGGTATTGAAAACTACAAGTTATTAATGAAAGATAATGAAGCAGACATATATAAATGGAAAAACCTTTCATGCTCTTGGATTGGAACGACTAATATTGTTAAATTGTCTGTAACATTCAAAGCAAAATACAGATTCAGCACAGTCTGTATCAAAATCCAATTGTACATTTCAAAAGAATAGAACAAATGATCCTAACATTTGTATGCAACCTCAAAAGACCCTGAATAGCCAAAACAATCCTGAAAAAGAAGAACCAAACTGGATTGATTTCAGATTGAACTATAGTAATTAAAACAGTATGGTATTGGCATAAAAACAGATATATACGTCAGTAGAACAAAATAGAGAATCCAGAAATAAGCCCACACATATATGGTCAATTTATGACAAAGGAGCCAAGAATATACCATAAGGAAAGAACAATCTCTTTAATAAATGATGTTTAAAAATTGGACAGTCACTTGTAAAAGAGTGAAACTGGATCAGTGTCGTATACTATACACAAAATTTAGCTCAAAATGAATTGAGCACAAGACCTGGACTGATAAAACTCATAGAAGAAATTATAGGCAGTAAACTGTGGTATTGGAGAACACTCTTGAGAGTCCCTTGGACTGCAAAGAGATCCAATCAGTCCATTCTAAAGGAGATCAATCCTGGGTGTTCATTGGAAGGACTGATGCTGAAGCTGAAACTCCAATACTTTGGCCACCTTATGCGAAGAACTGATTCATTGGAAAAGACCTTGATGCTCGGAGGGATTGGAGGCAGGAGGAGAAGGGGACGACAGAGGGTGAGATGGTTGGATGGCATCACTGACTCGATGGACATGGGTTTGGGTGGACTCCAGGAGTTGGTGATAGACAGGGAGGCCTGGTGTGCTGCGGTTCATGGGGTCGCAAAGAGTTGGACATGACTGAGTGACTGAACTGAACTGAACTGAAGCTCCTTGATGTAGGTCCTGGCAATAATTTTTTTTTAATCTGACTCCAAAAGTGAAAGCAACAAAAGCAAAAATAAACAAGTGGGACTACATCAGACTGAAAAGCTTCTGCCCAGCAAAGGAAACCACAAGCAAAATGAAAAGGCAGCCTATCGAATGCGAGAAAATAGTTGCAAATCATGTATCCAATAAGGATATCCAAAATATCCAAAATACAAATGAACACTCAGTACCAAGAAAACAAACAGCCCAATTAAAAAGTGGGCAGAGGATCTAAATGGGTTTTCTAAAAAAAGAAAAAGACAACACGCACATGAAACAATGCTCGTTATTAATCACCAGGGAAATGCAAGTCAAAACCACAATGAGATGTGACCTCTGAGCTGTTAGAATGGCTTTTATGGGAAAACAAACAAAACACAAGAACTAAGTTTGGCAAGGATGTGGAGAAAGGCAACCCTCATAGGTTGTTGGTGAGAACGTAAATGGGTGCACCGACTGTGAGAAGATTCTCACTGAGAAAATTCTGCAAAGCAGAGTTTCTGAATCGTGGCAGGTCTATTTTTAAGTTTTTGAGGAACTTCCGTATTGCTTCTCATAGTTGTTGCACCAGTTTACACTCTCACCAACAGTTTACGAGGGTCCCCTTTCTTCACATCTTCGCCAGCCGTATTTTTTGTCATTTTAATAAAAGCCATTCTAACAGCTGTGAGGTCACATCTCCTTGTGGTTGATCTGAATTTCCCTGATGATTAGTGATACTGAGCATCTTTCCATGTGCCTGCTGTCATGTAGGGCTTCTCAGGCGGTACACTGGTAAAGAACTCACCCACCAATGCGGGAGACATCAGAAATGCAGTTTCAATCCCTGGGTCAGGAAGATCCCACGGAGCAGGAAATGGCCACCTGCTTCAGTGTTTTTACCTGGAAAACTCCATGGACAGAGGAGTCTGGCAGGCTGCAGTTGAGGGAGATGCAGAATCAGACACACCTGAGCAATTGAATGTGCGTACATGCTCCCCTATTGTTCTCGCAGCACTGTTAATATCTAAGATATGGAAGCAATCTAAGTGTCCTTCAGTGGATGAATGAATAAAGAAATTGCAGATTTTAAATAGTAATGGAATATTATTTAGCCATGAAACTAATGAAATCTTGCCATGTGTGACCACACAAATGAACTTTTAGGGCATGATGATAAGTAAATAAGTAGGACAGAAAAAGACAAATATCATATGATTGCTCTTATATGTAGAACCTAAAAACATAGACATGAACAAAAAATAAAAATACAAGAGTGTATTTGCTATCTAGCTGAAACTATCACGGGCTTCCTGTGTGGCTCAGTTGGTAAAGTATCTGCCTGCAATGTGAGAGACCTGGGTTCAATTCTTGGGTTAGGAAGTTCCACTGGAGAAGGAAATGGCAACCCACTCCAGGATTCTTGCTTGGAGAGTCCCATGGACAGAGGAGCCTGGGATCCCAGAGGAACTGGGATACAGTTCATGGGATCATAAGAATCAGACATGACTTAGTGCTATCTTTTTTTGAAACTATGAAAACATTGTTAATGGGTTATATTCCAATATAAAATAAAAAGTTAAAAAAAACTAAAAAGAAGCTCATAGATACCGAGATCAGACGGGTGGTTGCAACAGACAGGGGGTGTTGTAGGGGTGGGAGAAATGGATGAACATTATTTTTTGTTTGATTAAATAAATTTAATTAAAAACTTTTTTTCCTATTTCAATTTTTTCTTGTTTAAATCAGGAAAGGGAAAAGTCAAAGAACAGGTTTCTGAAGAGAAATGCTGCTTAATAGCATTTTAGAAGCATCCATCTCTGAGTTGTGTCCAGACACTATGACACTAGGGAAGAGGTCCAGGTTACATTAAGGGCTACTGTGGGCATCTTGTTGATGGTAATTTAAAGAGTAACCAAAAAAACCCTTTGTTTTTAATATTTAATATTCAGTGTATTAAATTTATATATTAAAAAAGAGCCTTTTTTTAGCTTTGAAATTCAACTTAATCATTTTATTCTACTTAAAAATGTAGCAAATTTTAAGAATTACTTTTAAGGAGGTGTTAATGTTTGATTCTATTTATAAACTTAAGACTACCTTCAACATTTTAAACTACCTATATGAAATCAATGCATTTGTTTTCAAGTCCTTTACTCACTTGAAAGAACCTTCCAAGTACTTAAGTAACCATTTTACAATGGACAAATTTAACTTATAAAAATGAGTCTTAGGCTTTCTTAAATTTTCTAATACTGATGGATTCAACAAAATTTCTTTAACTAAATCAAATATTCAGTCCTGTCAATTTTTTTTTTTCTTTTGGAATCACAAGGTTGAAATATTTTTATCATAGGCAAATTTATTTTAAATACCTCATTTCTAAACTTTACTAACGAATATTAGTACTATAGAGTTTTGATTTACTTTATCGTATGTATACTTAATTCCCCAGGTTTAAAACTAATAATTTTCTTGGAAACAAGTATGTCATCCAAACCATCTTAGGGTTAGATTATAGGCACTGATGGAGGTTACACTTTCAGTTGGCTGAAATTGCAGATTAACTAGAGATGCCATTTAGGACATCGGAGCTCCAGAACTGCAGATACCCTTGACATTTTTCTCACATCTATGGCTATCAATGGAACTCACCCTTCAGAGTCAAGCCATCCATTATACCTAATACTTCTTTTCATATACAGTTGTCCACATTTCATTCCATTAGTTTCAACTGATCTACTGCAATGTTACTCTATTTTACATTGTTTTCACACTTTTTCCTACCTGTTAGCATTAATGTGCACTTAATGGGACTGGATTGGATTTCATTTATTTTCCAGTGCGTTTTCTGATTGGTTCCTTTCCATTTTAAGGTCTGAGCTTACAGTCGAGTTCCCGTAAATGAGGATGGTGAATTGGAATGGAAACAAACAGATTGAGAAGTGTAAAGTTATCCTGAAGAGAGAGTAGAGAGTAGATGTTAAGGTTGGTGATGGATTCTTAGAAAAGGAAGCCCTGAATAAAGACCCCAGAGATGACATGGAGCCCCCACGTCCGATACTTCCTCGTCTCTCCAATTCCCAGGACTCAGCTGTCAAAACTACATGAAAAGTACTTTGTTAAGAGTTTTGGAGGTTACTGAAAGGGATTATATAAAATGAAAAATAAGAGGATGTTTCTTTTCAGGCTTATGTCATTTCAGTTCAGTTCAGTTCAATTGCTCAGTCGTGTCCAACTCTTTGCGACCCCATGAACCGCAGCACGCCAGGCCTCCCTGTCCATCACCAAACTCCATGAGTTTACTCAAACTCATGTCCATGGAGTCGGTGATGCCATCCAGCCATCTCATCCTCTGTCATTTAAGAAAGCCTTTTCTGCTAAGTGATTGACCTAAGGACTTTCTCACAAAAGACATTGAGGCAGTTTGTTCCGTAGACCTCACAGATTCTTTCCCTTCTGTTATGTGGGAAGCTTAGTTCCTGCAGGAGGTCAAAGTCCCTAATCTTAAAAACTTCTATTATTACACCTAAAAACTAATATTAATTTCTTAACGTTATTACACATCTAGCAAAACTCAAAGTTCTTTAACTTTTAGCAATTCATTGCAGGTAAGTTAGTGGAAAATTAGGGGAAATAGTCTCATTAAGAAAAACTCTGTGTTAGAACAAATGAACAGTCCTAGTGAAAGGGCTTCCCAGCTGGTGCAGTTGTAAAGAATCTACCTGCCAACGCAGGAGGTGCAGGAAACGTGGGCTTGATCCCAGGGAAAATCCCCTGGAGTTGGCAATGGCAACCCACTCCAGTATTCTTGCCTGGAAAATTCCATGGACAGAGGAGCTTGTTGGGTTATATAGTCCATGGGGTTGCAAAGAGTCAGACCAGACTGAGTGACTGCACACCCAGGCAGTGAAAGGAAGGTTTTACTCATCGTATGAGAAATCTTGTTTCTTCTGGGATTTCTTTGTAGATTACACAATGAAAAATTTTATAGAGTAAACCATAGGTATTTCTTTTTCAACCTCTGTTTCCATAGCATATTAGACATTCAGGGAAAGTGTTGGTAACTAGTTACCACTTTCAGCGAGAGAGTACGGGTGGTATAGCATACTTACTGAAATTTCCATTCTGCCAAAAACCTGGTCCAATGCATGTTTCACCCTAAATAATGAGAAAAGCTCATCTCACATTCTCTCAATTTCATTGCAGCTTGTTTTCTGGCATTGGGAAGTAAGTAGAGAGTTTTGCTTTTGTTTCTGTTTTTTCTTATCATAGCACAGTATGTCTTAGAACAGTGGGCAACTGAGAATGTTGAAACAGTGAGTGAATTTTTTTGGATTGGTCATCTTGAAGAAGCCTAAAGGATTTGGCAGGCATTAAAAAACCAGAGTCTGAAGGAGTTAAGGGTAAAATTGATCTGTCTTTCAGCTTTCTGTCCAGAGAACTACTTCCTTTTGTTGCAGCTTTGGAGTCTGAATTCTCTTGTTTAGAATACCAAGAAAATTCAAAAGCCCTGACAAAATCTGTCAAGCAAGGTTGAGGAAACTGCTTCATCCCTTCCACAGGCAGGCATCCAGGCAGCTTGCTAAGGCTGCAGAGAGCAACTCAGAGCAATCAGCCTGTTTCCCTTGAGCTCCGTTCTCTTATTTCCTCTTAGCACATTCAACCGTCTGAGCATCTGACTCAGACATAGCAGAGATGCTGTTGCTGCTGGAGGGTAATAGTTTGTTCTGTTATCCTGAAATGCCCTTGCTCTGAGAACATTAGAAGCTGGGGAACTGGATGAATTTTCCCACCATGTGCATTTCTCACTAGCTCTCCCTGCCTCTTATTTCTTCCTACCATCTTAGAGGGAACAGCCATCCCATTTTTCAGGCCACCTGCGTGTCTATGGAATCAGTCGGGTGCATTTAATGAATACGGAAGAGACGATTACCGAGCAGGTCACAGAAATAAGAATAGAAAGTTTCATTTTTCCAGTCCCTTGGAGAATGAGATATTTCATGTAAGTGTATTTTTCTAGATAACTGAAACTTCTGCCGTAAACATCAAAGTTTGTTTTTGGCTTAGGGAAATGGCATAGGATAGTGTTAAATACACACTCCAAGACGCTGAGACAGATCATCTGTATTTAAGTGCTGACTCTCCCCCTTTTTAACTTGGTAACTCTGGACATTGTTCTTAACCTCTCTGGGTCAGTTTCCTCATCTGTAAAGTGGGAGCAATAATAGGCTCTATCTTGTAGAGATTTGTGAGGGTTAAATAGTGTTAAATGGGTTAGTGAACGTGAAGCACTTAAAACCATGCCAAATATGTTGTCATAGAAGAGTTATTACTATTAATTCAACCATTCCTATACAAGTATTGCCACAAAATGGCACTCACCTTGCTGTTTTATTTTACAGACTACGTTGAACGTTGAGTACTGAGGACCTTCATGCACAGAGAAGTAGTATAGTCATGCCTTCAGAGAGTCTTGTGAAGACAACGATGAAATAATAGTTAATATTGTTTATTGAGGAGGTTCCATGAATGTTACTGGTAATCCTTACAGTCAGCCTCTAAGATAGGTATACTTATAAATAGGTTTGGAGGGTTTAAGTACTTGCTGAATTTCGTGCGTCTAGAAGCAGGTGATTTGAGATACAAACTCAGAGCTGGTCATTTTAGTCACCTAGCCACCCTGTCTGGTGGCTAGGACTCCTTGCGCCTATACCAGTGTTTCTTAAACTTGAAGGTGCGTTAGAATCACGTGGAGACCGTGTTAGAACACTGGCTGGACGGCCGGTTTCCGCCTCAGAGGCTGAGCATTGGCCTGTTAAGTTTCTGCGTGATGTTGATGCTGCTGGTCAGAGCTCAGTCACACTCTGAGAACTGCTGTCCTACCCCGACTCCAGACGCTTTTTAACATCATTTTTTAAAACTGTCTTTTTGACATCAGTTGCCCCTTGAGGCGAGTAGTGTGTTCTTTGGCTTTCAAACACTGTAACACATGTTCAGCTGTCTTAAAACCCTCTGTGACCCATTGCTTACGGTATTGAACTTGAAAATTTTACGCAGCAGCTGCCCTTTGAAAGTTTCTTTCACTTGCGGCTCAGCTCCCTGCGGCATTTGGTTCTTCAGCTTTGCTAGGAGCTTGATTTATTTCCTTGCATGTTACTTCTTTATATTTTAATGTAGGAAAAGTGTTGAATGCTTAATGGATTTAAAATCTCCCTTCACATGTCACTTTCTCTCCTTTTCGATGCTGAGGGCTTTACACCATCGGAGATTATTCTATAATACAGCGTAGTAAAATCTAACACACCCGACTTGGGTTTTTTAGCCTCCTTAACAGGAATCCCAAGGACCAAGTGCTTTGCATTTATTTCTCCGTATCTAGTCCTGTCTTTTATTGATACAGTTCTAAAGTCTCCTGTGAGCTACTGCACAATTGCACTCATCTCACATGCTAGTAAGTGATGCTTAAAATTCTCCAAACCAAGCTTCATCAATACATGAACCATGAACTTCCAGATGTTCAGGCTGGTTTTAGAAAAGGCAGAGGAACCAGAGATCAAATGGCCAACATCCATTGGATCAAAGAAAAAGCAAGAAAGTTCCAGAAAAACATCTATTTCTGCTTTATTGACTATGTCAAAGCCTTTGACTGTGTGGATCACAATAAACTGTGGAAAATTCTGAAAGAGATGGGAATACCAGACCATCTGACCTGCCTCTTGAGAAATCTGTATGCAGGTCAGGAAGCAACAGTTAGAACTGGACATGGAACAACAGACTGGTTCAAAATAGGAAAAGGAGTACATCAAGGCTGTACATTGTCACCCTGCTTATTTAACTTATATGCAGAGTACATCTTGAGAAACGCTGGGCTGGATGAAGCACAAGCTGGAATCAAGATTGCTCAGAGAAATATCAATAACCTCAGATATGCAGATGAACACCACCCTTATGGCAGAAAGTGAAGAGGAACTAAAAAGCCTCTTGATGAAAGTGAAAGAGGAGAGTGAAAAAGTTGGCTTAAAGCTCAACATTCAGAAAACTAAGATCATGGCATCCAGTCCCATCACTTAATGGCAGATAGATGGGGAAACAGTGGAAATAGTGGCTGACTTTATTTTTCTGGGCTCCAAAATCACTGCACATGTTGGTTGCATCCATGAAATTAAAAGACACTCCTTGGAAGGAAAGTTATGACCAACCTAGACAGTATATTAAAAAGCAGAGACATTACTTTGTCAACGAAGGTCTGTCTAGCCAAGACTATGGTTTTTCCAATAGTCATGTATGGATGTGAGAGTTGGACTATAAGTTGAGCACTGAAGAATTGATGCTGTTGAACTGTGGTGTTGGAGAAGACTCTTGAGAATCCCTTGGACTGCAAGGACATCCAACCAGTCCATCCTAAAGGAGATCAGTCCTGGGTGTTCACTGGAAGGACTGATGTTGAAGCTGAAACTCCAATACTTTGGCCACCTGATGTGAAGAGTTGACTCATTGGAAAAGACCCTGATGCTGGGAAAGATTGAGGGCAGGAGGAGAAGGGGATGACAGAGGATGAGATGGTTGGATGACATCACCGACTCAATGGACATGAGTTTGGGTAAACTCCGGAGTTGGTGATGGACAGGGAGGCCTGGCGTGCTGTGGTTCATGGGGTCGCAAAGAGTTGGGCATGACTGAGTGACTGAACTAAAAAGAAAGTCATGGAATCATCACAGAATTTGGTCTAGCAAGATTTTTTTTTTCCCTTTGATAAACTGTTTTTCCTCTTATGATAAAATAATACATAGATCCTTGATTCCTGAGCTGTCCCTCTATTACTTAACATAATAAGAGACAGAAAGCTTACAATTCCGGTTTCCTCCAATGGGATTCCTCACTTTAGTAAAGCATTCATAACTTTGAGTGTACATCTATGACAAACTGCATCATAGGCCAGAGCTATAGTGACTCACTTGTTCCCTTGATCTCATATTTATCTTTTGCATTGCTGTTTTGGCTGTTCAGTGGTAAATTGAAGTAAACACAACCTTAGACATAGCTCATGTCATCATTCTAGATCAAGCTTTGTGGCCTGGCTAATTCATATTCTCTTCCAGTTTCCTATTACCCATATTTTTATTTCTGTATTGCTCCATACTTTAAACAGAGGCTTTTCTGTATTACCATGTGTTGGTCATCTTCCAACCTCACCATGTACGTACCTGTGGACTTCATGTTGAAAGAGAAAAATAAAAATGTATTAGTTTAAACCCCTATATTGAGGTTTCTTTCACTTTTAACTGAATACATTCCTTAGCTGATTCTCTTAGCAGAATTCTGTCAGGGAGGACTGTTCTACGTGCTAAGTTGCTTCAGACATGTCCGACTCTTTTTGACCCTATAGACCGTAGACTGCCAGGCTCCTCTGTGCAGGGTTAGCTAATTCAGTGGCTCAACAAAACCGTTAGAAGCCGTGATGCTTGCCATCTTTCTGCTTTTCCATCTCCCGTGCTCTGTAGATTCCTCATTGTTGCTTGATGACTGCAGTCGTGCCAGACATTGCAAACGCTGATATGTCAAGAGGAAGGGAAAAAGGAAATCTTTATCTTGGATCTCTTTCTAAGAGAAGGAAATATCCCTCCAAAGTCTCAACAGACTTCTCATGTCTCGTTGGACAGAATTGGGTCACATGTACAAGCAAACCAAAGCTTTGTAAAGGTAAGAGATGACCACGCTGGGGAAGGAGATGGATTTCGTCTTCTGTTAAAAGAAGTGGCTACATGGAAGACAACTCATAAAAGCGAAGTTCCATTAGGAAGAAGTACAGTTGCTGGGGTAGCAACTGAGTGTCACAGAAATACAACTGATCTCTTTGTAGACCACTACCACTGAGGAGTGATCCTTAGAAAGATATGGAATATTCTGGTAACCTGACAGAAGGGAAGAAAGACTAGTTTTTATCTGGACAAGTTAATTTAATTGGAAAATGGATGTTATCATATGATCTTATAGATTAGTGCAGGGTGATGAACTCCTATCTAAGAGAGAGTTACACTTAGAGGAGGTATTTTGTATAAAAGGTAATCATTAAAGATATGGTACAAAATAGCCCATAGGGCAGACTTACTTTCACTTTAGTTTTTGAATGGCTTTAGCTTCTTGGAGAGTAATTCCATTCTAAGGCAGGCACATTAATACAAATATCTGAAAAATGAGAAGCTGCAAGGAATGAGAAGAAAGTATGATGATGTGACTTCCTAGCCATGGTTTATTTTTGAGGTGAAGGCTTCAATTGACTCTTAATTAAGTTTTGCAGAACCTTGCTGAGAAAATTTGATCTCAGCACCTGAGATTTGTTCCCAGCAGGGCTCATGAGCTTTAGTGGTCTTGTAAGGATGACTGAAGAGTCTGGCAACCTAAGAACAATGAGGACTTGGTTCAGAAGAACATGGAGAAGGACCCTGGAATTTTCTCATTAGAAGATAATTAAAAAGAAAAAACAGGTTCGATAGCTGATGGGGAGTTGCTATATAATACGGGGAGCTCAGCCCAGGGCTCTGTGACAAGCTAGAGGGCTGAAGTTGGGTGGGAGATGGGTGGGAAGTTCAAGAGGGAGGGGGCATATATATACTTATGGCTGACTCATATTGTTATGGTAGATACAAACAATACTGTAAAGCAGTTATCCTCCAATTAAAAATAAACTTTAAAAAATTACAAGTGAATAGAACTAGGTAAATACATCATGAATAATCATATAGATCTATCTAAGCAAAATTACAAAACAGACGGTAATAAACTATATGTGTGTTTTTGGAGATATCCACTCAAAAAGATGGGCATATTGAGTCCAGCTATTGCTCAAGGCAGAATTAACAATAGTTAATTTTTGACTCATTAAAAGATTACCTTCCTCCTTGTTCGTGGTTCTTGGTAACAGCCTGTATAATGTTCTTAACCACCTGTATTGGCATGTTTAGTATAAAATGTGCCCTGTCCCATTTGTACATAGCTATGGAACATTAGGAATGGGTTCTCCTTTTCAAAAATCATTTTCTTATTCTTCAGTATTTGTTATTTGGCCAAATAGCTACACAATGATTTTATAGTCTAGACCAACACAGCTCTTAAAGCATTTATCTGTTTATTTCTTCACATTTTATAATTTTATTTATAAAACTTTAATATGAGCTTGGAATCAAACCAACACTGGAAGAGCAGATAAAATTTGATTTTGTCCGAGTATGTGGATGAGAAATGGACCTGTTACTGGCCCCTGTTATAGCCCCACTTACTCCGAATATTTAGTTCTCTTTAAAACCTTCCAACAGGTGTTGCACTTCCTGGCACCCTAATGCCAGGGCACCAGAATTTCCTTCCAATATTAAACTATAATCTGTGTATGAATCTTGGGCTCAAACTCCAGGTCTGCCACTACTAGATGGCTAAACTTGCAATTTGGGGCAAGATACTTGGTCTCTCTGTGCCTCAGTTTCCTCACCTATAAAATGGGAGCTAATAATATTATATACATACACACACACACACATATATATGTATATATATCTTAGAGTTGTTATGAGGACTGCATTAGTTAACACAGGTAAAGTCATTTAGGACAGTGTCTGGCCTAATAAGCATGCAATAACATTAGTTAATATTATTCCAATAGTTATTTAGAAAATACTTAAACACAATTCTTAATCCTTGAGAGATATCAAGGGTCTTTTAAAGATTTTTATGGAGAAAATTATAAAACATATTTATAAAATGTTAATGAAATAAAATTAAAAATATTTTATGTTAGTTATTTTATACATGTAAAATATAAGACCTGAAAGTGGACAGATGCCATGTTCATAGATTCAAGGAATCCCATATCATAATGATGTAAATAAAATTATAAATAAATTCATGTCCAGGCAAAATACCAATTAGGTGTTTTGCCATGAAATTTGATGTTGATCCAAATTTATATAGAAGAATTAAGATCCAAGAATAATGGACAAAGAAAAAGATTGGGAAATTGCCTCACTGGGTATCTAATCTCATTATAAAAAACTGCAGTAATTAAAATAATGTGCTAGAAGTTAACTAGAAATAAACTAAAATTTAGCTTACTAGAAGTAAACTAAAAAGCTAGAGTAGAATAGAGAATTCAAGAGACACTAAATAACATAAATGGAAATTTTCATTTTCTAAAAAAGTAACATTACAAATTAAAGAATGAAGAATAAACACTGTAGGGACCATTGGCTATCTACATTTAAAAATTAAACTTTTTCTCTACTCAAATTGTGTAAGAAAGAATAAAGATGACTGGAAGATCTAAATGTAAGCATATATTTAGAAAGAGCTGAAAGTACCCCGCTGAAAATCATGTTTATGAAGACAGAGCGTGGGGGTAGAGAGTTAAAGTAGATTTCAGTTATATCTAGATTGATTTCTTTTTTATAAGACTGGAATCAGTTATGAGCAGCAAGAATAGGGATGTTTGCTATCTCAGTAATTATATTTTTGTGTTTTCAAAATTTATCAAATAGAAAAATATAAAAAATAGAAAAAATTAGAAAATAGAAAATGACATCTTGTAATTGATGAAGAAAGTTTTCCTGTTTTTTGGACTGAATTTTTGGAGACTTTAACACAGAAAGATTTGGAGTCTTCTGCACATAGCATGTCAACATTTATACCACAAAAAGCTAGACTATCATGGATTTGAAATGTCTACCATAAAAGTAGATAGTTAGATAATAAGAGCAGAGTCGTGAGCTAGGACCAAGATAAAAGCATTAACATAGTCATTCCTAGCTCAGAATTTCATCTTTGATATTATAAGAGGAATTCATGCAAATCTTATCATCATATTGTATGCTTTCATGTGTTCAATCTCTTGAACACATATTTGTTGAAAATCTTTTCTGTATTAGACGTGAAACTAAATGTTGAGGACGCAACAGTGAAGGACAAGACCCTGCCCTCAAGGTCAATCTGTAGTGAGAACGACACGTCTAAAATAATATTACCCAGAGAAATGTGTCATTACAAAATTTGATCTTGTTATGAAAGAAAACGAATGACAATTGTGTGTTATCTGGAATTTATCATCAAATTTACTGAAGAAACACTTTATAGTTAAATCAATTCTTTGTCAGTTATCAATTTGTTGCCTCTCATCCCTAGTTCCATGCATCATAATCCTGTATATGATTGTGAATAAAAGTCATTATATCTTTTCATAGTTTGTGATTCATTAAAAAAACCAGTATGATTCTTTGTTTAAAACTTTGTTTCAGAGCTAAAACAATGTCTGTGTAGTAGGTTGAATAATGGCCCCCAAAGATATCCAGGCCTTACTCCTTGGGACCTGTGAGTATAACCTTATTTGGAAATAGGGTCTTCACAGATGTAATTAAATTAAAACAAGATTATACTACCTAAGTGAAAGTGGAAGTGAAGTTGCTCAGTTGTGTCCAACTCTTTGCGACCCCATGGACTGTAGCCTACCAGGCTCCTTCCTCCATGGGATTCTCTGGGCAAGAGTACTGGAGTGGGTTGCCATTTCCTTCTCCAGGGTCTCCAGATCTTTCCATTTCCTTCTCCAGGGTCTCGAGATCTTCCCAACTCAGTCTCCTGCATTCCAGGCAGATGCTTTAACCTCTGAGCCACCAGGGAAGTCCTACTACCTTAGAGTAGGCACTAAATTCCTTAAAAGAAGAGAGAAATTTGCAAAAGAAAATCTCAAAACACTCGCAAACTAAACAGCACACTATAAATAAACCCATATTCTATATATTCATAGAGGAAGTCTCAAAGTGAAATGAAAAAATGGAAATGAAAAATTGCATTCCTCAAAGAGGAAATGAAAAAATGCATTGAACTGAATGAAAATGAAAATGTACCATATTAATATTTGCGGGACATTACTAAAGCAGCTAGAGGGAAGCTTATAGCACTCAATGCGTAGCTTACAGCCCTCAATGCATTGGAAAAGAGGTAAAACCTCAGATCAGTAGCCGGAAACCCTCACTTCAAGGACCTAGAAAAAAGACTCACTTCAAGAACCTAGAAAAAACAGCAAAATAAACTGAAACCAAACAGAAGGAAGAAAATAATAAAGATAAAAGCAGAAGTCAATGAAATTGAAAGTAAGAAAATCAATGAAACAAAAGGCTGGATCTTTGAAAAGATCCATAAAACCAACTGTCTTCTACAAAGACTGAGGCAAAAGAAGAAAGGGCATAGATCACCAATATCAGGAAGAAAAGGGGATTATCTCTAAAACCAATGCAGACATCAAAATGATGGTGAGGGAATACTGCAAACAGTTCTACAAGCAGAAATTTTTCTTTTTAATATTTTTATTTATTTATTTGGCTGTGCCAGGTCTTAGTTGAGGCATGTAAGATCTTTAGTTGTAGCATGCGAACTCTTAGTTGTGGCATGTGGGATCTAGTTCCCTGACCAGGGATAGAACCTGGGTCCCCTGCCTTGGAAGCATAGAGTCTTAGTTCCTGGATCACTGGGGAAGTCCTGACACATAGAAATTTGACAGCTTAAGTGAAATGAACCAATTGCTCAAAAAACACAAACTACTTCATCTCACCTAATATGAAATAATTAATTTGAACAGTCCTGTGAATATTAAATAAATTGAATTTGTAATGAAAAAAATAAAAACCCTCAAAAGAAATCTCCGAGTCCAACTTGTTTCACTAGAGAACCCTATAAACCACTTGAAGAAGAATTAATACCAATTCTACACCATCTCTTCTAGAAGAAAGAGGAGAGGGAACCCTTCCAATTTATTTTATGAAGCTCATATTACTCTGATACCAAAACCAAAGACAGTACAGAAAAATAATAAAGAAAACTGTAGACAATGTTTACTATGAATATAGATGCAGAAATCCTTAATGAAATATTAATAGAATTCTTAAATGCATATTAAAAATGACATTCCATGACCAAGTGGATTTTGTACCAGGGATATAATAATAAATCTAGAAATCCAATGAATGGTTTTATTTTTTGAAAAGACTTGAGCAAAGAATGAAATATAAAACTCTGGAAAAGTTTTTTATTTACTTAAGTTTTATTCTTTAAATACAGAGTATGCTCCATCACTTCATGAAGTGAACTATGCTGTTTAGTTATTACGTGAGCTGTATACAACCAAGAATATAATCTATACTGTTGATTCCATTATCTTCTACTAGTGACACACTTTCCTTTAAGGCAAATTTATAACAACTTTGTATATTTTCATATATAGCATTTATAAGACTATAACATTTTTAAGAGGACTATAGCTATAAAATTGTTTTAAAAATGAATATCTAAAATCACTGCTTGGCTTTATTAATAATATGTATATTGGATTTGTTAAAAATCATTTCTTAGTAAATGATTACACTTACAAATATAAACTTAGGTGAATCATTGCCTCTACTGAACACCCAGTGATCAAGCATTGTCAATTTCAAAAGGCTCTTAAATAAAAGCAGTCTTTTTCCTACTCTCTCTTAGAAACAAGTTATGAAAATTAAAGGACATGCAATCTATTTTTATCAAACATGAACAAATTTCTAGGAAATGATTTTTAATATTTTACAGAGAATCTCATGAGATCCAGGCCAGAGCATCTTAATGGCCACCTGAGGATGTAATGGGCCAGTACCGGGCATCGACTTTATTTTCCTGTGTATCTGTGTAGATATTATTTTCAGATGTTTGGATATTTTTTTGTAGTAAGATTACCTAAAATACATCCCGGTGATGAAACCATAATAAAGACAGTTTACATAGCTGAGTGTTACTATTTTTCAATGGTGGGAAATATAAAGCAGAATAGAATAACAAAGCAAACAAAAAATGACAGCAGCAAAAACAAAAACATTTTTTAAACTTTAAAAATTACATTTATGAAGCCGATAATTATTCTTTGGAATTTTGTCTGGCAGTAAATATAATATTGGTAGGTAGTAATGTGTAGTGGTTTATTATTGTGTTTAATCCTCCTTTGTATAAAACGGTATTATCATTCCTATGCATAGGACCACAGTGGTTTTTATTTTCATGAAGTCCAAGTAGCAAGCACATTTGTAACACTGAAGAGTTGGATTCAGTCTATTTAAGTAAACACAACCTCATACATAGAGCTTATTAGTTTATCCTCAGTTGATGTATAAATTTTTGAATCAATCTTAATTTGCCAGCTGAGTGGCATATGAGATCTCAACAGGCAATGTTCATTAATTTTGGTGAGGACTTCATATATTTCTACCCTGCTTCTGGAAGATACAAAAAGGAAATTTCAGTTTTTGTAGTTAGTTAAGGAATGAATAAAAAATCCATTTACCCTAAACTTCAGAGCAGGAGTTGAACTTTAGGATTTCTTTTGTTGGCTTACCTCCAGCTGCCTCATAAGAACCTGATTTTTGGTTCATTTTTATATTTTCATGTGTGGACTCATTCCTTTCTTTGAAATTGTCTTTTTCTTTAAGAAAATACCCTTTATGAATGATTGGATTTTAGACTCATGCATCTATTTGCTCCATCTCCTGATTTTACAAAGACTTTTTCTACAAAATGACATTATGAGATTCCTGGCATATGATTGGATTGGCAAATAATTCAGGTACATGTGAAAAAATATCAATGAGAAATCAGAAAAATTATATATATATATATATAACAATACCAAGCGCTCATAAGAATGCAGGGGAAGACGAAACCATATTGAATGTTGGTTGGAGTGTGAGTTGGTTGATGGCTTTGGAGAGCAGCTTGTGACTACCTTGTAGAGGTGAATTTGCACCTGCCTCTCCATCCTACTGTTGTACATCTTTACCCTAAAAGACCCCAGGCATTTGTGTACTGGGAGAGTCTTTGAGCAGGTTTTTAACAAGGGAGACGATCCACTTAACAAAGAATAAATGCAGAAGCCACTGTTTAGTCAGACAATTACTAAACAACATTTAAAATAAGCCTTCCAGATCTACAAGAGGAAGTATGGTTAACTTCAACAATGCAATGATAAGTAAAAAGGAATAAGTTGCAAATTATACATAAGTATAATTCATTTATGTAGACTTAAAAAAAACAGTACTATTTATGGATGCTGCATATGTAATAAAGTAGAAAAACATCATAGATATAAGACACACCATCATTAGGATAGTGGTTATTTCTGAGCATGAAGATGGCAGCTTGAGGATAGAGATGTAGGTGTAACACTTCTTTCCTTAGTGAACAGTGAGAGACTTGAAGCAAAGAGAGTGAAATATTAGCATATGTTTAATCTTGGCATTTTAGCACCGTCACATTTACACCTCACATTACCTTTTGTACTCTTACATGTTTAAATGGTTTTATAGTGAAGGGAAAAAATCCTGGCCATCAATTGCAAAGGCTAATTAGGTGAATTCAGATGAGTTCAACCAGGTGAATGTGACTCTCATGGGGTCAAACCAACAAAGCAGGGAATTGAAGTTTTTCTCCTAAACTGACCCAAGGGAATAGCAAGAGGAATCAATTTGTCAAGGAATGAACTTTGAAAATAGACTAGGATAAATTGCTATTCTCATGGGAACTTAACCTTCTCTGAAGTATTCTTCTCTAAAGGAACTTTGAGACGTTAACTTCTCCAGTGCTCATATTTTCTCAATAATAAAAATAATGATAATAATTGCATAAAATTAATAAACACATATATTCAGATTCTACTAAATGGTTTATGCATTTTTCTCATATAATCATCACAATGTCTCTATGAAGTAGGTATTATTTTAAACCACATTTAAAGATGGGCTAAGTACTTTCCCTGTTCATATAGCAGAGCTAGGACCTTGCTAGTAAGATTAACCATTAGAATCATTTACCCTACAAGTGGGCTTCCTAGGTGGCACTAGTGGTAAAGAACCTCCCTGCCAGTGCAGGATATGTAAGAGACGTGGGTTCAGTCCCTGGGTGGGAAGGATTCCCCCGAAGGAGGGCATGACACCCTACTCAAGTATTCTTGCCTGGAGAAATCCCATGGACAGAGAGCCTGGTGGGCTACAGTCCATAGGGCTGCAAAGAGTCAGACACAACTGAAGTGACTTAGCATGCATGTATTCTTCAAGTACAACAAATTAATATCATCAACAGAACATTAAAGGTAACGTGAATGGTCCTTTCAACATCCCTCTGCTCGCATTTTATGGTAGACATCCCTTCTGAGTTGCTACCAAAATAGTTTGATAATTAAGAAAGATTAAGCAGGTGTACTGACTTTGTACCATCTCTTTTGCATCTAGCATTTAACAGAGTTTCTGTTTGTTTCAGTGTTAGGAGCTTAAAAATTACTGAATATGAACATATGAATATTTGAATATGTACACATAAGTTGATACTAACAATGGCAGAGCCAGGCGACCTCCGGGATCTTAGTTCCCAGACCAGGGATCAAACCCACACTGTTTGCAGTGGAAGTGTGCAGTTTTAACTACTGCACCACCAGAGAAGACCTAAGATACTGCTACTTCTAAATTTCCTTCCAGCTCAAAAAAAAATTTTTATATAGTTAGATTGTTTAGCTATTGATTCTATTCCTGAGAAATAATAACCTTTTTATTAAGAAATAGGATTTGCTCATTTGATCCTCTGGAGAAGGAAATGGCACCCCACTCCAGTAACCTTGCCTGGAAAATCTCATGGACGGAGGAGCCTGGCAGGCTACAGTCCATGGGGTTGCAGAGAGTCGGACACAACTGAGTGACTTCACTTCATACAGTCCACGGAATTCCCCAGGCCAGAATACTGGAGTGGGTGGCCGTTCCCTTCTCCAGGGGATCTTCCCAACCCAGGGATCGAAGCCAGGTCTCCCGCATTGCAGGCGGATTCTTCACCAGCTGAGCCACCAGGGAAGCCCAACTGAGCGTTAAAAGATGTTAACATTGAGAAATTGAGTGGGTAGAGTTTTGATAGAATAAAATCAAGGCAGAAAAATTGTCTGAAATAGCCCTTAAGTATATTTATTTCTCTCAGAAATGGGAGAAAGCTGATGATGACAGGATGGGATTTTGTACTGGATGAAAAAAGGTTAATTTTTTGAAGTTATTTTGGTAGAGATCTGCATCATATTTTAGATTTAATTATTGAGCCATCAGATGTCCCAATAAGTAACTACTACTTTCCATGTACCGAACTGTGCTGTCTCACGAGGAGGATCTCATGCAGTCCTGATAAGCTTATATACTCATTTTGCAGATGAGAAAACTGAGGAGGTGAGAGAAGGCGTAAAGGACCCAAGGTCACACAGCTTGGAAACAGTGGAGTCATGGTTCAGCCTAGAGTAGGCGTCAGATGCACTTAGGCAACTCTGCCTTTCTTCCATCTTCAGGTTGTTAAGGGGTCCCAGTGCGAAAATCCCCATAACTGACTCGCTTTGGGAAAAGCAGGTGAATCTGAACTCTGAAACCTACAACCCACCCCGCCCCTCTTTTTATGGCAGGCTGACCATTTTCTGCTTGCTTATGAGAAGCAGTCAGGAATAAGGAGAGTAACCTAAGACACCTCAATAAGGGAGTTCTTAAAGATAGGATAAAATTTAATGGAAACAAATGTTCTGCTTGGAAGACATGCTAGGGAACCATAGATAGCATTTTTTCTCCCTTTTAGCCATAATATGATTAGAAGTCTAGTAATCCGAATTACTTTGCAGAGAGAGAAACCGTAAACGACTTTGAAAGAGAAACAGAATTCAGAATATTGTATTTTGTCTTTTATTACAAAAGAAATACATGCACATGGTAGATTAGAAAATGCGGGCAATCAAAGAAAAGAGAAAAGTTTACGAAATCTTTATCTTTGAGTGATATAGATCATATTACCTTGGGGTGCAGGACTGTATATACGTTCTTTAAGAATCAAGTCATGCTGTGAAACCTGTTTTGTTACTTGATTACAGCTTTTTAAAAGGTTAAAAGCATTTACTTTCATTCTTTAGGGCATAAATGGAGCTACAGAAATGTGAATACAGTCTATGTATATTCATGAGACCTTGAACTACTTTTTGTAAATCTGGCTTGAATGCCGTGTATGCTCCTCCTGTGTTTTTATTGAAGGTGGTTGATCGCAATTATGATATAGTTCTTGAGGCCAGCTATTGGGTGACTCTAGGGACCTTCATGAGTTAAACTGTGAAACTGACAAACCTGTATGTCAACTACGATTCTTCTTCCAGGTTGGAAGAGTAATCCAGGGCCAAAATTAAAACAGAGGTAGCCATAATGTTTGAAAGGTAACAGAGATCCTACAGAGTATGTGTGTATTTCACACATGAGGAAGGAGAGAATTCTGAAACACTGTCCAACTCAGTTGCACTGAGACTGCAACTGAAATCCAGCTATTCTAGCTTCCGGTCCATTGCCTTTGCATCTATTGCATGTGTCTCTCACTAAGGATCCATCTGATAACCCTGCAGAATAGAGCACTGTGTTGTTCGGTCACTAAGTCACGTCCGACTCTATGTGACCCCATGGACTGCAGCACGCCAGACTTCCCTGTCGTTCACCACCTTCCGGTGGTTGCTCAAACTCATGTCCATTGAGTTGGTGATGCCATCCAACCATCTCATCCTCTGTAGCCCCCTTCTCCTCCTGCCCTCAATCTTTCTCAGCATCAGGGTCTTTTCCAATGAAGAGCACTGTGTGGTCGGGTTTATTAGGGGCAATATTTCCAACCTCCAGACTCATAGCCCTACATAAGGAGAGGGTCCCTGGGAATATCTCTACCATTAAGAAATTTCAGGAAGCAGAGTAATTGTTCCCATTAACTCTTTAAGTCCTTTATATCATGGGAAGAACATAATGTCCATTCGCAGATCTTAGAATCAGGATAGCCATTGAAAAGATTTTTTAAATTTAGCTTTTCAATCCTATGAGCTATGAGGCTTGGTGGGATTTAAGGTGGAGGGATAAATGTGTGAAATAAGCTGGCCAGAAAATAGCCACAGACCTAACTTCACCAGCCGGAATATTTTTCTCTTTTGTCCTCCCTTTGTCAGTTATCATCTTCTTCATCATCACTATGACTTTTAAAAAAATCCATCTCATGCATACTGTAGTCAGATACTGAATTCAGTGTTTTCATATGCATTATCTCATTTAATTTTCTAAATCAAGTTATGTTATTTCCATTGTATAAATTAGAAAACTGAGGCCCAAGAGACCTTACGTAATTTGGTCAATGGTTTCCTACCTAGTAATCAAGCTAGGATTCTAACTTAAATCTTTGAGTCTCTAGAACCCATGCTCTTTGCAATCTATTATACTGTTCTGATAAACAGATCAAATTGCCAACATTCATTGAATCACAGACAAAGCAAGAGAATTCTAGAAAAACATCTACTTCTTCATGGACTATGCTAAAGCCTTTGACTATGTGGATCACAACAAACTGTGGCAAATTCTCAAAGAGATGGGAATACCAGACCACCTGTATGCAGGTCAAGAAGCAACAGTTAGAATCGAACATGGAACAAAGAACTGGTTCAAAGTTGGGAAAGGAGTACATCAAGACTGTTTTGTCACCCTGCTTATTTAACTGCTATGCAGAGTACATGCAAAATGCCGGGCTGGGTGAAGCACAAGCTGGAATCAAGATTGCTGGGAGAATTATCAGTAACCTCAGATATGCAGATGACACCATCCTAATGGCAGAAAGTGAAAAGAAACTAAAGAGCCTCTTGATGAAGGTGAAAGAGGAGAGTGAAAAAGCTGGCTTAAAACTCAACATTCAAAAAACTAAGATCATGGCATGCAGTCCCATCACTTCATGGCAAATAGATGGGGAAGCAACAAGAAACAGTAACAGACTTAATTTTCTTGGGCTCCAGAATCACTGTGAACAGTGACTGCAGCCATAACATTGAAAGACCCTTGCTCCTTGGAAGAAAAGCTATGAAAAAACTAGACACATATTAAAAAGCTGATACATCACTTTGCCGACAAAGGTACATATAGTCAGAGCTGTGGTCTTTCTAGTAAATCATGTATGGGTGTGAAAGTTGGACCATAAAAAAGGCTAAGAGCCAAAGAATTGCTTTCAAACTGTGGTGTTAGAGAAGACAATCCTAAAGAAAATCAACCCTTAATATTCATTGGAAGGACTGATGCTGAAGCTCCAATATTTTGGCCACCTAATGTGAAGAGTCAACTCATTGGAAAAAACCCTGATGACTGGAAAGACTGAGGGTAAGAGGAGAAGGAGGAGGAATAGGATGAGATGATTGGATGGCATATCAGTTTGAGCAAACTCCGGAAGATGGAGAAGGACAGGGAAGCCTGGTGTGCTGCAGTCCATGGATTTGCAGAGTCAGACATGACTGAGCGACTGAACAACAACTGATAAACCTCCACGAGTGCTGAGATCCAAAAACCCAAGTCAGAGTGCAGAGTAAGCTTGAACGTGATCTGAACAGTGGCAAAAATGAGGTCTAAGCTGGGGCACGTAAGGTCTGTGTTGGTGAGCTTTCAGGTTTGTACAGTTTAGTACTAGAAATTTGATTTCTCTCTCATTGAGGTCATGCTGGGAGTCGAGGGGTGAGAAAGATCTAACAAGACCAGGCTGAAGGCCATGGACGAGAAAGATCTAACAAGACCAGGCCGAAGGCCATGGGTGAGAAAGCTCTAACAAGATCAGGCTGAAGGCCATGGGTGAGAAAGATCTAACAAGACCAGGCCAAAGGCCACGGGTGAGAAAGATCTAACAAGATCAGGCTGAAGGCCACGGATGGGAAAGATCTAACAAGACCAGGCTGAAGGCCACGGCTGTACTATTTGTGTAGCAGGAAACATAAAGAAAAATTAGGAATCAGGGCAGACCTCCAGCTGGGTAGAATGGCTCTGGGATTTATGCTAGATGCTCATGAAGGTACCACAGGGGCACAATTCACTCTGAACACCCTACATCAGGCACTGATATAGCATGCTAATTCCAGAATAAGCCTGAATTTTTTACATATGACACTGTATGGAAACTTTAGTGGAACTAAGTGCAGCTTATGTGCTATTTTCAGTTTTTGGCTAATGAGACACTTATGTGTGTTCTGGCTGAAGACCAGGGATGGGAATGGTGAGGATCTCCAGCTAGAGGAAAAAAAAATCAGATGATTGTGGGTTGGTGAAGGAGCCAACTCAAGGTAACAGAAGTCACCCGGAGAGGTAGAGGGACAGATTTCTCTCTCTGTTAGAGGGTGTGCACATTTTCCAATGTGAACATCTATAGCAGTAATTCTCAAAGTGTGATCCCCAGTAGGTAGGACAACAGCATCAGAACCACATGGGGACCCACTTGAAACACATTCTTAGGCTTCATCTGAAACCTAATTAATTAGACACTCTGCGGATAGAGTCAAACCTTCTGGGTGAGTGGGATCGAACTGAAGTTTGAGAACCACTGACTTGCAGTGTCACAGCATTTATTTATCAGAGCAACCACATGAATTAAGTATTATCATCTCTATTTTGCAGAAGATAAATCCAGGAGATGTCAATTAATGTTAAGTATCATACCCCCCTAAGATTACATAACTAGTAAATAGTAAAATTGAGATTAAATTTAACTGTTGCATGGCTGAAGTTATGTATGCTTCCAGATATTTTAAACTGTTAACTGAATTTAATCTTTTGGTTAATATGTTTGGATATTTTCTTCAGAGGTGATTATCATATCATGAATATCATAGGTCATATCATGACATGTCATATATCATGACATATGTCATGGATTGTATTATATTAAACTCTATATTTATTTTGCCTCTAACATAGCATTTAGATGATATAAGAGGAGCTACATTCTACATGGAATTATACTGAAGGCCTTCCATGTTAACCAGCTTCCCCTCCTCTTCCCTTTAGCTCTTTTTCTTCCACAATTTATTCTGAATTTCAATGCTATGAAAGTTGAGAATAGTCCAATAAGCAACAGTATATCTTTATTTAGAATTACCAGTTAACATCTTGCCACATATGCTTTTTCTTTATGTGTGTGTATAATCACATGTATCTCACATACATATATTTTCCTGAATTATTATACATAAATTGCAGATAGTTTTAACAGTTCACCTTTAAATAATTTAGCATGTAAGCCAAGGACAGAGGCTTTCTCTAACACAACCACAAAACTGCTAGACACCAAATAAGTTTAACATTTGTTCTGTAATATAATAAAAATATATGGTCTATATTAAAATTTCTCCAATTATTAAAGAAAAGGTTCCATATGTTTTTGAAGTTCAAGATTCAATCAAAACTATGTAATGCATTTTGTTGCCATGTCTTTTTCATCTTCTTTATCTAGAGCCATGCCTCTTTTTGTTTGCTTTTATGCCACTGGCATTTTTGGAGTGTGGGCTAGTTGTCTAAAAAATATCCCACTTCCTACTTGTGTACTTCCTGTTGCATCACATTAGGAAGCACACGATGTCTGATTGTGCCTTTCTTGATGAGCAGTTTAGTTATTTAGTTAGGTGATGTCTGCTGGATCTCTGCAGCATAGAGGTACTCCTTCCTCTGATAAATCAAAATTGGTATGTAGGATGGGATCATAGGATGGATTATCCTGCTCTTCAACAATTTTTCACTCAATGGGTTTAGCATCCATTTGGATCCTTGTCTGAATCAGATATCACACAGGGGGTTGCCAAATGGTGATTTTTTTGGAAGGCAGCTAGGCGCACCACTGTGTGACCAATGCTGCACAAAATGGGGACTTTTTGGAATTCTATTACTTCTACATTTATTTTCTAGCATTCTTCTAGAAGGAAGAACCCCATCCTCAATCATTTCCCATTTTCCTCTCTTATTTTTGTATGTACTAAGTATGTATGTGTTATCACTATTTACTTCGATAATATTTTCTTAATAATGTCTTTAAATTCATGTTTCAGGTTGATAACTCTATTATCTTTTAATGCAGAAATACATCATAATTTTTGATGAATGATGCTAGCTATATGGTCACTGGACTTTTACCTAGATAGAATAAATAGAAAAGAGATTAGATAGTTTGTGTATCAAATGGGTTGGTTCAGCCCTTTACTGTTCTGTTTGTTATTATTACTCCTTAGGACTTCTTTGATGTATTTTGGGCAGGAGGGATGGGCCAGAGAGAATCACTTATATTTGATTTAAAAAAAAAATTCCTGTAATTATATCATACCTTTAAGAGAAATCTGCTTTGAAATTGGATCATAGACTTGGTTTCTGGTGGGTTTTTACGTCTCCGTGAGTTCAGTAGTCTTTTCAAAGTATTTTATATCCTTGTTAATGTTAACAAAATATTAACATGTTTTATATACACACATATATATTTAATTTTTATGAGAAGAGAGTCTATATTTTCTCTGGTGATATGAGTCATCAGTTTTTATTTTTTTTGTCTCTTTGGAACTTTCTAGATTTTTTTAACTCAATTTTTTAATTGAAGTCCAGTTGACTTACACTATTGTGTTCATTTTTACTATACAGCAAAGTGGTTCTGTTATACATACATATATATACACATATGGATATATTATTTTTATTTTTAAAATTTATTTTAATTTATTTTAATTTTTAATTTTTTATTGGAGTATAATTGCTTTACAATGTTGTTAGTTTCTGCTCGACAACAAAGTGAATCGACTGCGCATGTACACATCCCTTCCCTCTCGAACCGCCCTCCCTCCAGCCTCCATCCCACCCGTCTGGGTCATCACAGCCCCGAGCTGAGTTCCCTGCGCTACAGAGCAGCTTCCCACTAGTTATCTATCTTAACATGGTAGTGTGCATGTCAATCCTACTTTTCCACTTTGTCCCAAACTCTTTTCCACTGTGGTTTACCACAGGGTACTGAATACAGTTCCCTGTGATATGCAGAAGCATCTTGCTGTTTTCCCATCCTCTATATAATAGTTCGGATCTGCTAACTCCGAACTGCTAGTCCTTCCCTCCTCTATCCCTGCTTCCTCTTAGCAACCACAAATCTGTTCTCTATGTTTGTGAGTCTGATTCTGAATGTTTCACAGATAAGTTCCTTTGTGTCATATTTTGTATTTCATATATAAGGAATATCACATATTTGTGATATTTTTCTTTCTGACTTACTTCACTTAGTATGATAATCTCTAAGTCCATTCATGTGACTGTAAATGCCATGATTTCATTTCTTATGATTGAGTAGTGTTCCTTTATATACACAGACCAAGTACCACATCTTTTTCATCAGTTCCTATGTCAAAGGACATTTAGGTTATTTACATGTCTTGGCTATTGTAAATAGTGCTGCTATGAACATAGGGGTGCATGTATTTTTTGAATTATGGTTTTGTCTGCATATATGCCCAGGAATGGAATTGCTAGATCATATGGCAACTCTGTTTTTAGTTTTTCCAGGAATCTCCATACTGTTTTAACATAGTGGCTGTATCAACTTACATTTCCACCAACAGTGTAAGAGGGTTCCCTTTTCCCCACACCCTTTCCAGCTTTTGTTATTTTGGACTTTTCAATGATGGCCATCCTGACTGGTGTGAAGTGGCACCTTATTGTAGTTTTGATTTGCGTTTCTCTAATAATTAGTGATGTTGAGCATCCTGTCATGTGCCTTTTGGCCATCTGTGTGTGTTCTTTGGAGAAGCATCCATTTAGGTCTTCTGCCCATTTTTCGATTGGGTTGTTTGTTTTTTTTTTTTGTTGTTGTTGAGATTTTACTGAGCTGTTCATATATGTTGGAAATTAATGCCTTGTCAGTCACATCACTTGCAATATTTTCTCCCATTCTGTAGGCTGATTTTTCATTTTGTTTATGGTTTCATTTGCTGTGCAAAAACTTGAAAATTTGATTAGGTCTCATTTGTTTATTTTTCCTTTTATTTCTATTGCCTTAGGAGACTGACCTAAGAAAACACTGGTATGAGTTAAGTCAGAGAATGTTTTGCTCACGTTCTCTTCTGAGAGTTTTATGGTGCCATGTCTTATATTTCAGTTTTAAGGCTTTTTGAATTTATTTTTACGTGTGGTGTGAAGGTGCGTTCTAACGTCATTGATTAGAATGTGGCTGTCCAACATCTCCAATACCACTTGCTGAAAAGACTCTCTCTTTTTTGCATTGTATATTCTTGCCTCCTTTGTCACAGATTAATTGACTGTAGGTATATGGGTTTATTTCTAGGCTATCTGAGTCATCAAGTTTTAATATTGCTAAAAGGAAAAAAGAAATGACTAAGATTTAGAAAATCTGTTCAGTCTCTTGAATAAAAGTTACTAAATAGATCACAATGGTTGAAAAAAAAACTTTTAGAATGGATGCAAAATATAAGCAGGATGAATTGTGAGAAAATAAAATTCAATTTGTGATACAGTGGATGACTTGTGACTAAAGGTCATAGATTACATTCACTAAGTTAAAAAGACTCAACCCATTATTTAAAAGTTAATGTAGATTTTAAAATGCCATCTTAAAATTAAAAAATTTAACTTATAATCATTTAGACCTAGTCTTATGCATTAATATTATATATACTTTTAAGTCCATATATATGTGTTAGTATACTGTATTGGTCTTTATCTTTCTGGCTTACTTCACTCTGTATAATGGGCTCCAGTTTCATCCATCTCATTAGAACTGATTCAAATGAATTCTTTTTAATGGCTGAGTAATATTCCATGGTGTATATGTACCACAGCTTCCTCATCCATTCGTCTGCTGATGGGCATCTGGGTTGCTTCCATGTCCTGGCTATTATAAACAGTGCTGCGATGAACATTGGGGTGCATGTGGCTCTTTCAGATCTGGTTTCCTTGGTGTGTATGCCCAGAAGTGGGATTGCTGGGTCATATGGCAGTTCTATTTCCAGCTTTTTAAGAAATCTCCACACTGTTTTCCATAGTGGCTGTACTAATTTGCATTCCCACCAACAGTGTAAGAGGGTTCCCTTTTCTCCACACCCTCTCCAGCATTTATTGCTTGTAGACTTTTGGATAGCAGCCATCCTGACTGGCGTATAATGGTACCTCATTGTTGTTTAAAAGTATGTATAGGAGAAGGAAAAAAAAAACCTTAGGAACAATAATGTAGGATTTTATTTAAAATGGAGATTTAGAAAAATGAAACTAACTGGATGTATTGATTTTCCAGCTATGCTTCTTCTTGGTTTTCTGGTATAATTGTACCCTCTCAGTGCTGGGAAAACTCAGAAAGTACCCAAATTAGTGGTTGGAATAGTGAGTCAAATATTAGAAGTGCATTTGTAAAAGTTCTAAACAGATCATCTATTCCTTCAAATAAAGCTCCTTGGAACTTACTTCTTCAATTTCCCCCTCATTCTTCCATTGAAGTGTACATACCTCTGGGATCATCTGTCCTGTGCAGTTCACTTAGGGGGAAGAAATTTTCCGGAGTTTTCACTTCAAAAGAATTTGCGACAAACCTTCTTAATCCTTTAGGCAGGCAGGGCTTCCAAGTGCTGGACTAGTTTGCCCTGCTACAGGGCTACTGGCCAAGAGGAAAGTGGGGCCACACTCTGATTGCTAAGCCGTGTGCCCTGATAAGGATCAAGAGGCTTCAGTCCAGAAGAAGAGTGCCTTTCTGTAAGTTGCACAAAGAATACGTTTGTTTAGGTTCACTAACCCTGGCGACAATGTTGATGTAATTTGGAGCTTTTCTCCTTAAAGTGCTGTTCCCACATGATTATATCAGAAATGGGAAGGCCTAAAGGGTACACTCCTTGATTAAAATGACAGATATCGATTATCATCTTTTAATCTTGCTTGATCTCTCAGAACAGGAAAATGATCTTTCACATCTCTTTATGATTAAAAAAAAAACCAAAAACTGCTTATGTTTTAAGAAATATTTCTAGTATTTGAAGTGAGCAACCCATTATTAATGAACTCTTAGCTTGGGGAATTTCTACTTGATTTTTAGTTTTAGCAACTAAAATTTTGAAGAAAACCATGAAAATATTCTTTATGGTAGGTTTTAGCTACCTTAAAATTCTCATTCTTTGTATTTACTTTCTGAAATAATGGTAGATATCTTATAATCATCAATAGCTCTAGAAGAACCACAAAACTTAACCAAAAATGGTTAAGTGTTTTAAAAAAGATCTTAGAAGAAGTATTTATTGCTATTTTTTTTCATTCTTTTTCTTACTGTTCTCAATGTGGTTGATTCTCACTGTTACTTCATAATTTTTTCCTGAGAGTTTTTGAAAACTATTGCTTTTGGAAGGAAGCAAGGCAAGACAACAGTTAACTGGTCTCTTTTGTTATCAGACTTATCTTAGTAATTCAGCAATTATCATATAAATTTATATGCCTATTATTGTTCTGCTCCAGTGACCATTGATATGCTAGCAATTTAGCTAATAGTGCATGGAAGTCAATTGTCTTTATATCACTTATGGAGGAGTCTGGGAAATGATGGTGGTGATTCACTGAAAATAGTAATTCCCTTATTTCTTTAGATATGTCTGTTGAGCTATGTTTTTGGCTTACGTATGTATGTGTGGCAACATCTTAGATATGGGTCATTCATAGCGAGCCGAGTTCCTTCCATCTCTCGGAACCTTTGGACTCTCCACTAGCTCGGTGTGTTTCACCAGCCTTGTGTGTGTGGAAGTGAAACTCCCGCTGCACGCCTCATTACCACACCAGCTGTGGCAGATGGCTTGTTTGCTCTGATTCTTAACATGCTGCCCTGGAGACTTGCCTGAGTGCTGCCATTGTTTGTAATAGCTTCCCATGGCTCAGTCCCCTGAGCTAGACACGTCCATGTATATACATTTTTTCGTTTTTACATTCTCTTCCACTGTGGGTTGTCATAAGACATGGAGTGTAGTTCCCTGTACTTAAATAGGTTCTCGCTGGCTGTCTCTCTGATATATAATAGTGTGTATATTTTAATCCCAAACTCCCATTTCCCCTCCCTCCCAAGTGCAGAGAGTCTGGGACGTGTATCCACCGCAGCTCCTTCCCACACTGCCCAGCTGGGGCACGCTTTCCAGGTGAGAGCAAAATATTCAATACGCTTCAGTCTGGGCCATCAGCTGGGTTTGTTTGGGGCTGTGAAAGTGAGAGTGGTCGTCCCTAGTGGTGTCTGATTCTTTCTGCAATCCCCTGGACTGGAGCCCAGCAGGCAGGAAGACTGGAGTGGGCAGCCATCCCCTTCTCCAGGGGATCTTCCTCACCCAGGAATTGAACCTCAGCCTTTCACACTGCAGGCGGATTCTCTGGTCTGAGCCAGCAGGGACGCCTATAAAGCTTTACAGTTGGATTTTTGAAAGTAGCTATATTTAAAATTTTCTCATAACGTAAGAGGCTAAGTTAATTCTTCAAAGGATACTGTAAAATGACAAACACTGCTTTCTCAATGAGTCAGCAGAGAGCCTATGACTGGGGAACTTTCATGGATCACAGGATTTGCAATTCAGATATCTAAAAGAGGAGACAAAAAAACTGACATTTTTGGAGTACTGTGAATGTTGCTGACTTGTGAGACTGACTCTTGTGTTAAAAATTTTTAATTATGCATTTATTTGTCCAGAGTAGTAGATTTTATATTGCTTATATTCCCTTCTGATACTGTTGGGAGCATAGAACAATGTTAAGGTTTTGATCTTTTTAACATTGAAGCTTGACGGGAGGCCTGAGGTAAAAGTGGGTTAAATAAGATAGGAATCTGTTTCTCTTTGTCATGAACAGAAAGAAGAAGTAGGCAATCCATTACTAATAATGAGACTCAGCAGTCATGAGGAACTCAGGCTCTTTTTCTTAGGTCCCTCTGTTATCTTTTATTGTGGGAATTCCTGTTTAAAAATTCTTTGAAATACAGTTGATGTTACAATGTTGTGTTAGTTTCAGGTATATAGCAGAGTGATTCAGTTATACATACACACATACATATATATTCTTTTCTTACATTCTCTTCCATTATAGGTTCTTACAGGACATTGAGTATAGTTCCCTGTGCTTTAAAATATGTCCTTGTTGGTTATATATTTGATATATTAGTTCAGTTCAGTTCAGTCGCTCAGTCACGTCCGACTCTTTGCGACCCCATGAATCGCAGCACGCCAGGCCTCACTGTCCATCATCAACTCCCGGAGTTTACTCAGACCCATGTCCATTGAGTCGGTGATGCCATCCAGCCATCTCATCCTCTGTCTTCCCCTTCTCCTCCTGCCCCCAAGCCCTCCCAGCATCAGGGTCTTTTCCAATATAGTAGTGTGTGTATTTTGGGCTTCCCAGTTCTCGCTGGTGGTAAAGACCCCTCCTGCCAATGCAGGACACATGAGAGAGGCAGGTTCAATTCCTGAGTCGGGAAGATGCCCTGGAGGAGGGCAGGGCAACCCACCCCAGTATGCTCTCCTGGAGAATCCCACGGACAGAGGAGCCTGGCGGACTATGGTCCATAGTGTCGCAAAGAGCCAGACGTGACTGCAGCGACTTAGCACACACGCAGTGCGTATATTTTAATCCAGACTCCTAGTTTCCCTCCCTCTCCCTTCCCCTTTGGTAGTCATGAATTTGTTTTCTATGTCTGTGAGTCTATTTATGTTTTTTAAAGAAGTTCATTTGTATCACGTTTTTTAGATTTCACACACAAGTGATATTATGTGATAGCTGTCTTTGTCTGGCTTACTTCTTTCAGTACCAGAATCTCTAGGTCCAACCGCATTGCTGCACATGGGGTTATTGCATTCTTTTTCATGACTGAGTAATGTTCAGTGGTATGTATATTGCATCTTCTTTGTCCACTCATCTATCCGTGGGTTCTCAGGTTGCTCCCACGTCTTCGCTAATGTCAGCGGTGTTGCAGTGACCATTGGCATTCATGTATCTTTTTCTCCAGATATGTGCCCAGGGATGGGATTGCAGGGTCATAGAGTAGCTCTGCTTTTAGTTTCTAGGAACTTCCATACTGTTCTCCATGGTTTTTGTACCATTTTATATTCCCCCCAGCAATGTAGGAGGGTTTCTTTTTCTCCACACTCTCTCCAGCATTTATGATTTGTAGATTTTTTGATGTTGGCTCTTCTGACTGGAGTGAGGTGGTATCTTAAATGGTAAAGAAGAATGAGGGGGCACACAGATCTATATGCTGTTTCTCATCCATCTGCTCTGACACATACATGTACCCCAACCTTCACAGGTGGGTTGCCAAATTGTGATCAGTGAGCAAAAGTTATTAATTTCTGTATAACTGAAATTCTGTATAACTACAGTGTTGTCACTTAGAACACTAAATGTATGTGGCATGTGTATGCCAGATATACCTGCATTAGATGAGTCTAGGATGATATGAGGAGTCTTTTTTGACAATCCAGGCTTTATCTGTGTGTTGGCTATCGTCAAACAACAGACTGGTTCAAAATTGGCAAAGGACTATGTCAAGGCTGTATACTGTCATCTTGCTTATTTAACTTATATGCAGAGTACGTCATGTGAAATGCCAGGCTGGATGAAGCTTAATCTGGAGTCAAGATTGCCGGGAGAAATATTAACAACCTCAGATATGCAGATGATACCACTCCAATGGCAGAAAGCGAAGAGGAACTAAAGAGCCTCTTCATAAAAGAGGAACTAAAGAGCCTCTTCATAAGGGTGAAAGAGGAGGGTGAAAAATCTGGCTTAAAACTCAACATTCAAAAATCTAAGATCATTGCATCTAGTCCCATCACTTTCTGGCAAATAGAAGGAGGAAAAGTGGAAACAGTGACAAATTTTATTTTCCTGGGCTCCAGAATCACTGTGGTTAGTGACTGAAGCCATGAAATTAAAAGACGCTTGTTCCTTGGAATGAAAGCTTTGACAAACCTAGACAGTGTATTAGAAACAGTTACATCACTTTGCTGACAAAGGTCCATATAGTCAAAGCTATGGTTTTTCCAGGAGTCTTGTATGGATGTGAGAGTTGGACAAAAAAGAAGGGCGAGCACTGAAGAGTTGATGCTTTGAATTGTGATTTTGAGGAAGACTCTTGAGACTCCCTTGGACTGCAAGGAGATCAAAGCAGTAAATCCTAAAGGAAATCAATCCTCAGTATTCATTGGGAAGACTGATGCTGAAGTTCCAATAATTTGGCCACCTGATGCAAAGAGCTGACTTATTGGAAAACACCCTGATGCTGGGAAAGATTGAGGGCAGGAGGAGAAGGGGACGACAGAGGACAAGATGGTTGGACGGAATCATCAACTCAATGGACATGAGTTTGTGCAAACTATGGGTGATAGTGAAGGACAGGAAGCCTGACATGCTGCAGTCCGTGGGTTGCAAAGAGTTGGACATGACTGAGCGGCTCAACAACAACAACAACAACAATCATCAACTTAGGGCTTCTATCTTCCATCAGTACTCTCAAATTCCAGCTAGTAGGATTGGGAGGAGAGGAAAAGGGGGCACAGTCCTTCCCTTTCCTGGAAGGATCAAGAATCTGTACACATTATACATGTGGATTTTTTTCTTTTTATAGAATTATCTCTTACAGTCATACTTCTATATTGATTACATCTAGGATGATTACATCTAAATCAGTCTCCTAGACTTTTATAGTACTTGCTATATTTCATTATTATAAACATCAGAATATACATTTTGAAATATGTAAATCTTTAAATGTATTTAAAGATAAGTATTTCAGTGTTTAATAATGTAAATTATTTTTTGAATTTTTAATGATTTCTTTACATTATGTTATCAGAATTGGGAAATCAGATTATGTTATCAAATTTGGTAAATATTGCCATTTTGCTTTTTAAAAAATTAAAATTAATACTCTCATCAGCTATATCTGAGAGTGTCTATTTATTACTAACTTACTAGTGTTTGCTTTTCTCATGAAGTTTTTAAAATTTAGAACATTTCTTCATTCTAAGTGAAGTAAATATTTATCTATCTGTAGCTTTTTCCCTTTTCTTAAGGATATATAATATCTTATTAGATATTTATATATAAATAAATATTTTTCTTCTGTTAAATTTGTTGCTTATACATTTTAATATATTGCATCTTTTTAATTTAGTTGTTTGTTTTGAAAGAGATATAAAACATTTATGTAGCCAAATTTATTAATTATAAATTATGTGACTTTTTTCATTGTTTTTAGGTATACAAGATATTCCTCATCCTGAGATCCAGAGATTGCAGACATATTCACCTTTATTGTCTTCTATTTTATATTTCTTTTTTTTTTTTTTTTTTAATTTTTATTAGTTGGAGGCTAATTACTTTACATCATTACAGTAGTTTTTGTTATACATTGATATGAATTAGCCATGGATTTACATGTACTCCCCATCCCAGTCCCCCCTCCCACCTCCCTCTCCACCCGATCCCTCTTGGTCTTCCCAGTGCACCAGGCCCGAGCACTTGTCTCATGCACCCAACCAAGGCTGGTGATCTGTTTCACCCTAGATAATATACATGTTTCAATGCTGTTCTCCTGAAATATCCCACCCTCGCCTTCTCCCAGAGTCCACAAGTCTGTTCCATACATCTGAGTCTCTTTTTCTGTTTTGCATATAGGGTTATCGTTACCATCTTTCTAAAGTCCATATATATGTGTTAGTATACTGTAATGGTCTTTATCTTTCTGGCTTACTTCGCTCTGTATAATGGGCTCCAGTTTCATCCATCTCATTAGAACTGATTCAAATGAATTCTTTTTAATGGCTGAGTAATATTCCATGGTGTATATGTACCACAGCTTCCTCATCCATTCGTCTGCTGATGGGCATCTGGGTTGCTTCCATGTCCTGGCTATTATAAACAGTGCTGCGATGAACATTGGGGTGCATGTGTCTCTTTCAGATCTGGTTTCCTTGGTGTGTATGCCCAGAAGTGGGATTGCTGGGTCATACGGCAGTTCTATTTCCAGCTTTTTAAGAAATCTCCACACTGTTTTCCATAGTGGCTGTACTAATTTGCATTCCCACCAACAGTGTAAGAGGGTTCCCTTTTCTCCACACCCTCTCCAGCATTTATTGCTTGTAGACTTTTTTTTTTTTTTTTTTTTAACGATGAATCAAATTTTATTTCACTGACCGGTACTTCTCTCTCTGATGCTGTATTTACGTGGGGACTCCTGGAGCTGAATCTCAGGCGGGCATCCAATTTGGGTCTAGATTGAAGTTGGAACCGTGGAGATGCGGAAGGAAACACCTACCCCCCTACTGCCCCCGGCAGCCCGGGAGTGGAACCTTCCCCCTAACGCTCCCGCCTGTATGGAGCGGCAACTGGAGGCTGCGCGGTACCGGTCTGATGGGGCGCTCCTGCTTGGGGCTTCTAGCCTGAGTGGCCGCTGCTGGGCTGGCTCTCTCTGGCTTTTCAAGGACCCTTGTGCCGCCCCCAACGAAGGTTTCTGCTCTGCTGGAGTCCAGACTGAAGAGTATATTTCTTTTTAATTTAACTTGGTTTATGCTATGAGGTAAGGCTCTAAACCCATATATTTTCTCCAAACAGCAAACTGTGAATTCTTGCTATTTATTAATCACTTTCATGCACATCAGTTGGTACTGTTTCATTCTGTAAATATACCAAGAAAAAATAGTATGTATTTTCAACCTATTATTCTATCTTATTGGTGCCAGAAGTGTTTTTGTAGCAGAATACTTGTATATGATGAGAAATTTTGTTGTAGGTTGTATTTTTTTACGTCCTTACAGCACAATTAGTCCCATTTTGATCCTGGAGACAAAAGCATTTACCTTTTTTTTTTTTTTGCCATGTGAATTTAGAAAGTGCTTTTCTACATGTATGGCCGGTGGGTACATCAAACTCAGCATGGCCAAAAGAAAGCTATTATTTATGGCTCCATTACAGCGCTCCCCTTCTAACGTTTCCTCATGTGGTTAAGGGCATAGCTCTCCTTCAGCCTGCCTAGCCACACACCGCAGCGTCGTGTCTGACTTTCCCTCTATTTCACTCAGCGCAGGTACGCCCAGTGGCTTTCTAACTCTGTCCTAAGGCTCCGATGGATGAGTTCTTTCCCTGGGTGATCGCTGCTTCTGCCCCCAGGGCTGTGCCGGCTCCGCGCTGGATAACTGAGGACAGCTTCAGGTTCTCGCCTCCAGCCGGTCTTCCCTCTGCACAGGTACCAATTATCTCACAGAATTACAGACCCAGGGGCTGCAGGAAAGGCGACCGCATCCGTGGCCTGAGGGCGGGTTCTTGTCTGACGCTTGGAAATGAGTCGTCTGAGGAGATACACGAGCTGAAAAAGCAAGAGACTTTACTGGAAGGGGTGCCCAGGCGGAGAGCCGCGGAGCGAGAGAACCCAGGCGGACTGCTCCGGCAGGGGACTCGCAGTCTGGTCCTTCGGCCAGTCGTTCTGACTCAGGATCCTTCCCGCGGCTGCGCACATTGTTCGGCCAAGATGGACGTCAGCGAGGAGGATTCTGGGAGGTGGAAAGACATGGGTGCCTCCTTTGGCCTTTGCTTGAACTCTTTGGTTGGTGGCGGCTTAGTAATTCTGTGTTCTTTACCAGGACTTCCTGTTAGCAAAGAACTCAAGCAAATGATTAGTATGGTGCCTCCAGGGTGAGCAGTTCAATCAGTGTATTTCCCCTAACACAGGCACTCATTTCTTCTGTTCTTAATCTTTGGGTGGCTTTACATTGTCTTGACAATAGACTTCAAGCTCATTAACATGATATTTAAAGTTGAACACAAGGTAGATCGTCAACCAACTTTTCCTTTTCAACTCCCTCATTCCTGGCCACCCATGAACCTTGTGTTTTTGTCACGTTTATTTTCAGATATTGAAATATTCATTTCCCTTGGGCTGTTTTACTTATCGATGTCTTTCTCACTCTGTTTTCATAATTCTCACTCTAAGTCTCAGGGCAAATATCACTGACTCTGGAAAACTCTTTTTATTCCGTCAAACGTAATTGCCCTGTACTCTCTGTTCCTGTTGAATTTGTGCACACATATATCATAGCCCAGATTTCTTTCTGAATTATTTAAGATGCAGTGTATCTGGTGAAACTTTACATTTTAAGGGGACCAAAGTGGCCATTTGTCTTAGTAGACAGAATTTACAGCAGATTTTCTTCTTAATTTGGCATGATGGGCTTGTGAAAGCAAGCTAAAGGAGATAAAACTTTAAAAACCAAAGCAGAAGGGATAACTGCAGCCTCTTCAGAGGTCTGATCTGGCAAGGATGACTTAGCAGCCAAAGGTGAGGATCCATCTTCAATAGTGACACCAGGAAGTGGGAACAAAAGTCATGGAAATTAAAAACTGAGGCTCACAACTCCCAGCCTCAGTTGGTAAATTGGTCAAACTCTCTAATTTTGTCTTGTGTACTTCAAAGTTTCCTCTTTGAACCAAGTAAATAGCTCTGCCCCCAGATTTCTGCTGGAGAAGGTGCTTAGGTAATTCAGGCATGGGGCAATTGGATTATTAAAAGTGTGACCGTATTTGTACTACAACCTGGATAGGCAGGTTATCCAGGTTACACTCAGTTGCTTCTCTGCAACCACAGTGTAAATATCTGCAAAGTGGGGCTCTTGTTGAATAATCTTTTTACCTCCCTGGTGATGAAAACAGTGATTTGAACAAGGTAAATATTTGAACTGAACTGCTTTTACCCCATGTTTATTTTAATGTTTATAGCTGAAATCATAACATTTAACATTTTAAAGTTTTGTAACAGGGAGGAGTTAATTTAGACTCCATGTTGGATCTGTTTCTTTGACTGTTATAACCATCGCATAATGGCCTGCCTCAGAGATCCTTGCCCACTTGGCCTAAACTAAGACGCCTTTGTTTAGCTCGCAAGGAGATAATCTGACCCTGCCCACCTATGAATGACTGTAAGGAAAAGAAACTAACACATTCCCCTGCCCGAGGCTTGCCATTCTAGGAGATATTTGCAGAATTAAATGGTCTTTTTACTTTGTTCCCTCACCTCCCCTGATCTCTGATCCCTGAAAGAACCTGGCATCTTGAGATGGTTATTTTGAGATGATAGTCTGCCATCTTCTTGGCCAGCCGGCTTCCCAAATTAAGTCATGTTCCTTGCCTCAACACCTCGTCTTTCAGGTTCATTGGCCTATCGTGGGGTGAGTGGAGCAAGCTTGGACTTGGTAACAATTTTACATAAAAATATGTTGCATTTGTAAATATAAAATGGGAAACAGCACTGCCTTGGCTTTTTGGGATCTCAAGCTGTAGTTACTACTATAATAAATTCAGTCACTATTGAAGTATGTCATTAGCATTATAATAAAACCCAGAGAGATACAGCATCATGACATTTAAAAAAACCCTATTTTGTCTACCTAGATTGGTGCTGGAGAAGATTCCCCCACACAATCAATTCCCAGTTCTCTAACTAACAGATTTGGCAAATTTGCTTGGTATTGCGCTTATGTAGAAATTGGTTACCCTCCATCTCAATTTAAAGTATCATTTTTCCTGTTTAGAGAAGAGGTCTCTAAGTGCACCCCTGCTATTGGAAAATGTTTATGCTGACCACTTGTAATTTAGAATGTATAACTGCTCCCAGGGACTTGTGCTGTCTCAGCGTTTCCCTCCAAGTCTTCAAAGAATCTTCTGTGCCAAGCCTACATGGTTTCTATTGTTAGTTCCCTTTCTCTATTATTGTCTGTTTATGTGCAAGGAGGTTCAGTGAATTGTTTGAGTTTTAATTTTCATGCCCTGTATGAAACCATGTGTTTTATAATCTAATGGGAAATATACAGAGTATGTAGTTCTTTAATTGAAAGTTAAAAGAATTTTTGTTAAAATACAGAGATATTTCATAAGGAAAGTTGTATTGATTTATCTGCATGTCTTTGTGTATAGGTAAGTAAGTGTGTCTGCATATATACATCTATCTGTTTATCTGTTGGGCTTCCCTGGTGGCTCAGTGGTAACAAAGCCACCTGCCAATGCAGGAGACATAGGTTCAATCCCTGGGTCGGGAAGATCCCCTGGAGGAGAGCATTGTAACCCACTCCAGTGTTCTTGCCTGGGAAATCCCATGGAAAGAAGAACCTGGTGGGCTACATTCCACGGGGTCACAAAGAGTCAGACGTGACTTGGCAGCTTATTTATCATCTTGGCAATAAATTTATCAGCTGTACACTGTCTTCTACTGATGTGCTTATACACATTTAACAATAGGCTCTCCAGGAAAAAACAAAAAACCTCTTGTTTTTAAGTTTTGCCTATTTCCATGGCATAAATTCTCCCACCATGGCTCATTTTAAGCTACTGATAAGATATTGTTGAATACAGAGCTGGGAAGTGATACAAAGAACATTTTTATTTAGTATTCTCACCATACAGAAATAGTAACTGTAAATAACTTCAAGAGCATAGATAAGTGCAAAATATAGCAAAAGAACTAGGAAGCAGTTTGAGTATTTACAATCTTTGTTCTAATGCCAGTTGTTTACCATTAAGTTTATGTAATTTAGTTTTTTATAATTAATGTACATAAGAACTGCTTGCAGAATTCCTGAAAATTTGGCAGCCGGCTCTGGCACGCTGGTATAGAGTAGGTCTGACACAAC
The DNA here is from genome assembly GCF_023699985.2 of Odocoileus virginianus. Classification (NCBI taxonomy): domain Eukaryota; kingdom Metazoa; phylum Chordata; class Mammalia; order Artiodactyla; family Cervidae; genus Odocoileus; species Odocoileus virginianus. Next base: position 4,731,418 of record NC_069694.1, on the reverse strand, counting down.
ACTCAATCTGTTTCTATCCACTTCTTCCTCTTCCTGAGAAGGGTAGGCCCCTGTGACTGGGGGATCTTTGTTGAACTTTGTGGTAGGGGGTTAAATAAATAGGTCTGGAGGACGAAGCAGGAGTATACTGCAGAGTGTAATGAAGGGTAGAAGCTTTTGTGTGTGGTGTCGGTGGGTGCTGGAATCATGGGATATTGGAGGAAAGGTTTTACCTGTATTTTTATGGGATCATTATCTTTCAGGCTGCCAGAGGAGAATGACTGAAGTCTTTAGGAATGTGTTCATTGCAGAAACATGGTAGTTTGCCACGGGTTATTAGTAGCAAATCGCCTTTTCCATTTCTTTTGTGAAATCTTTGGTGAAATCGGCATGACTCGGTGGGCTTCCCGGGTGGCGCTAGTGGTGAAGAACCCACCCGTTAATGCAAGAAACACAAGAGATGCGGGTTTGATGCTTGGGTTGAAGGTCCCCTGGAGGAGGGCATGGCAACGCACTCCAGTATTCTCGCCTGGATAATCCCATGGACAGAGGAGCCTGGTGGGCAGCAGTCCATGGAATCACAGCGTCAGACATGACTGAAGCAACTTAGCTCGCAAGCACTCATGTTGCTTAGTGATGTCTTTGGTGGGAATGGATTCTTCTTGGAGAGGGAAATAATACGGGGTTCTATATCAAAGTTGAAGTGCAGCAAGAACTGAGAGTACTTTTTGGGTTACATGAAATATTTGAAAATAATGCATCAAAGACTAAAATTAAATCACATTAGGTGAAGTGGAGAATCATTTGTTAAAATCCAAACTGTAAGCAGCACAGCATGATGCTTCAGTGTATAGATTTTATAGCCTGGCTTTTGGAGTTTGATTATAGATTCTACCTACTTATTATCTATGTGACTTTGGTCAAGTTATATAATATCTCTCTGTTTCATTTATTTTTTTAGCTCTAAAACAGAATTTTAATAATACACATTGTATTGGTTTGTGATTAAATGAGTTATATGTAAAATACTTAGAATGATTCCTGGCACACTATAAATGATAGGATTAGCTATTATTTTTAATTGGCTTAGGGATTTAGGAATATGATTAATTAGAATATAATATATATGGGTATTATTTATGCTGGGTTTCTGAGGGGTCTTAATAAGATTCTCTTCCCTGTTTGAGTTCTGTACTGAGGCATAGGAGACCAGAGTGAGAAAGATGGAATAATCAGAACATTACCTTTATTACTGATAGTGCTGTTAAAGAATAGTGCGCTTGCATTTGTCAGCCGTGGACTTCCTAATCCACAGACTTAAAATTAGGCAGATTTACCCAGCTTGCAGCCCTGGAAATCTGCAAGCATCCTGTTTAGGGTTGGATCTTTTTATCATACCGGTGAAAGTTGAACAGAACACACTCTGCCCGAGGGTGCACTGACATTCAGAGAAGAGGGGAAGGGAAAAGATTGGACTCTATGAGCCTAATTTCTGCGTCCACATTCGTGAGTCAAATCAATTTAGTCCTCTGTCGGTGGTTCCATGGGTACGTGGCAGAGAGAAGCCAGGGTTATTCCATAACTGGAGCTTCTTCCACATGGTGGGAAATAATAGGAAAAGCCTTTCCCTTGGTACCACTGTTCAACCAGTAACCCAGAAACTGCTTCTGGTGTTTTTAACAGAGGACTTTTATTTTGGTTACTCAGGTCTTGAAGGGGTTGAGAGACTCAGTTGGGAATGGTGAGATAACGCAGGGACTTGTCTTAGCAGGAAGACATCACCTACCTTCATCTAAGGGAAGAGATGCCCTTAGCAAAGCCCAGGGGTTGGAATTTCCCAAAAGAAGCTGGAACCCTGTCCAGGAGGAGCTGGAGCCGCGGAGACACTGCCTGAGGTGGAGAGGCAGTGGGGGAAATAGTCTGGTCTCTCCACCCCAGCCTCACCTCTGTCCCTAGACCACAAGAGAGTTCTGAAGTGTCATGGAGGTTGCCACGGCAGGAAACAGCAGAGGGCAGAGGCTGGGATTACTAATGTCGAGAGTCTGAGAAGACCCACCCTGGAGAACCAAAACTCAGACCTCTGAGGAGGGGCCGCTGCTCGGCAGGTTCTGGTGTTTCGGAGCTCAGAGCAAGGCCTGAGGAAGAGGTGTTGCCCGGCTGCTGCTAGAGTCTCAGGCTGGGGTGGGATTTGATAAAACTGGCTCTTCAAGTACTGGGAAAAAAATGTCAGCTGGATTCAACTGCTACTTCAAGAAGGAACTGCCCTCAGGGTGGAGAAACACTTTGGTGATGTCCACAGGAATAGGAAACAGAGAGGAAAGATCGAGTCTCGTCTTCCTCCTACAGCCTTGCTGCCTCCTACTCATGTCCCAGTATGTATCATAAGTTGTCAAGTGGAAGCCTCAGGGAGTGGACACCATGCAAAACTACCAATAGGGTATCTTGCTCAATAGGGGGGACTTCCCTGGTAGCTCATCTGGTAAAGAACCTGCCTGCAGTGCAGGAGACCCTGGTTTGATTCCTGGGTTGGGAAGATCCCCCGGAGAAGGGATAGGCTAGCCACTCCAGCATTCTTGGGCTTCCCTGCCTCTGCTAGTAAAGAATCAGCCTGCAATGGGGAGACCTGGGTTCGATCCCTGGGTTGGGAAGATCCCCTGAGAAGGGAAATGTTACTCACTCCAGTATTCTGGCCTGGGAAGTCCATGGAGTCAGACATCTTGCTCAATGAGGGACCCCCTCTATTTTTTTCATGACATGCTTTATTTTTTCTTTGATTTCTCAAGTGGATGAGATTTTGATCTGAAAATCCACCTGGAATGCTCTGCACACACCCCTCCCCCTACCTCCCTGAAGCAATAATTGCTTGTTAAGTTTTATTTTTAGGAAACCACCCATTTTATTTGATTTATTTAGCTATTCCCAAAGAAAAACCAACAAAACCTCCCCAGATAAACCAAAACTCCCTCAAACTTAGAATGTTTGTTACATTATTCTTAAGCCAAACCAAGCTGTTAACAGGATGGAGAGTTATTACACAAACAGTTCATGAAAATTATGTGAAACCACTCTAAAAACATCATTAGGGCAACTCCATTTGTGATTTATATTACTGAGTACAAATAACTTATGAAACTCATTGATCCACTCACTATTCATCCCACGGTGGTAGCTCTCAGACACCCCCTCTCTTTTTTAAAGGGAATCATCCGCACAGACATGCAATGGCCTGGGAAGTCTTATTCCAATAGTGTGTTCTTGGCCCTGCTCTGCCTACCTCCGTTTCCTTCTATGAGAGGTCTTCTAGATAAGGTATGTCTGGATTTCCTTGGAACCACAAACTTGCTCCTGAAGGTAAGAATTTTTAGGAAAGTACAGTCAAGTAATTTATGTCTTGTGATTTTCTATGCGTGTGATTATGTCTTGTGATTTTTTATGAGTATAAACATCCAGTATGGGGGTGATCTTTGGAAGGGCTTCCCTAGAGGCAGGCAGGGAGCAGGATCTTGCAGTATTTCTTCGGTTGCCATTTCTTGCTGTGAGAGAGGATGCTCCCTGGGAGTAACTGATCTGAAACTAACCCCGTAATAAACTACTATTTGCTTTAGTCATTTGTTCAATATCTCTGCCCCATTGCTATAAATTCTAATAAATCAATCCTAAAAAACAAATTGACAAATGATGTGACTAGAAAATTTACAAAAGAGGGTGTACTAATAGAAAGTGAACGGTGTTTAACCTAACTAAAGAATACATTAAAAAAAAGGGAATATTATTTTCTGTTTATCAAACTTACAAAGATTTAAAAGTAATAATACCCTATGCTTATGAGAGTTGTAATATAGACTATCTCAAGTATTGGTTGAAGATAAATCTATACATGTTGAGGAAGAATTTTAGCAATATGTATTAAATTTTCAAAGATATTCTTGTGTTTCAGTTCAGCTACTCCAATTCTAAGCTATGTTTTAAAGAATCTGTTGAGGTATATTTGATTTAAAATGTGTTAGCTTCAGGTGTAAGTTTAATGAATAATGATTCCATATATATATGTGCTTAGTTGCTCAGTCATGTCCAACTTTTTGCGACACAAGTAGCTTATCCCTTCTTCAGGGGATCTTCCTGGAATTGAACCAGGGTCTCCTGCATTGCAGGCGGATTCTTTACCAGCTGAGCTAAGCTACCAGGGAAGCCCGATATACATACCTACACACACACACACACACACACATATATATATATATATATATATATATACTTTTCTAGATTCTCTTCTCTTAGAGGTTATTACAAAATATTCAGTTTAGTTCCCTGTGGAACTAAAATAGGTCCTAATTGGTTATCAGTTTTATATATAGTAGTGTGCATTTGTTAATCCTAAACTCTGGTTCCCGCCTTTCCCCTTTGGTAACCAAGGTTTGTTTATGTTTGTGGATCTATTTCTGGTTTGTATTTAAGTTATTTTGTACCTTTTTAAATGATATAAGCAGTATCATGTATTTGTCTTTTTCTGTCCGGCTTACTTCACTTCATATGATAATCTTTAGGTCCATCTGTGTTGATGCAAATGGCATTCATTCTTTTTTATGGCCGAGTAATATTTCGTTGTCTAAATATACTACATCTTCTTTAACCATTCATCTGTTGCTGGGCATTTAGTTTGTTTCGATGCTTTGTTACAATTGACTATTGTAAGTAGTGCTGCAGTGAACACTGGGGTGCGTGTATCTTTTTGAATTATGGTTTTCTTTGGATATATGATCAGGAGTGGGATCTGCTTCTAGTTTTTAAGGAACTTCCATACTGTTCGCCGTAGTGGCTGTACCAATTTACAGCCCCTCCAAGAGGGCTCCTTTTATCCACACTCTCTCCAGCATTTATTATTTGTAGACTTTTTGATGGCACCCATTCTGACTAGTAAGAAGTGATAGCTCATTGTAGTTTTGATTTGTATTTCTCTAATAATTCGTGATTTTGAGCATCTTTTTGTATCCTTTTTAGTCATTTGTATGTCTTCTTTGAAGAAATGTATCTGAGATCTTCTACCCATTTTTTGACTGGGTTTTTTTTTTTTTTTTAAATATTGAATTGTTTGCATGTTTTAGAGATTAATCATGTGTTGGCTACATCATTTGCAAATATTTTCTCCCATTCTGTAGGCTGTCTTTTCATTTTGTTTATGGTTTCTTTCACTTTGCAAAAGCTTTTAGGTTTTACCTATTTTATTCTACTTCTGTTGATCCTAAAGAAACAATCCTTAATATAGAAAAATCTACCTATAAAGCTTTTGGTTGAAGCATTATTTGTCAATATGAACACTTATAAGTAACTTAATTCTTCAACTTTAGGGAAAGTGTGAATATGTTTTGGCACATCCACACAGTGGATGCAAATATGAAAATTATGCAATATAAAAATTATGGTATTACTACAATTTTGTATTTCAAAGTAAAGGCTATTGTTTTAATGTTAAGAGAATAAATAAAATTGCATATATAATATATTATTTTACCTTTGCTATGATAAAAGCCTATAAAATGGGAGAAAATATAGCAAAGATTTTTAGCAATGATTACCTCTGAATATGAATGGTTAGTAATTTCTTTTACATATTTTTCTGTATTTTAGACATTTCTTACCATCTATATATGTTACTTCATGATCAAGAGGGAAATGAACAATTTAAGAAAAAATTCAAACATTTTTCTTATAACAACTACTTTGATTTGTTCTTTAAAGAAGATTTTCCAACTGCTTTTAATTTTCATCTTTAGAAAACATCAAGCTACTGTATTTAAATCTTTTTCAGGTCCTAGGTTTCAAAGCTAGGATGAAAAACAGAGGAATTTGCTGCAACATTTTTTTCCCCCAATTGTCATCATGACAGTGCATTTATAACAGACAATTTTCTGTTCTCTGGAAAACTAGGTATATTACATTAGAAACAGATTTCTATCTGGTGTCTCAGAGCATTTTCTGCTGTTCAAGCAATGATGCTGTGTTATCAGTCTTTTTGATATGTCTTTCCTTTTTGCAGTTAGATTTTCCTGTTGTTGTTGTTGTTTTTGTAAAATCTGCACTTTTGTGGAAGACTAGGTAGATACAGCATGCCTGGTGCCTGTGGAACAGTCTGTGAAGGACTCAGAAACAGGTAGAATGAAAAATATTAATACCAGGCATGTGAGAGCTTACACTCGGCCTCTTTTGTGCCTTATGAAGATTGCCTGGGTGCCTTGGGCCCATGTCTATGAAAAATGACAAGCTGCTGGTGTGCGTCCTCTCATGTGTACATTAAGGATATGTTATTTAATATTCTGGTCCCATTTCCATTTTGTGTGCACATGTATATAAAATCTTTAAATTTTATTTATTTCTGACTGTTGAAATGATTCATTCCTCAGTATTTAAAACATGGGGAACATACATACTAGCTTTCTATTGCTTCAATAAGAAATAATTGTAAACCTAATGACAATGCAAACTTAGTACCATAAATTCTAGAGATCTGAGATCCAAAATAGGGCTCACTGGGCTAAAATGTAGGAGTTGGCAGGACTTTCTTTTGAGAGGTTCTATGGCATCACCTACTTAATAGACATGAGTTTGAGCAAGCTCTGGGAGATGGTGAAGGACAGGGAAGCCTGGCCTGCTGCAGTCCATTGGGTTTCAGAGTCGGACACGAATGAGCGACTGAGCGATGAAATGAGGGCAGACTCCGTTTCCTCACTTTCCCCGGCTTCTGTCGGCTGCCTGTACGCCTTTGTTCATCGTCCCTGCTGCCTTCCCCACCAGCGATGGCCAGTTGAGTCTTTCTCACGTGGCCCTGAAACCGAGGCCAGCTCTGGTTCTTTCTGTTTTGGCACAGAAAGAACTCGGCGAGGGAAAAAATGGTGGCCAAGAAGTGATTTATTAGAACAGGACGCGTGTGAGGTTTACGGGCAGGGGAGCATGAGGATGCTGCCCTGTCAGCTTACAGTTTTATAATCGGGGGATAAGTGGGGAGGAGCAGAAGACCAGCGTTTTCCCCATTCTGGAGCGCATGTCAAGCTTCCACCCTCAGTTCCTTCTCCACGTCCGGTGGGGGAACGTTCTTGTCCCAGTGTGGTCAAACCAGGGCTGTCCTGGTGCAACTGAAGTGAGCGAAAGTGCTGAAGTGCTGCTAAGTCACTTCAGGCGTGTCCGACTCTGTGCGACCCCGTAGACGCAGCCCACCAGGCTCCCCTGTCCCTGGGATTCTCCTGGCAGGAACACTGGAGTGGGGTGCCAGTTCCTTCTCCGATGCATGGAAGTGAAAAATGAAAGTGAAGTTGCTTAGTCGTGTCTGACTCTTCGCGACCCCATGGACTGCAGCCCACCAGGCTCCTCCGTCCATGGGATTTTCCAGGCAAGAGGACTGGCGTGGGCTGCCATTGCCTTCTCCGTAACATATACTAAAATATGGGAAATCATCGCAGATTTCAGTATAATGTCACCTTCCCATTATATTTTTGCTTTCAGTGAGTGAGAAGGAGCATGTTCTAGGAATCATTAACTTGCTGGCCTCGCTGGGCAGGCTGTGGGTCTCATTCTACCATTGATTTTTTGTTTGGGCCGTGTTTCGTGCGTCTGTTGCATGGTGTTATTATTAGGCAAGCCTGCTTTCTCAAGTAATTATTCACTTTCGGGGCTCTCCCATACTTTTTTCTCTACTTATGATCCCTTAGTGGGGTTAATTAACTGCTACCTATTTAAATACCTGCTTCACCCCTTTGCCCTGTCCCTATCAGCTGTGCTCTGACCCTGACTCTTCAGCTTTCCCTTCCCACAGCTAAGGGGTCTTGTGATATTGAGTCTGCTGATCACCCAGGAGAATCTCCCTATTTAGTGTCGACTGTCAGCCACCTCCTTAATTCTATCTGCAACCTTAGTTCGTCTTGGTCACGTAACCTAAAATAGTCATGGATTCCAGCATTTCAGACCCAGACATCTTTCAGTTGCAGGGAAGTGGGCGTCATGCTACTTTCCACAGAAGAGTTCCAGAAAGGTAAAAATATGTAAACAAAATCCTTAACTTGGCCACTCAAAGGTAACTTGCTGCAATTTGGGAAAATGTTTTACCTTATAACTTCCTGAAATCATGACCTAATTGATTTAAATACTTAATGGGAACTTGGAATATTTCTTGACTAGATACTATATATTCTCACAATTAGAATATGTGAAAATATTCACTAAAACGTCTCCTTATGACTACCAAAGTTAATTCCCTTTAGTAGATTCTGACGTGTTCTTATAGGTTATTAATGTAAATATGTGTCCGCTCACATCATTGCTCCTTGCTCCGCATCTGGTCCTTACCTCATCCCACAGCGGCGATGGGCGCAGAGGTAATGGCTGATATTTGTTGAGTATTTACCTTGTGCCAGACACTGTAACCGGTATAATACGTGTAATCTGTGCAACCCTAACAGTAGCTACTATTTTTATTTGAAGATGCAGAACCTGAGACGTAGAGAAGTTAAGTCGCTTACCCGTGGTCACTCACCTGGTAAATTAAAAGCTGGGGTTCCAGCCCAGATCTCTGACTTCAGAACGCTCATGCTTAATTCCTATTCTCTATTTTGTTCCCTGTCTTATATGATAAGTACATTAGTTGCCAATTTAGAGAGTCGGCGACAATTTCTTGGTCATCTCTAAAAATCCCTTATGTAAAAGTGAGCACGTCCATAAAAACCTGCCTCAAAATGCCATGTGTTTCTGAGGAAGCGTGTCTGACACCCGTGGTTGGCGGCCCAGGAGCTATACCCAACAGCCCTTCCCGACAGCTTTCTCCCTTACCAGGGCCCTCAGTAGAGCTGGCAAAGCAGGAGCTTGCTTTCCCAGCCTCTGGGTAGCCAGGAGTAGCACGTGACACAGTTCTAGCCTGAGAGAATGTGGGGAAATGTTCTGAGAGACTTCCTGGCACTGTTTCCCTCCTGATGACATGATGACGGCAGGTCAAAGAACTTGTCTTCCATTTCTGCTTTCCAGTGCTTGGCCTCACATGGGACACGGCCACATGGAAATATGATGTTCAGCGCTGAGGCGGACCTTTTGCAGGCATTCAGGGCTGACTAAGAGAATTTCAGAGATTCTCTTATTTCAGACATAACCCCTGATGCTGTGGAGTTATCTGACTTGGGACCAGCCATCTCCAGACTTCTTAAGCAGAACAACAAGCCCTGGCTAGACAGACTTTTCTACTACTTGCGGCCAAACACAGCCTGGCTAACACAGAACTCAACTGTGGCTCAAGAGAAAACATCCAGAGTGTATAGCAATATCAATGACCTGCCCTTTTAAAAAAAGTTAGTTTTTACTGGAGCAGAGTTGCTTTTCAGTGTTGGGTTAGTATCAACTGCACCGCAGAGTGAAACAGTCATACATATCAATGTTGTTTGGTCATGAAGTCGTGTCTGGCTCTTTTGCAGCCTCATACGCTGTAGCCTGCCTGTCTTCTCTCTCCACGGGATTTCCCAGGCAAGAATACTGGGATCAGTTGTCATGATATCCCCTTCTGTTTGAACTTCCCTTCCATCCAGGTCAGCACCACGCTTTGAGTAGAGGTCCCTGTGCCACACAGCACGTTCTCATTTGTTACATATTTTACCCGTAGTATAAATAGTGTGTATGTGTCAATCCCAACCTCCCAATTCATTCCACCCACCACGTCTCCCCACCCCCAGCTACTGCCCCGTGGTTCCGTTTTTTAAGGATTTTATTTATTTACTTTGATTGTTGGTTGCCCGGGGTCTTTGTTGCTTTGCCCCGGATTTCTCTAATTACGCGGTTTCGTTGTGGTGGCTTCCCTTGTTGCATAAAGGCTCTCGGGGTGCGGGCTTCTGCGGTTGTAGCACGTGGGTTCAGTAGTTGCAGCTCCTGGGCCCCGCTGCTCCTTGACATGTGGAATCTTCCTGGACCAGGAATCAAACCTGTGTCATTGGCAGGTGGATTCTTATCCACCGTGACACCAGGGAAGCCTGTGCCCTGCATTTCAAGAGGGATATGAACAAATTTGTAATACAAGAGAGCCTCCTATATGGAAGGGGTTTTGAGACCTTGCTATAGAAACGGGGAGGAATCATCCTGCAAAGGATGATTTGGGGGTGGTGGTGGTGATGAATGTAAGTGTCACGGGCCTGAAGAGCTCTCTAGTAAATTGAAAACATGTTTGCAGATTCTTCCCATCACTGTGTACATCACTTTGCAAGGTGATGTTTCTTCTTAGTAGAAGTAAAAGTAAAAAGTGGTAATGTTTTTTTTCCATCCCTTGAATGTCTGCTAGGCTGTGTGATTGATTTCCCAGGGCTGCCATAACAATCTACCACAAACTAGGTCACTTAAAACAAAGGAAACTGTTTATCTCATAGCTTTGGAGGCTAGATGTCTGAGATCAAGTTACTGGTAGGACCATATTCTCTCTGAAGGCTCCATGGGAGAATCTGTTCCTTGCCTTTCTCTTGGCTTCTGATATTAATGGCAATCCTTGATCTCCTGCAGCCATCACTGCATTCCCCCTGTGTGTGTCTGTATCTCTTCTTATAAAGTGCAAGTCCTATTGGTTACAGGCCCACTGTTCTTCAGTATGACCTCACTTTAGCTTAACTAATTATGTCTTCAGTAACCCTTGTTATAACCCTATTGTAAGTTCACATTACAACGTTCTGGGAAGGATATGAACATAGGAAGAGGGTTGGGGTGGCACTGTCCAGCCCTGTTTTTGGTGATGTTTAGTCCGCTGAGTCATGCGTGATTCATTTGCAACTCTGTGAACTGTAACCTGCTGGGCGCCTCTGTCCATGGCATTTCCTAGTCAGGAATACTGGAGTGGGTTGCCATTTCCTTCTGCACAGAAGCTTCCCAACCTAGTGATCGAACCTGCATCTCCTGCACTGGCAGGAAGATTCTTTACTGCCGTGCCCCCAGGGAAGACCCATATACCCATGTAACTTGCTTGGGCCAAAAGAATGTTAGCAAACATGGTTCATCCGGGGCTGAAAAAGTAATGCTCTTTGGTCCATGAGATAATCATGTGAAGAAACCCAGGGTGTCTACTGAAGGATGAAATGATGAAATACCATGTGGAGCAAAGACAAACTGTCCCAGCTGAGGTCCCCTCAGAACCACCAGCCTGACAACTGCTTGACATGTGAATCGGGCCACTCACTCTAGACCATCTAGCTGCATCTGAGCCAGCCAGTGGAAGGATTACTCAGATGAGAGACAATAAGTGTTTTTGTTTAGGATAATAGAGATGATTGGTTACCTGGCAGAAACTAACTAATATGAGTTCTAATGTGCTAAGGAGATTTACTATGATTGTGGACATCTACAGAGCAGAACAGTCTTGAGATTCTTGCCAACTTTGAAATGCTGTGGCCATAAGATTGATTTTCTGACCAGCACCTGGAAATTACAGAAAGGCAGATGTCTCTGAATGAAACTGAGGACTTCCTAATAATTGGCTCTGTCAAACAATGTAGCTGACTGCCCCCTGACGGGGGCGATGTTACAAAAGTAGATGTTGTTTGGAAGACAATATTAAAATCTCAAATATCCATTTTAAATCTAAAACTTTAAGGAAAAATCATTTGAAAAGAGTTTTAGAAATGAGAAAAAAATCGTTGATGATTTAATATTCTTTTAATGCATTGTTCATGCCAGAAATTGTGGAAAGGTCAAAAATTTCTCAGAACACTCTGTAAAATTCCCAGTGTCTACTGGCATCATTGCACATATTGTTTCTAAATTGAATCTTGGGACAAGAGTTGGAAGTGAGTCTTTGACTTTGGGTTTCTGTACTGCCTTCCCCATTTCATTTTCTCTCTTGTAGTTTCCATGGCTAGAAACACTTTGGTTTCTTGCCAGCTGGTGAATCAGTATATGACTAACCTGGCATTGGGCCAGGACTGAAAGTGGTGGACTACAGCCAGAAATAGAACCACAAGGCAACCCTCTAGAATGATGTCATGTATCTCTTGACATAACACCAAAAAGAGGATAATGAAAATAGCCAGAGGAAAATGAACAAGCTGATGTAATGAGATGCTTGGGATGGCTTCTATGAAACGTAGGTGTGGGGGATGGATCTTGGGATGTGGGACATTGAGTATAGCTTTGCTAAATGAAGCATAAGAGGATTTAATTAAAAATGTACTAGTTCTATTTATCAGCCAATATTAGATCCCTGATAGGCTTTAGCTATGAAGAGGGTGTGGCAATCCACTCTAATATTCTTGCCTAGAGAATCCCATGGACAGAGGAGGCTGGCAGGGTACAGTCCACAGGGTCACACAGTCTTCAGGACTGAATTGACTAAGCAACAGATTTTCTATGTTATCTCAGGCAAGTAAAAAGACTTCTTTAAGCATCTTTCTTAGAGGAACTGGTCTTAAATTAGCTCAAAACTTTTGTGTAAAAGTAAAATTCTATTACTGCCTAGAGGCAGATGTCCTCAGGTATTAAAATGAGGGCTCAAACATTCTTTAATTCATTTATATTTCATTTAGAATATTGAAATGGTAATTCATTGAATGCTTCTTGAATGCCTGGTACTGAGAAAGGAAATTTGTATTTCCTTTATCATTTGTATTTATCACAATGACCATATATTATACAAATGAAAAATTTAAGGCTTAGAAATGTCCAAAATTAGTAAATAGATTTCTGAGCTTCAGTTTTCCCATCTTTAAAATAGATGTCTATCCTAATTACAACTTATCAGCTTTGTATATATTAACAATTATTTATTGGCAAAGAATATACAGAAACAACACCCCAACATTTTATAGTCTGTAATTTAAATTTATTTTGGTATAAACAGTGTTATCTGAGTGTGAACACAGGTAAATTCTACTCTGTGTCTTGGGGATGGCATCTGAAAGACCCTGAGAAGAATCAACCACAGTGAAAAGAATCAACAGCCAACTCGAGTTCTTACCCAGTATTTCAGTCAGTTTTGGCTATTAATAACAATGAAGAGACTGGGTGGATTACATAACATATGCTCATTTCTTACAGCTCTGAGGTTGGAAAGTTCAAGAGCAAGCTGCCAGCAGATTTGCTGTCTGCTGAGTGCCCTCTTCCTGGTGGCAGGAGCTGGCTGTCTTGCTGGATCCTCAGGGAGAAGAGAGAAAGAGGCTCTGGTCCCTTGCTCTGTTTAGAGTGCTCGCGTTAGTCGCTCTGTCGTATCCAGGTCTTTGTGACCCCTTGACTGTAGCCTGCCAGTCTTCTCTGCTCATGGAATTCTCCAGGAGAAAATACTGGAGTGGGCTGCCATTCCCTTCTGCAGGGGATCTTCCAGACCCAGGGCTCGAACCCGGGTCCCCTGCATTGCAGGCAGACTCTTTACCCTCTGAGCCCCCAGGGGAGCCGTGCTTCCTGTTTGGTGTGTGCACTAATCCTATCATGGAGGCGCTCTCTTATGGCCTCATCTAAACCGAGTCACCCCCAAAGGTCCAGTCTCTAAATTCCATCCACTGGGGATTAGGGCTTCAACACATAGTTTGTCAGGATACGATCATTTGGTCCATAGCACTTAGCGTCTTAAACGCCGCTCTCAGAACCTCAGAACGATGGGGTCATTATGGAAAGCAGTGGTAGCAATTCTTCAGAAAAATTAAAAACAGAACCACCATATGGCCCAGCAATCCCCTTTCTGGGTATTTATCCAAAAGAAATGAAAACGGAAACGTACATTTCCATGGTCATGGCAGCATTATTCACAAGAGTCAAGATATGTTCTCTGACAGGTGAATGGATAAAGAAAACGTAACTCTCTCTATATATGTGTATATATATATATATATATAGACAATGAAATATTATTAATCCTATAAGAAGAAGGAAATCCTGGTATTTGTGACAATGTAGATGGACCTGCAGGTCATTATGCTAAGAGAAATGAGATAGTTGGGAAAGAAAAATACTATATAGTATCATTTATATGTGGAATCTAAAACAAAAAATAAAGAGAAAAACACCAACCCCATAGAAACAGTGAGTAGTATGGTGGTTGCCAGGGTCTAGGTGGAAGGAAAAATGAGGCCATATAGGTCAAAGTATGCAAACTTTCAGTTATAAGTAAGTTTTGAGGAGATAATGTATAACATGAGTGTTGTTAACAGTGTTGAATTATATACTTGAAGTTTCCTGAGATTATATCTTAAGCACACACACACACACACACGCGCACAAAAGTTAACTATTTGAAGTGATGGATGTATTAAACAACTTTATTGTGATAATCTTTTCACAGTGTATACCAAATCATCATGTAGTATACTTTTCATATATACAATATTATTTCTCCGTTATTCCTTAATAAATCTGGGAAATATTTATGCTAGAGAATTTGTCCTTGGCATAAAGATGGCAGAGATAATATTTCCTTAATGAATGAGTGTCATTCAACATATATGACTGGTTACAAGTCTGCGCAGGCCCATTACTCCTGCATTGACAGCTGTGTGATGCCCCACCTTCACGAGAGGGAGGTTAGATTCTGCCCCCTCACCCATCCAGCATCCCTCTGATTCATGGAAGCGTCTGTCTCCTCACCTAACTTTAAGGCTGATCACTTCTGCTGTCAGGATATACTTGGGGCAGCCTGAGGTTTTCATGCCAGGTATGAGGCAGTCTGGCTGGGGGCAGAGTGTGCTCGTCCCCTCGGAGCTGCAGAAACTCTGCTGGTGCCTGTCTGTTAACTGTCCAGACAGGAGGGTTGGGCTAAATTCTCGCTTTCACAGTCACATGCCGCTTTGTAATGAGGTTGTAGTGCACTACCGAAATCTCCTATGCGTACTAAAGAGCCTGGCCGGTGCTGCCCATCAGGATTGACTGAAGACAATCAGACAGGGGACTGACTCCCCAAAGATGCGCAGGATGCCATCTGGGATTCAGACCTGTTTCGTTCCTGCCACTTTCCTTCCACTGAACCTACCAGTGCTTCTCATTCATCTCCGAGTAATAGGGGAGACCCCCTGGACGAGGGCATGGAAACCCTCCAGTATCCTTCCCGAGAGAACCCCCACGGGCAGAGGAGCCTGGCAGGCTGCAGTCCATGGGGCCACAGAGTCAGACATGACGGAGCGACCAAGCGTGCAACAGAATCTTCAGCATCATGACATGCCCAGTAATCTTTGTTTGGCTATCTGATTTGTCCGTGTGGGGATTTATATATGAGGCTGTACCACAGAAATGGGAAACACTTTGTATTCAAGATGAAGAGAGGGAATCTACTTTAAAAGAATGAGCAAAGCCAAACGGAGCAAAGTCATGAGCTTGTTCTATTGTTCTCCGTTGTGGCAGATGTCATATTTCTTAATGTTTTCAAGTCAGCTTTAATTGGTTTAGTCCCCATCCAACAGGATTTGTGGGGATGATTTTCCATGATTTTAAGGAATCCTCTCTATTTGAAGAAGCCTAGGAATTTTGAAGACCACTTCTGGTCTTAATTCTTCAAGGTCACTGCTGATCTTTCCTATGGCTCTCTGAAGGTCAGGGGGTTCACTATCCACAGTCCCCAAATCTCTTCTTGCTCTATCCCATCTCAGTCACTGGGCCTTGTGCTCAGCGTCAAAGGTACCTACACACACACAGCTCTGTGAGGCCTTGCACACTCTGGGACCCCGCTGAGACGTGGACAGAGGGCCCAGGCCTCTGTGCTCACAAAGTGAACACGTTTTTCACTCTTTCAGGAACCAGTCCTCCTAGATGGGACCCTCTCTTTGTGTTATGTTAACACATAAGAGAACAGTAGCTGACAGGAGGAGGGCAGGTTGGAACTTGAAGAATGGGTATTATTTAGATAAAAAAGAAAATAAGTATGCAGGCAGAGAGGAGAGAATACAATTGGGGAAAAGTCAGGAGAGTTGTCTCAACACATTAGGAGGAAAAGATAAGGACCTAAGCCAAGCTCAGGTATTGGGACCCTTTCTGTGGTCAGCAAAGAGTTGCTGGTACCTTCTAAGAATATGGGGAATTTTGTTTAGTTTGGCTTGATTTGGTTTCATTGTAGGAAAACTTGTCTCTTCTTGGAAGGTATTGCGTGTGTTGCTGGATCCTATCTTGAGAGAGTAGTTCCTATGGTGTATGCTGTAAGGGACTTGAAAATAAGAACAGAAAAAAAGTTTCCTTCCTGCTCCATCTTGCTACCTTTTCTGCAAGACCCATCTAGGACAGAAATTCTACAGGATTAGACATCTCTTGCGGCAGAGAAAAATGATCAAGACTTGGCTTTGAAAGCTTAGGCTATCCTACGTTTGGGTATTTTCACAATATAAAATTTTGTCTTTTAGTCCTAACCATTCCAACTTGTGATTCTGTGCTCACGTCCAGTGAAATAAACGCACATCTGTGCCCTTTCTGTAGTCTCTTTTCTGGGCATTAGCGATTCTGTAGAAGATAAGTGTGTGGGGGTTGATGAGGAGTGAGTGAGGAGGAGGGGACGACAGGGGATGAGATGGTTGGATGGCATCACCGACTCAATGGACACGAGTTTGAGTAAACTCTGGGAGCTGGTGATGGACAGGGAGGCCTGGCGTGCTGCAGAAGTCCATGGGGTCGCAAAGAGTCGGACATGACTGAGCGACTGAACTGGACTGACTGAGTGGGTGAAACTGTTTTCAAGCCATCAGTGCCACTCTCTTCCTAGCAAACCTGGTTCTGTTGTAGTCACCGTTACAGTGAGCTGCTTTTAATATTGGAGATGGGCCTGTTCCTCACCTCCCTTCGGTGAAGAGAAGTTTGCACATCATTGTCACACGTTCTTCCAGGCCCATCCAAGTGCTTTCTCTGCAGAATCTTTCTAAACCTCGGTCTCTTTCCTCTCCCTTGTTTCCTCCCTCTGGCAATTACATGCTCATTTCCTTCCTCTACTGTCTCATGAGCTTTGGTTCTTTTCACGGAATTTATACTCTGTGATACTTGATTATGATTTTTCAAAGTTTCATAGCTTTTTATATAAGCATCTGTTAAATGATTGGACCAGAAGACCATGGTGAAGTCTATCTTTGGGTGGCTGAGGGCTCTGAGGTTTCAGACATGGTTACAAATGTGTTTTAGATTCTTGTTAGATTGCCTCTAATGTTGAGAATGTCAAGAATAATTTCAGGTTAAACAGCAATAATACAACCATGAGATTGATCCTTATCTTCTTTGATCAGAAGAGGATGGAGGGAAAGTTGCTAACAGGTGTCTGGTAGAAGTCTGTGTGTGCTACTGATAATTGAGAAAAAGTAAGAGAATGGCTCAGTGAGCTGTGTGTGTCCTAGGAGGCTGGATGGTTCTCTTCTGTTCAGCAATGTGCTTTCTGAAGCCTCTGGGATGAGACCAGCCTGAGCAGAGAGCATCTTCCTGGGGGTGGAGGGAGGTGGGCCTACTCTGGAGAGAGCGGTGTTTCCCTTCCTAGGAAGCTTGTTGAGTAGAATGTATGCCCAGCTGCTTCACTGCCCAGTCCATGCCAACTAAGAAATATGCTTGTTTAAAGTTCAAATCAATATGTAACGTCACAACAAAACAGTTTAACTTTTCAATTACAAACTTATAATAAATAATGGCTAGTGCTTGGTATGTGCCAGGTATTGTTTTAAACAGTTTACAGATATTGATGTATTTGATCTGTGTAAGACTCCAAGAAGCAGGCACTGATATTATTACCATTTTGTCCAAGAGGCAAATGAGATACAGAAAGGTCAAATGACTTGATCAAGGTCACAGAGTTAAATGCCCAAAGTAGGATTTGTGCCCAGATATCTATCCCAGAGTCTGGCACCACTCAGCGGTTATTTTCCCTGGTGCGTAATGCTGGAAACAGACAGACCGCAGGGATGTTCATCATTTTTCCTCTACCTACAGACTGTGTCCAATCTGAGATTCCCTGATTTATGTGGTTATATCCTCTACTAGTTTGCAAAACTAATTAAGGGGCACATCAAAACCTTCCTGGGCCTCTGATTCATAAGGAAATACTGAGCTCACTGGAATGAGTGGGAAATAAAATGTGCATCATGTTACAGTTTCATAAATAATTCCTTACACAACAGAAAAGTTCATATTGTCCTTGCTTCCTACCTCTGACTACGGGGGGCCAACAAATGGAAATTTTAAAGATGCTCCTAAATGTTCTCTATCCCCGTTAATATGTTGGGGATACATGGGTCCATTGGGTCGTGCTGCCTGCTCTGAACCCAGGCAGTTTCAGTTCCCTGGAGTTGACATGTCCTTCTCCAGGGGATCCTGCTGACCCAGGGCTCGAACTCACGTGTCTTATGTCCCCTGCATTGGCAAGTGGGTTCTTTACCCCTAGTGCCGCCTGGGAGGCCCATTTGATGAGAGTCGTGCTTCGTTTTGTTTTTCCTAGGCGATGTGGTTTGTTTTTGTCCACGTGAGGTCTTCGTTGCTGTGGGGCTCCCCTCTGGCTGCGGGAGCAGGGCCTTCTCCCTAGCCGTGCTCGGCAGGCTCCCCGGCGCGGGGCTCCCCTCTGACTGCGGGAGCAGGGCCTTCTCCCTAGCCGTGCTCGGCAGGCTCCCCGGCGCGGGGCTCTCCTCCGGCTGCGGGAGCAGGGCCTTCTCCCTAGCGGTGCTTGGCAGGCTCCCCGGCGCGGGGCTCCCCTCCCCGGCGCGGGCCTTCCCTCCGGCTGCGGGAGCAGGGCCTTCTCCCTAGCCGTGCTCGGCAGGCTCCCCGGCGCGGGGCTCCCGTCCGGCTGCGGGAGCAGGGCCTTCTCCCTAGCCGTGCTCGGCAGGCTCCCCGGCGCGGGGCTCCCCTCTGACTGCGGGAGCAGGGCCTTCTCCCTAGCCGTGCTCGGCAGGCGCCCCGGCGCGGGCCTTCCCTCCCCGGCGCGGGCCTTCCTTCTGACTGCGGGAGCAGGGCCTTCTCCCTAGCGGTGCTCGGCAGGCTCCCCGGCGCGGGGCTCCCCTCCGGCTGCGGGAGCAGGGCCTTCTCCCTAGCCGTGCTCGGCAGGCTCCCTGGCGCGGGGCTCCCCTCGCTGCTTTGGGCGTGAGGCCTCAGTACCTGACTCTCCGGGGCTCTGAGCACAAGCTCCGCAGAGGTGGTGCACGGGCTGACTTGCTCCGAGGCGTGTGGAGCCTCTCAGGCCAGGGAGCAAACCCATGTCTCCTGGATGGGCAGGTGGATTCTTTACCAGTGAGCCGCCAGGGAAGCCTGGCGATTTATTTTATCGTCTGAAGTTTGAACCTTTAGGTATGCCTCCCAAGATTTTATCTAGTTTGAAAATTGCAAAAGAAAACTGAGAAGAGATCAAGAACTATAAAAATGTAGGACTTCTTCTACAAAAAAGTAGAGACTCTTTTACCAACCTGATAGCTAGAAAAAAAACCTTTCAAATATTTGCTGAACAATGTAATTGTAACTCAGAGTAGGCAATGGCAACCCACTCCAGTGTTCTTGCCTGGAGAATCCCGGGGACAGAGGAGCCTGGTGGGCTGCCGTCTATGGGGTCACACAGAGTCGGACACGACTGATGTGACTTAGCAGCAGCAGTAGCTATAACTAGAGTCTTATAACTTACCTTGATCCTTAATGAGTATGGATTATTACCATTACTTAATCATGAATATTACAGTAAACTGTGAAGAGGAAGAACTTCCCAAATAAAAGCAAATATTAATTATAGTTTTAATGCATGATTTTGGAATAAAGAAACTATGTAATTTTATTAATAGGACATCAGTTTCTTTCCACTGCCACTAAGCAAGTACTGAATAAACATTTAAAATGTTATTTGTCTTTGCAGGGCACATGTATCAGATTGTCCCTAATGGCGTGTGAACTCCTTTATCCCTGATTGTATCTTTACATTGTTGGTCTTATTCAATAAGTTTTCTTGAATGCATGTATAAATGGATTGTTGAAATGAACTAAATTTCTACAACTTTGATATGTAAGGCTTTCTCTTTTTTTCCCTGCCTTTTGTATATCTTGACTGACTGACTTTGCATACCATCTGAGCTGGTATGCATTGAGTAGCTTATCCCCAAAATTCATATATTGACGTCTTCACCTCTCACCATGGGACGTGACCTTATTGAGAATAGGGCTGTAGCGGGTTAGTTAAGATGAGGTCGTATTGGAGGAGGGAGGGCCCTGAATCAGTATGACTGGTGTCCTTAAAAAAAGGGTAAATTTGGACACAGCCACGTATGCAAAGAGAATGTCATGTGAAGATGATGGCAGAGGTTAAGGTGATGCTTCCATAAGCAATGAGTGCCACAGATCACTCGGAAGCCACCAGAAGCCAGGGGAGAGGCGTGGGGCAGTTTCTTCTTCACAACCAACAGGAAGACACAACCCTGCTGACACCTGGACGTTGGGCACGTGCGTCTCCAGAACGTGAGACAACATGTTGATGTTTCAACCGCCGAGCTCACGGCCCTTTGTTTCTGCAACTCCAGGAAATTAATGTGATTCCCATTCTTTAATGAGAGGGGACTAGATTTATGTGGCTGGGATGGCATGACTCTGGGCTTTTTCTCTTCATTTTGTCTGGGACATCACCTAATTACAGAATTACATTTTTTTTTTTTAATTTTTAATTTTTTATTAGTTGGAGGCTAATTACTTTACAATATTGTAGTGGTTTTTGTCATACATTGACATGAATCAGCCATGGATTTACATGTATTCCCCATCCCGATCCCCCCACCCACCACCCACTCCACCCGATCCCACTGGGTCTTCCCAGTGCACCAGGCCCGAGCACTTGTCTCATGCATCCAACCTGGGCTGGTGATCTGTTTCACCCTAGATAATATACATGTTTCGATGCTGTTCTCTTGAAACATCCCACCCTCGCCTTCTCCCACAGAGTCCAAAAGTCTGTTCTATACATGTGTCTCTTTTTCTGTTTTGCATATAGGGTTATCATTACCATCTTTCTAAATTCCATATATATGTGTTAGTATACTGTAATGGTCTTTATCTTTCTGGCTTACTTCTTGTGGTACATATACACCATGGAATATTACTCAGCCATTAAAAAGAATTCATTTGAATCAGTTCTAATGAGATGGATGAAACTGGAGCCCATTATACAGAATTACTTTTAAGCTGCTGTGGGTTTTAAGAACAGAAGCCAAAGGTGGCTGTATACTTAGGAGAACTATGTGTTATTGAGAATTTTGGAGGTTGAGTGTTTAAAGATACATTTTTATTTTCCATATAAAGAGTTGGTCCAAAAATTTCTAGTATCGTCATATACATTTTTAGGAAGTGCACATAAAGGCAGAATGCTTTGAAGTTGCTAGTAATTATATTATGATTATTTAATCTGCTAAAAGTAAAAATACAGATCGGCGATTGCCTTCATTTCTTCTTCCTGGAAATCTGTGCTGTGCTTAGTTGTTCACTCATGTCTGACTCTCTGTGACCCCATGGACGGTAGCCCGCCAGGCTCTTCTGTCCGTGGGATTCTCCAGGCAAGAATGCTGGAGTGGGTTGCCATGCCCTCCTCCAGGGGATCGTCCCAACTCAGGTCAAAGTTTTTAGTAGCGTGAATGTTTTCATGGACTCTAAAGTTTAACAAAGCAAATGATCTGCAGCTGAAATGTGTCTGCGTCACGCGTGGTCAGGGGTCTGGGATCCTGAGATACAAGCCGCACACCACAGCCAGTTTTTAAAAATACCCTGAGGACACTTTGCTTTTTGAGGGTGACGACTGGTGACCGCAGATCTCACAGGAGTTCCCAAGATTTCATTCGTAACTGAACAGACAAAGCTCACCTTCCCAGTTACATTTTGAAAAAAATACAAGGAAGTATAAGTTAAAAGGATTTGGTGTCCTTGAAACTGTTTAGTCTGCGATGGAGATAAATAGACACTCCTCTCAGTGATGCATATTTGAAACCTGAAAGTTTCATGCTGAAAAATAATGTTTTCATATTTTGTGATTGTTGACTCCTGAGCACTTGTTAGAACTTGTGATGAGTGAATGTTAATTGACTCCACAGGGAGCATGGCATGTTCAAGATTTCCTAGAAACAGAGTTTTACTGTATACTTTATATCCTGTTCTTCTAGTTACCTTATTTTAATTCATGGTCTGGGTATGTTTACTAGGAGGCTCATGTCTATCCCCACCCAGTTCTATCTGCAGCCTCCATTGTCTGTACATTCTGCTTATTTGAGGAGACTCACACATTACATCATTTCATTCATGTATATTTAAGTTTGTCTCTTTAAAGATAAGGAATTGCTTACAGACATAACCACAATACCATTATTGCGCCTAAAAATGGTAAATTCCTTAACAGCAACAAATATCCAGTGTTCAGATTTCCATGCCTGTCTCCAGAATGATTTTTTCATCTTGGTCTATTGAATTGATTTCCAAACAATGTTCACACATTCACTTGGTTCTCATAAAAAAAAAAATTATTTAGTTATTTTTTGGCTCTATTGGGTCTTAGTTGTGGCAAGTGGGGTCTTAGCTGTGATATGTAGTCGCCTCCCCACTTGGGACGTGTGGGTTCAGTGATGCAGCTCACGGGTAAAGTTGCCCCATGGCATGTGGGATCTTAGTTCCCCTGATCAGGGATTGAGCCTGCATCCCTTACACTGGAAGACAGCTTCTTAACCACTAGACTACCAGGGAAATCCCTTAAGTTTCTTTTCTATAAATTCCCCTAGTCTCTTTTTTTCCCTCAGCAAATTGTTGAAAAAACAAGGCAATTTCCCTTGTAGAGTTTCTTGAATTTTGGATTTTGATGATTACTTCTGTGTGGTGTCATTTAACATGTACTTTTGCTTTCTGAAAACTGGCAGTTCAATCTAGAGACTTGATTTGGTGGTTTGATCTGATTTAGATCTTTTTTTCAAGAATCCATGAATAATATCTGTTTGTCTCTCATTGTGTGTGTGTGATCTTAGTCATTGAAGATCATTGCCTAGATTCATTTTAAACTAACATTTCTTCATCATTTAACAGCTGGAATATTACACTTTATACCAAGTGTTATATTTCTAGAACTACATAAGACTCCTTGATAGACCTTAGGTTTTTCGAGTATTTATGTGGTCTCAATTGATCTTTACTCCTGAGAAGTGTTTGTGGTAAAGGATCACTACCCTCGTTTCACGGAGATATTAAATTGCTTGTCTAAAGTTCCGCAGCGGAGCTAGACTACTTGGAACCTGGCTTCCTGATTTCTAGACTATGCTCTTTCAAAACTGCCTCACCCATGAGGCACAGATATCATAACCCTCCATTTGGAAAGGAAGG
Organism: Odocoileus virginianus; assembly: GCF_023699985.2. Classification (NCBI taxonomy): domain Eukaryota; kingdom Metazoa; phylum Chordata; class Mammalia; order Artiodactyla; family Cervidae; genus Odocoileus; species Odocoileus virginianus. The sequence continues at coordinate 4,708,189 of NC_069694.1, read as the reverse complement.
AATAATTCTATGGCTATAAAATGCTCAGAGTGTGCTCAACTTTGCTCATCACTCAGCACACAAAAAGACAGAATGTATATTTGAGAAAGCATAGCGGATAGGTAGTCCCTCACTACTTTCTTTTCTGCTGCTCTCTTGTTAGGGAATAATATCCTATTCTTTTATGAGCTTGGATAACATGAGAGAATTGGATCTGGTTCTCATATGCACAGGTGATAAAACTATGGCTCTGCTTTAAAATGCATTAATAAGAATGTTAGGTTGATCTCTCATTATGGTTTTGATTTATATTTCTCTTATGATGAGTGATATTAAACATCTTTTCATATACCTCTTGGCCATTTGTATGTCTTCTTTGGAGAATTTTCTATGAAGGCAGTTTGCCCATTTAAAAATCAGATTACTTGGTTTTTTTGGTATTTTTTCTTTTTGCTGTTGAGTTGTAGGAAGGAGTTTCAGAATATATTTTGGACGTTAACCTTTTAGTGGGTTCTTTATCACTGAGCCACCAGGGAAGCCCAGGTGCTTCTTATTTTGATGTAAACCCTTTGGCCTGTTTTTGTTGTCTGTCGTTTTGCTGTCGGATCCAAGAAATTGTTGCCAAGATCAACATCAAGAGGCCTGTTCCCTATGTCTTCTCATAGCAGTGTTGTGCATTCAGGTCTGCCATTTAGGTTGTTAATCCATTTGGGGTGACGTTTTGCGTACAGCCTAAGAAAAGCGTCCACTTTTATTCTTTTGCATGTGGACATCTAGTTTTCTCAGCACTATTTATTGAAGAGACTATTGTTTTCCCACTGAATATTCTTGACACTTTTTTAAAAGATCGATTTGCTTCTATGTGCGGGCTCCCTGGGCTTCCCAGGTGGCACGCGTGGTAAAGAACCCAACCACCAATGCAGGAGATGTAAGAGATGCGGGTTTGTCACCTGATCCCCCGGAGGAGGGCATGGCAACCCGCTCCAGTGTTTTTGCCTGGAGACTCCCATGAACAGAAAAGCCTGGCAGGCTTCAATCCACAGGGTCACAAAGAGTTGGACAAGACTGAAGTGACTTAGCACGCACACATGTGGGCTGTCTATTTTGTTCCCTTGGTCTATGTCTGTTTTTATGTCAATACCATACTAATGATACTATGATTATTGTAGCTTTGTAAAAAATTATTTATGGTATGTGTAAAATTTTTCTAAGAGTATAGATCTTATGTTAGGATCATATAGATAGATAGATGGATGAGATGGGGGAAAACTTACAGAGGTGATGGATACATTTATGACATTGATTATGGTGATAGTTTCATGGATACATATACATATACATATGTATATGTATATACATATACATATACATATACATATATCCAAACATGTATATGTTTGGATATACATATATCCAAACTCATATAATTATATGCAAATGATATGTACAGCTTTTTGTATGTCATATTATTTTAATAAAGTGGTTTAGATAAAAAATATTGAGCCAGCATATGTACTGCAAATACTTATAGCACAAACTATGTCTAGTGATGAGAGATAAAGGATGGAGGACATGAAGGAAATCCTAGTATATATTTTTCTCCTTTATTTCTTTGAGGATATTATACTTCTTTGGTATTCTGAACCCAGGGTTCAAAGAGTTCTAATTCACACTTGTATAATTTTGGTTCTTTGTCTTTCTTTAGTAATTCTTGGGGGTCTCATTATTTAGGCTTCTGAAAGACTGCGTGTGTAATTATGCTTGTTAATTTTGTAGAGCTGGAGTAATAAATACTCTATCAAACTGTAAGCCATTCATTTAAAGAAAAAAGAATGATTCCTAACAAGTCCTCTGTAATTGTGCAGGAGTCATTCACTAGGTAAAATTGTCTGAGGAAAAGCTTGGTAGACATTAAATTGCTTTTCTTCTCAGAACTCTTCTGCGGAGGTTTTCATTTTTACTGTTCCTTATGGGCATGTGGAATCTCTAAAGCAATTTGAATGTAGTAGTGCTCACAGAATACAAACAGAAGAGTTGAAGGAAAAGGTGTTTTTAAGTAACAAATGTTACATGTTGCTTGACTTCATCAAATACATTTTCAGTCCCATTTTCTCTCTCTTCTTCTCTTCGGACCGGTGCCGCATGGCTGTTGCTATGCTTAATGTCAGCCTCAGAATCCCTTCAGCTCTTATCATTAAAAAAAAATTTTGTTTTTTGTGGTTCTGATTGGGAGGTTTTCATTATTCTACCTTCCAGGTCTTTTCTGTGTTCTTCTGTATCACCTAGTCTGCTGTTGATTTATTTATGTATTTTTGTAGTGTGGTTTTCATTTCCTTTTTATATTCTTCAGTTTGGTTCCTTTTTATATTTTCCAGTTTCTAGTCAAAAATTCTCACTGTGTTCATCTATCCTTGTGCCAATGCAGTTACGTCTCTTATTACCCATGGTTTGGATTCTCTATCTGGGAAACTGTTTACTTCTGTTTCATTGCTGTGTCCTCCGCCCGCCCCCCTCGGGGTTTCCTCTTGCTCTCTGAGTTGAGGCACATTCCTCTGCCTTCTCGTTTTGCTTGGCTTTCCCTGTCTCGGGAGATTCAGTGCAGGTATTACCCGTGGAGGTCTTAAAGGGGTGTCCTTCTGGGGGAGCCTCCTTACACAGTGTGCGGGCCCACTGGCTTTGGTGGGAGAGTTGGATTTGATGTGAACACAAGTCACACGTTCGTCGGGATGTGCTGGTACTCTCGCCGTGGTAGGAGATGGGGCCGGAGGAGTGGCGAGGGTCAGATCCCCGCAGTCAGCGACTGTGCCTGCTCTGCCGAGGCAGGAGCAGGTCCCACGTTGCTGTAGCAGAAGCCGTGAGGCTTGGCCTCCGCTCGCTCCAGTCCCTGTAAGTGCGTGCCCTTTGCCTTCCCAGCATCAGCACCCTTGCTGCAGAGGGCAGGAGTGTGAGAGCAAGAGGGGCTGGCTGCGGGTTTGGTGAAGGTCAGTGCCTGGACCATGTTGCTTTGGCTGTGTTCAGAGGCCCAGACTGCCTCTGAGATGCTACCCCTGCAGTCATTAGTAGCGGCTGCCCCCTTCCTGCTCAGATGCCACTTAGGACCAATTTATGAGGGGAGCATGTTAAAGAAAATAATAAAGAAAGGAAGTATCAGTTCATTTCAGTTCAGTTCAGTCACTCAGTCATGTAAGACTCTTTGCGACCCCATGAATCGCAGCATGCCAGGCCTCCCTGTCCATCACCAACTCCCAGAGTTTACGCAAGCTCATGTCCATCGAGTCGGTGATGCCATCCAGCCATCTCATCCTCTGTCGTCCCCTTTTCCTCCTGCCCCCAATCCCTCCCAGCATCAGGGTCTTTTCCAATGAGTCAGGTCTTCATAAGGAAGTATAGTCAGCATTTATATAGATGCTTTAACATAGCCTCAAATTATACAAAGTAACAATGGCGTAATGGTAGAGAAAAATAGTTACGTCAACATATGTTGCAAGAGATTTTAACATGCACCCTTCATAAATAGACAAATAAATCAGACAGACCCTAGAGACACAGAAGAACTGAGTAAAGCAGTAGAAAAGCTTGAACTGTTTTATGTACACAGACGTATGTATGTATGTGTTGTGTTTGTTGCTTGTGTCTCTACGTGTCTGTGTGATTACAGTGGGCCCCTGGATAACCCAGGACGATAACCCCACGTTAAGATTTTTAAGTTAATCACATCTGCAAGGTCCTCTTGTCATGTCCGTTTGGTTGAATTTTGTCTCCCCAAAGATATACACATACACAAACACACATATGCACAAACTACAACTCAACCATGAATGCAACTGAGAAGACAAATGATCACACAGATTATTTACAAAATATTCTCTCACTTGGAAAATTTACTGGACCATAAAGGAAGCCTCAATAATTCCATGAAATCAGTATCATGTGGACTACATTCTGTAACCATAATTGATTAATGCTGGAAATTTTAATGAAGAAAAGAAGTATAGTTTACATAATCTTAATTGTCAGGTTTTACATGAATAAACAATCCTTGGGCTAAAAAGGAGATCATGAAGGAATTATGAAGTTTTATGACTCAAATAACAATAAAGCCTCATGCCATATTTGTTAAGACATAGCTAACACAATCCTTTGATTTCAAATAAATTTACCAGGATACAGAGAATTTGAAAATTAATAAGCTCAACTTTCAATTTAAGAAGCTGGAAATGTAATAGAGGAAATCCAAAGAAACAAACTGAAACAGAGATGGAATTAATGACAATAAACAAGAATTAATAAAATAAAGAATTAAAACAGAAAAGTATCAGCAAAACTAAGATTGAGCAAGAAAAAAAAAATGAAAACAGAAACATGCAATGAAAAAAAAAACAACGGCTATAGCATATCTTAAATAAAAGTCAATAGTATAAACTATGTAAGTATTTACTCAATAACTAATAAGAAGTCATTAACTATTTGGAAAAATATAAAGGACCCAAATTGAGAGAATTGAATAGGTCAATAAGCAGTACAAACATTTAAATGGTGGGAAAATACCTCCCTCCTACTAAAACTTTGTAGCCCCCAGTTTATTTCAAGGGGATTTCTACTGAATTTTCAAGGAAAACTAATCTTTCAAATTTATTCCAGTAAATAAGTACTATCAACTTATTTGATGAGATTAGTGCAATATTGACTCCAAAATCAGGTAAAGGCAATAAAAGAAAATTATAAGCCAATTTTTCTTGTTAAGTCATGTTTCAATATTATAAATTAAATATTAGCCAATCTAACATTTGGTTATTAAACAATAATTCATTATTCAGATCAAGTTTATCCCAGTAATCCCAGGTCTCAACATAAGAAAGTATAACTAGAGAATTTACCATATTAACAGACAAAAAAGAAAAAAAAAAGTGTGACTTTAAGTAGATGCACAAAAAGCACTTGATAAATATAAACACGTGTTTGTTAGATAAATTGAATAATATGCATAGAAATATGTTAAAAGGTAGAGGGGATTTACTAATATAATATGTTCTGGGATATAAGACAAGCTTAGAGTTTTGTTAATGGCTTGGTACCATCACTTACTTCATTGTACTTTTATTGAAGTTGCTCTTCCATTCCCAGAAGGCCATTAAGGAAGGCAACAAGAATTTTGCTGAAGCATAAAATGACTGGGCAGAAAATAGTCAAAGCAGAGGATGAGTTTTAGCTGCAGCTTTTCAAATAGCCTAGGGCAGAGTAGGATGAGACTAGGAAAATCAATCCAAAAATGTCTATAAGTTAAGAAATAGACCATTATTTGCCTTGACAAGTTTACTCATTCATTTCCTAAACAGTAAATCCCTATAACTTAATTTTTGTTCCTATAAAAATAGAGAACTTCTGGAAAAAAGATAATAGTATTTCAGTAGGAAAAATATCCCACTTCTTAGCCACAGTCACAATTAATATTTTGATCTATGGCCAAGAGATCAAAATCCATAAAGAGAAAAAAAAATTCCATAACCATAATGGACACACAATCTGGTTTGTTAAAAAAGGATTTAAAATGACTTAATATGGCTTTGAGCTGTCTGAATTCAGCAGGTATTTAAAGATGAATTTTTCTCTCGTGAGATTTTCAGAGACCCCTATCACATGTTTAAGCTCTTCTCACTGGTAGTCCTCTTGGGGCAAGTGATGCTCTCTCCTGAGTTGCTAGGAATGTAGCAGGCCGTATATGTAACCCCAGGGCACTCCCCAGTGGGTTTTGTTGGAGAGGGCATAATATAAACCTTAACAGGGTCTGTCTTTTGTACGTGACCCATATCTGATGCACTGGACTCCATGATGTACCCTTTAGCCTGATAAGCTCTGGAGGGAAGTTAGACCTCACAGTCCTTGGGTTCAGTCATCAACAGCCGATCACCTTGCTTTTAGCTCTACATCTGTCAGGCGGGAGTGAGTTCCAGGCTGCTGGGTTCCCCACACTGTGTCCATACTAAGCTCTTTCAGTAGTACCAGTGAAGCTCCTATAACTAGCTTTAACGTGAGAAGAGGCACACCAAATCTTTCCATTAGGCAGTGTATTAACAGAGCTCTTCTTGCCTGAGAAATCATCTTCAAAATTTTTCTTCCTATTGAAAGAATCAAGCTTTTTTTTTTAAAGTTAATTGGAGGATAATTACTCCACACCACTGTGCTGGCCTCTGCCATACCTCGATATGAATCAGCCACAGGTGTATATATATATATGTACCTTCCCTCTTGAACTTCCTCCCCATCTCCAATCCCATCCTACCCCTAGCATATAATCATCTGTTCCTATATCAACTATACCTCAGGGCAGTCAAATAGTTCATGAGGGTAAGTTTCTCTCTATAAAATTATCATAGCCAATAAACAAAGAAGGAATAATAGGATGTAAATATCACCATTTTGTGAGCCTCAATGATATGTTTAATCTAGGAAATTGTCATTTATAGCTGTTACCACCACAAGAAGAGAAACTAGTATACTAGACATTATATATTGTACCTATTGAAAGAAGTATATACCACCACCTCTAAAATATTCCTGCCAAAATTTTTACCTTGAAACAGATCAAGCCTTTAGATTTAACTAGCAGTTTATGAGCCTGGCTTACAGGAAATACAGGGGACAGAATAACATGCTAAAAGACACCATGGGGAAGCAGTCATTAAAATCCAGAATGTAGAAAACTTTATTGGACAAATAATCTTGTTTGTTTAATAAGCAAATTTCAAAGAGGGAAAGGTGGGCATGGAAAAATTTTAAGGAATTTAAGAAACGCCGTCAAATGCAATGTGTGATTCTTATTTGAGTCCTGATTCAAACTAAACATTAAAAATGTACAAGACAGTCATGGATATTTGAATACTGACTGCTTATCTGATGTTTATTGAAAGGAATTATGGTTCAATATTTTTGATGTGATAATGAATGACACCATGGCTGTGTTTGGGGAAAAAAAATGGCCCTTGTATTTAAAGGTATACAATGAAGTACTTACGGATAAATTGATACTGATGCTTGAGGTTCCCTTCAAAATAATGATGAGAAACTTGAACCAAGCAGTTTCTTCCAGAGTCTAAGGATGAAGTTATCCTGTAAATAAAGAAATGTGGGACAATAAGGGAACAGTAAACCACCCAGTTTTGTTGGTCTCTAGGGGGAGGAAATGGCATCCCACTCCAGTATTCTTGCCTGGAGAATCCTGTGGACAGAAGAGCCTGATGGGCTGCTGTCCACGGGGTCGCACAGAGTCGGACACGACTGAAGTGACGTAGCATATAGGGTCATATAGGAAAAGTCACAGATAAGCTTAGAGAGGTGGTTAGGGTCAAAGTTTGAAAGGCCTTGGAAAATAGACTAAAGAACTTTAAAAGGAACCATTATCTCAATAGGTAGGGCATCTCATGTTCTGTACCAAAACCTTGTGATAAGATTTGGTGCTAATTTAAGTGCTCATCACCATGGTTTGTCAAGATACTGGAAGCTCCCTGTGATGGAAGATGAGGTTTGTAAACATTAGGTCTTTGGAAGTTGAACAGTGGATTTTGATGACATATTCTTTTCTTACTGGTGATAGGAGCACTTTTTAAAATAATTTACATTTGGTCCCCTAAGTTATACGTTTCTAGTCTTGAAGCCCTACGAGAACCAGAGTTAAAAGATAATATGCTTGCTCTGTGTCCTCTAGGAAAGAATTGAACCCACCAAGTTCCCTAGTGTTATGATTGCCAATTAATATTGCAATTCTCTGTGGTGTTCTTAATTTTTCCCCTCAATTTAATGTGTTTTGAATCCATGATATTATATATAATTTCCAAAAATCTTTCCCTCTACAGTACAATGCTGATTTGTGGCTTGGTTTTCCAATATATCTTTTACAATTGGGCTTTTATGGAAAACCACCTGAATGACAATTAATTCTAAGCAGAATAAATTTTATGGCAGAGTGAAAATTATTTCAAAAGTTATTTCTTCCTGTTGTCGGTGGCCTCCGTTTTGGTTTTCTTGGCCCATACGAAACTAGTAATGTGAAAGCTAGGCTTTCTGTGAAGCATGCTTCTTGCCTTTAGAGTAATGAAGATTTTGGAAAGACATCACTAGAGCAGAAACAGAAAGCTTATTGCCTCTTTTCAATTAATGATATTTTATTATCTTTACTATAAACTCTGCTTTCCTGGGGCTTCCCAGGTGACACAGAGGTAAACAATCCACTTGCAATGCAATGCAGGAGATGCAGATTGGATACCTGAGTTGGGGGGATCCCCTGGAGTAGGAAATGGCAGCCCACTCCAGTATTTTTGCCTGGAGAATCCCATGGACAGGGGAGCCTGGTGGGCTACAGTCCATGGGGTTGCAAAGAGTCAGACACGACTGAATGACTCAGCATCACGCAGGCACGCTTGTTTCCTAACTCAAGGAATATGAAATACATAGTGGAGTTTGTTATCTACAGATTTAAATTAACCGTTTGGTTTCAGGTTTCATATTTGTTGGAAATTATCAAGTTTTACAAGGCATGTCTAGCATAGTACAGTTTCATAAGATTCACAGGTGTCCTACCTAGAGTTTCTGTAGGCAGACCATGACACAGGAAGTCTTCTGTCAGTGTTTTTCAGGAAAGCACTTTCAGGGGAAGCAAACTGAGGCAAATAGAATAGGACAGGAAAAAAAACCCGAGCCGGAATATGGATCTTGTCCCACAGGAGGCTGGCAGGGGACAAATTGTATAGCCAGGGCGTGCCTCATGATGGGGGTGAACCAGGGCAGTGGTCATGCCTGGGGAGAGATGGGCAGTCGTAGCCTCCCAGGTGAGGCCGCTGCCGTTCCTGCGAGGGCACATCTCCAGAAATGGGAGTGGCTGTGAGATATCAACCATTGCTCACAGTAGCTGGGGAAGAGGGGGACGCCCCTGTTTACCCAAAGTGGGTGGGTTCCGACAACAGTCCTCACAGTTTACCCTTTGAACTCAGATACACATGCATTCAGGCACAGCCTCTCGAGAATTTTGATTGGAAATCTTACAAGAAACTTACCTGGATAAATACCTCCAGCTGCCGCTGAGGCCATGAGTGATATTCACTACCTCCTTCCTTCACTACCAATCCTGAGTTCTTCTCCCCATCGCTAAGCATGTCTTCCGATCAGTGTGATTTGCCTGGTGGATGGATGGCCCACCTTATTCTGAGCAGTGTGAGCCTCTTGGTCACTCTGCCTTTATTGGGTCATGGTTGCTGTAATTTCCTTTTTATAGCAGAGATGGTCAGTTGTCACTGTCAGTATAGTAATCCTTTTGTTTCCTTGCCTATTTACTGGCATAAGGATCCCAAGGTGAACAGTTAGCAGCATTAGCTCTAAGATTAGTGAGATTCTTGCTTTGTCCTTAGTGGAAGGATTCCACAGCATTCCAAACTGTGGGGCAGCACACATGTTTTCCCAAGTGGGTTCCTGGACGTGGTCATGAGTGTGCCTGCGTCCATCTCCATCCAGTGTTGGCCAGTGCAGTTTATTCATTATGGACATAGAACAACATAATGGCCATTTGTTTAAGACCCATGCTGCGTCCTGAGAGATTGGGCCTGATCCTTTCTGGGGCTTCCCAGGTGGCTCAGTGGTAGAGAATCTGCCTGCCGACGCAGGAGATGTGGATTCAATCCCTAGGTCAGGAAGGTCTCCAGGAGAAGGAAATGACAACCCTCTCTAGTATTCTTACCTGGAAAATTCCATGGACAGAGGAGCCTGGTGGGCTACAGTCCATGGGGTTGCAAAAGAGTTGGACACAAGTTAGCGACTAAAGAACAACATCCTTTCAACATGTTCTTGCCAAGCTGCCCTCTGCGGCACATTTATGAAGCCTCTTCAGTCTTCTGTTGGGCTGGCAACTTAGATGGCACAATATCGGGCAGGAGCAGTGGCTACTGCGGCCACAAGACCCTGCTGGTCCTCCTTCTCTGTACAGTGGGCATGTAGACTGATAGTAATGTTACGTCGGACTCTATGATGATAAATTTAGCCATTCTATGAACCCGTGTTGGTGCTGGCTGGGAACCACGGCCAGGAGAGAAAACGCAAGAGCCCTATCTGGAATACAAGCCCAGGCAGGATGAAACATTGCCTTTTCCAGAGTGTAAGTGCCTGGTTGGTTTCACAGAAAGATAGTTCGCAGTGGGGGCACATTGTGCTGCTGGCAAGATAGATGTTCACCAGTGGCAGTACCTAGTGTAGTATTGGTGCAAAGGAGCCCAGGCTGACAGGCTCATATAGAGATCAGTTTTTTCCACCATGGTCACTCTTAGTTCAGTTCAGTCGCTCAGTCACGTCCAACTCTTTGTGACCCCATGGACTGTGGCTTGCCAGGCTTCCCTGCCAATAACCATACCATCTCCCAGAGCTTGCTCAAATTCATGTCCATCGAGTCAGTGATGCCACCCAACCATCTCATCCTCTGTCTCCCCTTCTCCTTCCACCTTTAATCTTTCCCAGCATTAGAGTTTTTTCAAATGAGTCAATTCTTTACATCAGGTGGCCAGAGTACTGGACTTTCAGCTTCAGCATCAGTCCTTCCAGTGAATATTCCGGACTGATTTCCTTTAGGATGGACTGATTCGATCTCCTTGCAGTCCAAGGGACTCTCAAGAGTCTTCTCCAACACCACAGTTCAAAAGCATCAGTTCTTCAGTGCTCCAATTCTTTCTAGTCCAACTCTCACATCCATACGTGACTACCGGAAAAGCCATAGTTTTGACTAGATGGATCTTTGTTGGCAAAGTAATGTCTCTGCTTTTTAATATGCTATCTAGGTTGGTCATAACTTTTCTTCCCAGGAGCAAGCATCTTTTAATTTCATGGCTGCAGTCACCATCTGCAGTGATTTTGGAGCCCAAGAAAATAAAGTCTCTTACTGTTTCCACTGTTTCCCCATCTATGTGCCATGAAGTAATGGGACCAGATGCCATGATCTTAGTATTTTGAATGTTGAGTTTTAAGCCAACTTTTTTACCCTCCTCTTTCACTTTCATCTAGAGGTTCTTTAGTTCTTCTTCACTTTCTACCATAAGGGTAATATCATTTGCATATCTGAGATTATTGATGTTTCTCCTGGCAATCTTGATTCCAGCTTGTGCTTCGTCCAGCCCAGCATTTCACATGATGTACACTGCATGTAAGTTAAATAAGCAGTGTGACATACTCCTTTCCTGATTTGGAACCAGTCTGTTGTTCCACGTCCAGTTCTAATTGTTGCTTCTTGACCTGCATACAGATTTCTCAGGAGGCAGGAAAGGTGGTCTGTTATCCTCATCTCTGTAAGAGTTTTCCACAGCTTGTTGTGATCCACACAGTCAAAGGCTTTGGCGTAGTCAATAAAGCAGAAGTAGGTGTTTTTCTGGAACTTTCTTTCTTTTTCGACTATCCAGCAGATGTTGGCAATTTGATCTCTGGTTCTTCTGCCTTTTCTAAATCCAGCTTGAACATCTGGAAGTTCTCTGTTCATGTACTGTTGAAGCCTGGCTTGGAGAATTTTGAGCATTACTTTGCTAGTGTGTGAGATGAGTGCAGTTGTGCAGTAGTTTGAACATTCTTTGGCATTGTTTTTCTTTGGTATTGGAATGAAATTTTTCCAGTCTAGTGGACCCAGATAACCATGATGGTGTGATCACTCACCTAGAACCAGGCATCCTGGAATGTGAAGTCAAGTGGGCCTTAGGAAGCATCACTGCCAATAAAGCTAGTAGAGGTGATAGAATTCCAGTTGAGCTATTTCAAAACCTAGAGGATAATGCTGTTAAAGTGCGACACTCTTTATGGTTATTCTGGTTCGTGGTTATTCTATTTAAGTGCCAGAGAAGCTGAAGACTGAGCCTGGGTGACTGAGACATCCTGTCCTCTTGGGTGTTGGACACCTCTTCTGAAGTTGATTCTCTCCAGTAGACCCTAATATGTGATACAGGGGTCCTTCTTTGTCTTCCTTGAACTATTTTAAAATATACCATTTTCCTAGTGGTTGCTTTAGGTATTACAATGAATGTGTATAACTGCAGTGGCAGTCTATGGGAAACATTTTACCACTTCAGGTGGAGTATAGGACTCTTGTTTCCATTCAGATAAGTCCCTTAACTCTCCCCATTAAAAAATTACTCTCCTCTATACACATGGAGCACCCCTTGAGTTGGTATTATAGTTGTTGCTTCAACCATCACACATGATTTAGAATCCATGAGAAGAGGGATAGTCTATTAAATTTACCCTTTCCTTGTGTGTTTTTTTTTTTTTTTTTAGCCTACTGGTTTATTATTTCTACCATTCTGAAGTCATTTCCTTTCTGTTTGAAGAATTTCTTTAAGACATTCTTTAAGGTTAGGTCTCCTGGGAACAGATTCTCTTAGTTTTCCTTCATCTGAGAATGTCTTTTTTTCCTCTTCATACCTGAAGGATATTTTTGTGAAGGATAGAATTTAGGGTTGACAGTTTTTTTTTTTTTTCTTTCAACACTTGAAAAATGTGCTAAATTTGATATAATATAAACCAATATGTCTAGGGCTAAAGTTGCCAAAGTTTAATTATCACTGCCACCTAAATAGCCCATTTTGATTGGAAAAAGAACAGGCAGTTTACAATTTCACACCTCTTATATTATTAGAAATATTTTTTTTTGACTGAAGGGAAATGCACATGAAAGCTTTCTCTATTATTACATGCTTTCTAGGTAGTTGCTTCTTTCTTTTTCTTCTGAAGCATGCAAAGAAAAGAAGCTGTCTTTTGAGGGCATGGATGTTGTGAAAACGTAAACTAGCAGTTTGGTCACAGTGAGCACCCTCCTTATCTGATTCAGAGAGAAGAGACACAGTCACATAAGAAAGTATAAGAAGTTTGGGATCAGCTGTACCTGCCTTTGAATCTTCTGTTACCGTTTACTGGGTACGTGATCTTCAGTGAGTTATTTAACCTCTCTTGGTCTCAGTTTCCTCATAGATAAACTGGAATAATAATAGTTTTTTTCTCTGGGAATTAAGGCAGATGAGATACATAGATTTCTAAGATGTGATAGGTTCTCAATCAGATTGTTTCAGTTGTCTTCCTCTTTCCTCCTTTCACGTCTAGGAAATTTAAGGGTTAAGGAAAATTCACCAGAAAGGGTGTTTGCCTTCCTCTTGGGAAACATGGTGAACTGGCAAAATTACTGTATAGTGGGAAAGGTATTATTTGAATGGTTTATTTCTTTAAAAGTTGTGATGTTATCTTTGAAATTTATTGAGTTAATATTATTTTTAATTACTTTTGTGCTCAGTCACTACAGTCTTGTCTGACTCTTTGGGGCCTCATGGACTGTAGCCTGCCAGGCTCCTCTGTATAGAATTCTCCAGGCAAAAATACTGGAGTGGGTTGCCATTTCCTCTTCCAGGGGATCTTCCCAACCCAGGGATTGAACCTGCATTGGCAGGCAGATTCTTTCCCACTAGCACCCCCTCAGTTCAGTTCAGTTCACTCGCTCAGTCGTGTCTGACTCTTTGCGACCCCATGAACCGCAGCACACCAGGCCTCCCTGTCCATCACCAACTCCCGGAGTTTACTCAAACTCATGTCCATCGAGTCGGTGATGCCATCCAGCCATCTCATCCTCTGTCGTCCCCTTCTCCTCCTGCTCCCAGGAAGCCCATATAATTACTTTAGTTATTTTAATAAAGGTAAGTGTAAATGGAATTTATCAGCATGGGTCATATCAGGAAAGAAAAATCACATAGTAACTTGAACACAGGAAGTTTAATATAGAGAATCATGAGCTATAATAGGAGATTGAGTAATGCTTCTTTCACTGGTAAGAGAACTGTAAAGAATACAGTGTAACAGGTCTAAGGAGCGGTCCTTACCCAAAGGGCTGAGAAGAGCATGCAAGACAGAGCCCCAACTCATCCTCCCCTCCCCACATTCCAGGACTGAGATCTGGAACCTATTGCAGAAGGCACAGCCCTCCCTGGAGGTCAGAAATGTCACTGTGATGCTACCCTGGGGGCGTATGCTGGAAATCTGGTCTCAGGAACTTGCCTTTCTCTAGGGCTCCAGGGAAGGTTGTTCCCGAGGTGGTATCTCACCTAAAGCAATGCAGCAAAACTGTCCAGAGGTGGTGACCGTCACTGTGTTCCTGGCCACTCCAGGAGCCTGGCTTTGGAAGAGCTGGCACCCTGCAGGAGCGGGGTGCTGGAAGCTGCCTGAGCTATTGCAACCGGACCTGGGCATGTGCCGCAGAAGTCTGCCGAGTGAGCACATCGGAACCAGGACGCAAAACCCTTTCCCCCTGCGGTGTCCCTCCAGTATCTCCGCTTACAACGTTTGACGTCATACAGTTGACAGTGGAAAATATTTAAAGGGCCCAGAACCATTTTCACAGAGCAGGCAAAAAGAAAGAATTTGGACCTGAGAGACAGTAATATATGTCAGGCACTGAAAGGGTGAAGAATTCATGACTGGAAATCTCTGTTAGGACTTGATAAAAGTGATTGTCCTAAACTTGTATTGAATACAAAGTATGAAGTGAAAGCCACTCACTTGTGACCGACTCCTTGCAACCCCATGGATTATACAGCCCATGGAATTCTCCAGGCCAGAATTCTGGAGTGGGTAGCCTTTCCCTTCTCCAAGGGATCTTCTGAACCCAGGAATCGAAGCCAGGTCTCCCACATTGCAGGCGGATTCTTTATCAACTGAGCTATCAAGGAAGCCCTAATACAAAGTATAGGCTTAATTATTCAAACCCTGATATCAATGTGTCTGTGCCTTCTGATGATCGTAAGCTGAAATTGCAGTTCAAGTCTTTGTGCGTATTAGAAGCAGCTTTGGTCTTCTGCATTGCAGGAAGGTTCTTTACCAACCAGGGAAGCCCTTTATAATTGAAATTTTATAGCAGGCTATAAGGTTGCAGCAAATGTATTCCTCTATATCCAGAGTTCCTTCCTAAATTACAAATTACATTGTTAAAAAAAAAACCTATTTCTATTAGAGGCACTTATTCTGCATAACAGATACTATATAAATTTGAATATGGTTTGATATGATACTGATAAAGCACCAAGGTCAAAACTTCAAATGGTAGTTAATCGAACAGCTCAAGTGATCCAGATTAAAGTCCCTTACAATGAGCCAGTAACAAAAAAGAGATCCAGGCTGGTTACAGACTCGTGAAAAGGGTTAGAGTTCTAGTCAGCTACTGATTCTCGTGGGCTATTCAGGTGGTGCTAATGGTAAAGAATCTGCCTGCCAATGCAGGAGATGCAGGTTCCATCCCTGGGCTAGGAAGATTCCTCGGAGAAGGAAATGACAACCCACTCCAATATTCTTGCCTGGAGAATCCCATGGACAGAGGAGCCTGGTGGGCTATAGTCTGTGGGATCACAGAGAGTCAGACATGGCTGAGTCACTAACACTTTCGCTTTGCTTCTCCATGACATTTGGAATTTTTGACAACACATTTCTTTTGGAATTCTCCTCTCCTTTGTTTTACATGATCTTATTTTTTTTCCCCTTTCCTAGGCTCTTTCCTTCTGGAGCGTCAGCTTAAGTGTCAGTATTCCTTAGAGCTCCATCCTTGATCACCTTCTCATTGTATATATTCTTTCCAGGGGAGCAGTATCACATCACACTTAAAAATATAGAGCTTCAAGTTAGAGAAACCTTGGATATTAACTCTGACACTTTCTTCTTTGTGATCTCGAGCAGCTTAAAGCCTTCAGTCTCAATTTTTTCAACTATAAAAATCAACTACCCTCCCTTACTTTTCAGAATTGTGATTCTGAAGTGAGAAATAATGTAAAGCCCTTACAACAGTGCTTGACATAGAGAGGTAGTGAATAAATAGTATTTATGATTATCCATTTTGTCAACTCCAAATAAGAGGCTTATGAATCTAGATCTTCAACTATCACTTCTCTGTGGGGCCCCAAATCTCTGTATGCACAATCTATTTCCATTGTTTTAAGTGCAAATTTGTGATATGTTGTAAGTCAGTGATGAGGATTATGTTGGTACAAGAGGAAATGAAAAATAAAAGAATATTTTATTGTAGTTTTAAAATGAAATCATTTACTTAATTTGATAAATTGCCTTTTATATTAAGATCCTCTCCTTAATTTCTGGTGTTTAAATATCCTTTTGTAAAAATGAAATATTGATATTAGTGGATAGATTTAAAAAAATATATCCTGGCATAACAAAATGAAAAACTGATAGTCTTAAATTAGTTTCTCACATTTATTTGGAGATTTTGATGGCATGTGAAATCTGAAATCTTAAGAACTTCTGATCTACAAGCATCTCAAACTTGACACTGTGAAATTCTATGTTACCTTCTTCTCCCCCTACACACAAAGTTGATTTTTGTTGTATATCCTAACAGATATTATAACTATCCACGTGATCATGTGATCAAACACTTTGTCTTCTTTAGGAATATTCCAGGAATCTTAATAGCCATTCATTATTTTTTCTTAAGTGATCCTGAGGGAACTAATCCTTTGGTAGGTCAATGAGGAGACCAGGGCCCTCACAGTGGAGGAAGGGTCAAAGGTTTTCCTTCTGCATCCCTTCATCTTAGTCACATAAGACTTTTTTTCTTCAGCTCTGAGTTGTTATGGCAACAATCTGTTTTGCCTACGACTAACTTTCTTTATGGAGAAGGAAATGACAACCCACTCCAGTACTCTTGCCTGGAAAATCCCATGGACAGAGGAGCCTGGTAGGCTACAGTCCATGGGGTCGCAAAGAGTCGGACATGACTGAACAACTTCACTTTTCCAGAGCTAATGATTAAATCAAGTGGGCCTTAAAAAGCATCACTACCAAAAAAGCTAGTGGAGGTGATGGAATTCCAGTTGAGCTATTTCAAATCCTGAAAGATGATGCTGTGAAAGTGCTGCACTCGATATGCCAGCAAATGTGGAAAACTCAGCAGTGGCCACAGGACTCTAAAAGGTCAATTTTCATTCCAATCCCAAAGAATGCTCAAACTACCACACAGTTGCACTCATCTCACACACTAGTAAAGTAATGCTCAAAATTCTCCAAGCCAGGCTTCAGTAATACATGAACCATGAACTTCCAGATGTTCAAGCTGGTTTTAGAAAAGGCAGAGGAACCAGAGGTCAAACTGCCAACATCCACTGGATCATCAAAAAAGCAAGAGAGTTCCAGAAAAACATCTATTTCTGCTTTATTGACTATGCCACAGCCTTCGACTGTGTGGATCACAATAAACTGTGGAAAATTCTGAAGGAGATGGAAATACCAAACCAACTGACCTGCCTCTTGAGAAACTTGTATGCAGGTCAAGAAGCAACAATTAGAACTGGACATGGAACAATGGACTGGTTCCAAATAGGAAAAGGAGTACATCAAGGCTGTATATTGTCACCCTGCTTATTTAACTTACATCATGAGAAACGCTGGGCTGGAAGAAGCACAAGCTGGAATCAAGATTGCCTGGAGAAATATCAGTAACCTCAGATATGCAGATGACACCACCCTTATGGCAGAAAGTGAAGAGGAACTAAAAAGCCTCTTGATGAAAGTGAAAGAGTGAAAAAGTTTGCTTAAAGCTCAACATTCAGAAAACTAAGATCATGGCATCTGGTCCCATCACTTCATGGGAAATAGATGGGGACACAGTGGAAACAGTGTCAGACTTTATTTTTATGGGCTCCAAAATCACTGCAGATGTTGATTGCAGCCATGAAATGAAAAGATGCTTACTCCTTGGAAGGAAAGTTGTGACCAACCTAGACAGCTTATTAAAAAGCAGAGACATTACTTTCCCAACAAAGGTTCGTCTAGTCAAGACTATGGTTTTTCCAGTGGTCATGTATGGATGTGACAGTTGGACTATAAAGAAAGCTGAGCACTGAAAATTTGATGCTTTTGAACTGTGGTGTTGGAGAAGACTCTTGAGAGTCCCTTGGACTGCAGGGAGATCCAACCAGTCCATCTTAAAGGAAATCAGTCCTGGGTGTTCATTGGAAGGCCTGATGCTGAAGCTGAAACTCCAATACTTTGGCCACCTGATGCGAAGAACTGACTCATTTGAAAAGACCCTGATGCTGGGAGGGATTGAGGGCAGGAGGAGAAGGGGACGACAGAGGATGAGATGGCTGGCTGGCATCACTGACTCGATGGACATGAGTTTGGGTAAACTCCGGGAGTTGGTGATGGACAGGGAGGCCTGGCATGCTGCGATTCATGGGGTTGCAGAGTCGGACATGACTGAGCGACTGAACTGATTGAATGACTACACAACAAAGCATCTCATCTTGTTCAAGGGTATGTTTTTCCTTAAACTCTGTATTAATTATTATATACCAACAGTGTATCTTGCTTGAGGACATGTTTATCCTTCTTAACAAGAACCTTCTGACTAATCCTGTTATCTTAAGATATATGTTGTGGGAGTGGGTTTGCTAAGGCCTTTCTGTTGTTAGTAACCCATTGAAGAAGTATATAAGGCCTTGATAAGACTAGCCAGTGGGCCACTCTCTGATATTTCTGATGTTTAGTCAGAAGCTTTCTCTATCCCCCTTTCACTGTAATAAAACTGTAGTGAATCTCTGAGTGATTGAAGCTTTGTCTCTGGTCCCAAAGCTAAATTCTCTTCTTCAGAGATCACAAATCCAACACTGTTCACCATAAGCCATCAGTGGTCCTTGTTGTGAATGATAACTCAAGATTCAGAGAGGACCCAGTGCTGTATCCGTTGCTTATCTATAACTTTGCCTTTCACCTCAGTCATGCCATCCAGAAGCGCATATCAGAGAAAAGACACAACTCTGAGAGATCAGTTGACCTTGATGAAAGGCTTATATTGTCTAAGCCTGATCAAAAACTTCAATTTTCTTATAATCTGGAGCATCCTTTAAATTCTTGATGGCATGAAAATGCTCTGACACTGTTTCAGTTATGATGTGTAGGTCTGTGACTAATAAACAACCAACTGCACATTTGAGACACTTTTCTTCCTTATATTATGCAGGGTCTGGAGGAGGCAGGTCATCTAGTTCATCAGTGCAGTGATGTCATCAAAGACCCAGTTTTGTTTCAGGTATTAAGTACATTTATATTTATCCTCCTTTATTGCATTATGGTGGAAAGATGGCTTCTGAAGTTCTAAGCATCATTATGGCACAGCAGTATCCCAAATAGGAAGGAATCAAAAACAGACATTAAAGTCATGGTTGATAAGACATGATTCAGTTCCTGGGGCTGGGCACACCGTCAACTCAAAACACATTGCACTTCTGTTAGCAAGAAAGAGGGAAGACAAACGCCTGTTGGGTAGGCAACTCTCACTGTCAGCTTCCTAAAACCCTCTCTTTTAACTCCGTGAAATATAACAATGTAACATCAAGACTCCACGTTGGGCCATTATTCCTGCTGTGTCTGTACCTAGAATATTCTTCTGTCTTTTCCTTTTCCCCCCTCTTCGCTCCACAATTTACAAGTTGTACTGTAGGGTGAATGACATGAACTCACCAATTTCCTCCTATTTTCCCATAAAAGTTTCACGAGTCCCTCAAATAATTTGGGATTAAAGGAAAATGAATAATAACTATGGGCAGTTAGTGAATAAGAACTGCTTAAAGCCACCAGGAAATGTTTTTATTTTTATTAAAAAAATTTTTTTCCATTTATTTTTAATAGTTGGAGGCTAATTACTTTACAATATTGTAGTGGTTTTTTGCCATACATGGACATGAATCAGCCACGGGTTTACATGTGTTCCCCATCCTGATCACCCTCCCGCCTCCCTCCCCATCCCATCCCTCTGGGTCTTCCCAGTGCACCAGGCCCAAGCACTTGTCTCATGCATCCATCCTGGGCTGGTGATCTGTTTCACCCTTGATAATATACATGTTTCGATGCTGTTCTCTCAGATCATCCCACCCTCGCCTTCTCCCACAGAGTCCAAAATGTTTTTAAAAATGGAAGAAAACCTATCTGTTTTACAATTTAAACCAACAAAAGACTCACATTGGACATTTTCACTTGGAAAAAAAGAAAAAATGTCACCTGCTAATTACATCTAATCATATTTCTAGAGACTGACAGTGATAGATGAGGAGATGTCCATTTTTTATTTCTTAAGTTTGGGGAAGTGATCCAGTCATGTCCTGCAGAGAGAGAAAATGCATTACCTTGTGCTTTTCTTTAATAGTGTAAACTACCATTTACCTTATGCCTTCTCTCATTCCCAGTGGAAATGATCACCATGGCCGCACGTATATTCATAAAGATATGGAACTCAATAGAGAAGAATCAATCTTCCTAGAATAGAACACTTAAAATTAGAAAAAGATGAGTGGAAAGAGCCAGCACAGAGGGGAAAGACAAGATGAGTGTCTCAAACACTCAAGTATGGAGAAGATCCAGCACTTTGCAGGGGCCATAGCCAGACTTTGTAACAGGAGAGGAAGTCATCTGGAAAATGGCATTTCTCACACACCAGCTGTAAGTCAATCTCCCAGGCAGGAGTATCAGATTAAACAACGCTTGCAAGTCTCTCATTTCTATGAATGTAATGAGATTCCAGTGACAGAGTCATTCTTTTGTTCAATGGTTTCCCACCTGCTGGGCACATTTGGCTAAAGTCATCTTCTTCTACAAAGTCCTGCCCAGGAAGTTTCACATGCTTGGTCCCAAATGTCCCTTTTATGGAAGACATAGATTAATAGCATGAGAAGGCATCCTGATGTGCAGCCAAATAAGAAACTGAGTCTCGTGATCATTGAAATGAAGGTCATTTAACAGCTGGAGAGGACAGCATGGGAACTTGAGGAAGTTAAGAAATGCGGGGGTGGGGGGGGTGCGGTGGAGGGTGGAGAAAGAGAACTAAATAAAAATATGAAAATGGCAAAAAAGCAATGAAGAATTTCAGAAAATAAAAGGGTGAAAAATCCAACTGTTACACACAAGACAACAGCAAAGTAAGAAGAAATAATTGTACTGGCTGAGAAAGTAGATTACAGTTCTGGTTTCACTAATTATTCATGTAATTTTGAACAAGTCACTTAATCTTTACTTTTTAAAAAAAGCTTTATTTAATATCATTTATATTTCATGCCATTCAGCCATTTAAACATACAATTCAATGCTTTATAGTATATTTGCAGAATTATACAATTGTCACAGTCTAATTTGAGAACATTTCATTACCCCCAAAGAAACCTAGTTCCCATAGCAGTCACTCTTTGTTCACTCTGTTCCCAAACCTGGCAACTACTAAAATGTTTTCTGTTTCTATAGATTTGCCTCTTCTGGACATTTCATATAAATTTCATTTTACATAATGTTTCCAAGGTCCACCCACGCTACAACATGTACTAACACTTCATTCCTTTTTATTTTCAATAATACTCCATTATATGGACATACTGCATTTTATTTATTTATTTAACAGTTGGTAGGTATTTGAGCTTTCCCCTCTTTTTAGTGATTATGGTAATGCCGCTCTTAGCGTTTGTGTCAAACCTTTTGTAAACCGTTTAAGTTTTTCATGATCTCATCTATAAAGCAAAACTAAGAGTTTATGCTTTACGTTTCCACATTTGCGGAAATTTTCATTTTAGTTCTCTAATTGACTTATGACATAGTTATTGAAGAATATAATTAGATACATTTTCAGCTGCTATGCCTAGTAAAACATTTAGCAACGGCATACACTGCTCCCCTTCAGGTGATAAGCAGCTGTGCATGTATGCTCAGGGCTTCAGTAGTGTGAGACTCTGTGACCCCATGGGCTGTAGTCTGCCAGGCTCCCCTGTCCCTGGGATTCTCCAGGCGCGAATCCTGGAGTGGGGTGCCATGCCCTTCTCAGGAAATCTTCCTGACCCAGGGCTCAAATCCATGTCTCCTGAAGTTCCTCGGCTGCAGGCAGATTCTTCACCGCTGAACCACCAGGGAAGCTCATAAATAGATGAGAGCTCTTCAAATATTTGTTAATTAACAGACCATTTAATTTGCTCTTGTATTCATTTAGCCACCTATCCATTCATTCATCAAATATTTACCGAATGCGTATGAGTGCCCACAATGTGCTATTTCCACAAGGTACACAGCGGTAAATAAGAGAGAGCTTACATATAAGAAATTTATATTCTGGTAGAGAAGAGAGGACATGTATGCACATCCGTAAGAAACATGGTAGAAAGTGAAAATGGCATTTACTGAGACTTAGATATATAGTCTTGGTAAGTTCAGAGTACAGTTCTTTGCCTACCATGATATTTCAACAAATTCTTTGCTGTTGGAATGAAACTCTTGGTTAAAATGATCTAGGAAAAGGCTTATTTAAATATAGAAAATGACAGCATTCAAGTAGGAGGTACTTGCTGTTGAAAGATACTGTGGTTGTAGATGTTACAGCGACGTGTAATAATTGCCAAAGAGAGCTGGAAGTGGTGTTAGCAGCAAGTTACAGAAGCTCAGAACTCGAGCCTTGTGGAGCCATGTGAGTATGCTTTGGCACAGAACAAATCATCCTACGTGGCTATCCAGTTTGTTTGAATATACCCTGCATTTCAACATCTTTCTTTTGAAATAATTGTGGCCTTCCCTTTTACATCATTCTGGATTTCTGTTAAAACATGCCTGACGAAAGATGCAATGTCTAAAATTATAGCATAATAAAGGAAATTTGTTTTGTTAACTCATTAGGTATCATAATCCAGTCACTATTTTACAAATACTCCAAGTAGTTACTGTTATGAAAAATTGCTGGATGCTATATTTTCTTTTCTCAGAACTAATGATGACATACGATACACTGAGCAAGTTTTGCTAATTTGGTTAATTTATGAAAAATAAATATGAATACAAACTTTACTGATTTCACATTGACCTGAAATAATCTTGGATATTTTAGCTTACAAGATGGATTCATTCCAATCATAACCATTGACCATCTGTTTCCTTTCCTGAGAAGCAATAAAGAATGTACTAATTTGTAATCAGAATGCAATGAGACACTACATCCATGAATATTAGAATCCATCAAGAGAATTCTTTTGGCTTAGTACCAATTAGTTATTGTTCTTTTGTACGTGTACTGAAGAGGTCACAGAGATGCCACGAAGGAAGTCAGGCTATAACTGAATTTTGGAGAAAAAAACAAACGATCTTGAAGATGGGTTCCACTATGAATGCATCCTCTTTACGTATAACTCCCCTTTTCTGTACCTCTACCCACTCCTTCAAAAATTCTTACTGTTATTTATCTGGTCAGTTCCCTCTATACTTATCCACAAGAGCCATCCCCAAATTTTCCTCTTTTCTTAAAACCTCCAGTCTCACCAACCTTGTTGCTATCAACTCCAACCTCATATAGTGACTTTAAAGATAGTAAATTCAATTCATTAAGTAAGAAGCCCCAGAAATGCCTTCCAATGTACAAACAACCTTATAACTACACTCATTACCTTTTATCTCCCTGCTACCATTGAAAGTCCTCTTTCCTCTCAAAGGCTTACCTTTCCCTCTAAGCTCTAGTTCCCTTCCTGAGCTGGATATTCTTCATCTGCCCTCTGCGTCCACTTTCCACCATCTCTACCCTCCTTTATGTCCCAGCAGAATGAGATGTAGGACCAACATCAAGGCTCTTTTGCCTGCTGGCATCAGGGTGGGTTTCACCAGTGGAAGTCACCAGAAGTCAGAGAGCAGGAGAATGTTGAGGAATAGTCTTTCACTTATTATCCTCCTTCTCAGGCTCAGGGGTTGGTGATGAATGTGTTCCTCTATCGAAGTCCACAGCATTTACACTGGAGCTATAGGTCTCAAAAGGTCATGGTAACCATTTGCTCTGTTATCAGACCTAGTGGAGTGACACTGTTGCCGACCCCAGGAGCCCTTCACCATTTTGGTTCCTTTTTCTTAATTCTGTCTCTATTTCATCTCATTAACTTCATTCAATTTTTTTTTTTGAGTGTTTCTCTTACTTGTCAAGAACTTGAGGATACACTTCTTAGCAAATACTCACCAAGAAAAATTGTCTGGAACTTGTAAATAAGATCAAAGGTAAACAGAATGTCCTTTTATTATCACAAGGGATCATGGTTTTACAGGTACACACAAGGGTTATCCAGGGGAATGTACTTTGTTCAGCTCACAGTTTATTATGATTTAGAGGTCCCAGACTTAGTGAAGTTACATGCATAGTTAATTTATGCGTTTTACTCTATAAGTGATGTAAACAAGGTCTGTCTAAATTTTCTCTTGTACTAAGGACTTCAGGTTTTGCTTTTCAGGATATTAATCAGTTTGCACTTGCTGAGCAATCTTGTCCTTAACATTTCTTTGAGATTGTGCTACACTTAGTTGCTCAGTCGTGTCCAGCTCTTTGTGACCCCAGGGACTGTAGTCCTCCAAGCTCCTCTGTCTGTGGGATTCTCCAGGCCAGAAGACTGGAGTGGGTAGCCTATCCCTTCTCCAGGGGAACTTCCCGACCCAGGAGTCCAGCTGGGATCTCCTGAATTGCAGGTTTATTCTTTACCAGCTGAGCTATCCGGGAAGCCCTTCTTTAGTAATACTTAAAAGTAAATCATCTGATTAAATCACTTTGAGGTGGTCTTAATATCTTACAAGTTACCTCATTGTTTAGCAAATCAAAGGGCATTTTTGATACATGTTCTTTTTATATTTGTATGAGAGTTGTGATTTTATCTTTCTGAAAATTCTCCTTTTGCATCTCTTTTGACCATCTCTCCTGTCTTATATCCATTTCTTTAATCTTTATCTATTGGTTCCTTCCTATGTTCATTAAAAGCATATTCAAATCTCTCCTATCATTAAGAAACAAAACAAATGCTGGACATTTTCTGTTTCCATTTGTACTTTACACTGCTTGAAACAGTTGCCTGCATACACACACATCTGTCATTTCTTCATCTCACTTCTCTTTCTCTTTCTGGCCACATGATTTCTTCCTCCATGATTCCAATGAAACTGCTCACACCAAAGAGCGCCTTATTCAGTTTAATAAACATGTTAAGTCCCGAAGTCAATTGAATCCACCTTAGCATTTGACTCTGATGCCTCTTTTCCTGAGATATTCTCTTAGTGACTGTGGTATCATGCATTCTTGATTTCCTTTCTTCTTTCTGATTGTAATTCTTTTGAGTCTTTGAGTGATTGTGCTGCAGGGTTTGGTATACTTGAAGCTTATCACCTGAGCCCGTTTTTTTTTTTCCTTCTTGCTCTTCACACCCTCCCACGGGGTCTCCTCCTCCTTCAGAGGCTTCAGTTACCATTTAGTTCCAAGGCACAGGCCTCGCTTCATCTCTGCAGCACCACGTCTGCGGATCCACTTCTATTAGACCTCTTAGATGTCCCAGTACATCTCGAACTCCTTATAGCATCAAAAGAACTAAACACTTTCACTCCCTCATTTGCTACATTCTCTGTGCTCTGTGCATTCAGGAGTAGTGTTACCTTTCCGTGGCTGCTTAAGCAGAAGCAGACAGTTTCCTTAAATTCTTCTTCTTCACCTCTTGTATACAGTTAAACTCTCAATTAGGACAATTTTACCTTTTAAACATATCTCACGTCTACTTTCATCTGCATCCTGACTCCTTCTCTTTGGGTCAAGTCACAGTCATTCAACGGCCTCCAGATTAGCCTTCCTGCCTCTGTGTTTGGGCTCCCCTGGTGGCTCAGCTGGTAAAGAACCCACCTGCAGTGCGGGAGACCTGGGTTTGATCCCTGGGTTGGGAAGATCCCCTGGAGGAGGGCCTGGCAACCCACTCCAGCATTCTTGCCTGGAGAATGCCGTGGACAGAGGAGCCTGGTGGGCTACAGTCCGTGGGGTCGCAAAGATTTGGACACAGCTGAGTGACTAAGCTGCCGCCGCCTCTCTTTTTGCCGGTTCTGTGCCATTTATCTAAAGTGCTAATTGGATCTCTCTCACTTTGAACCCTCAGGTACCTCCTGTTTTCTTTGGGCGTGTCCAGTGACCTTATCATGGGGTTTGAAAGCCCTGGTCCTCTCACCTTGGCTTCCGCTGCAGCATCACTGCTTGTGTTTAATTTGTGAACTCTTTGCTCTGGTCATGGTCGTAGTAGGTGGGAATAAAAGCCAAGTGGAGCCCAGACATTGAACTACGTGGAAATGGGCTTGCTGTCTGTTTTCTGCAGAATAAACAAGTTTGCAAATTTTTGTTGGTGATTTATTTGTGCTTATATAATAATAGCTTCACTGGGAGAGATGGTCCTTTGTAGGTCACTAGTTGTCCTTTATGTCTTGCTGAATGTCCTAAGATTCAGCCCTAACTGCTGTTTACTGAGGTCATTTTTCAGGGCTGTTTATGCAATTGATGAGGTTGAGAGATGACATAATATCTCCTTCTACCCCCAGACAAAGGGCAAGCTTGTTTATTCCTTTCTATAAAAGTGGTTTTGGGTTCCCCAGTCTCAGTTTTTTTGGGTTAAAGTGCACACAGCCTGCATATGCAGCGTCTGTCTGGGCTCCTCCTTGTCTCCTTGTGAGATCTGGGGGCAGGAAGAAGCATTGTAAACATGCTGATGCTCCAGCTGCTTGCTGGGCCCTGAGTAATAAAACCTTTCTCTCTGACTCAGGAGTTTTGTCTCTTCTGCCAGCATCCAGGGAAGAATAAGACTAATTTATTAGCTTGTAAATCAAATCAGATCTTAGACCTGATTATTTTATATTTGAAAGTTGTGTTTTTGCTTCGTAATTGTAAGACAAGTTGATAAAAATGCTGCTTTTTTCTGGATAGAAAATTAAAATAATGAATGGTTCAGGTTAGCACTGGCATCTGGCAACAGCGGTGGTTTTTGTTCAGTGGCTCAGCCATGTCTGACCCCACGGACTGTAGCACTCTAGGCTTCCCTGTCTTTCACGATCTGGCAGTGCTACTTGAGTGTAATTTTAGAGGGGATTCTCAATAGTGATGGGTCAGCATTTGGTATCAACTTCTATAAAATCATTGGACCTAAGGCAATGTTAGAAATATGAAGTCATGTTATTCTCAGTGGCATCTGAAGAATATCAAGAGATTCATTAATTTTTTTCTTTCAAACATACGTTAGCACTTAAAAAAAATAAAATCACACCATGACAGTTGTGACTTAAGTTTTATTTGGGGTCAAATGAGGACTGTATCCCAGAGACAGCCACTCAGGTATCTCTGAGGTACTGCTCCAAAGAGGTGGGGGGGAAGACCAGGATATATATGATTTTAGTGAAGGATGATATGTGCATTCAAGCACACATTTTGGCAGAAGCTTGCTGCTAGTCCTGAGGAGCAGATGTCTCCATTAATGATTTCAGTGCTTTTCTAGGTATGAAAAGATGCAAGAAATTGAGCTCTTAAAATCTCCTGAAAATATCTACTGAAGACCTATTCTGCCTGTTTTTCCCAGAGTACAGAGGGCCTCATTCCTGATTTTCACCTTGAACTACTTTCAGTTTATGTTGAAAGTCAGGGACTGTAGTGACTAGTGACTTCATGCCTTTGGAACCCAATGGAGAGCGACGATTTTTAGTTGGAAGCACCTCTAACATATTAGCATAATCATAGCAATGTGGATCATCAAATGCGAGTTGGAGTACTTGAAGGAATAGATGGACGCTGACCTGAATGAGAAAATAAAAAACCCAACTCATTCTTTCATTCATTCATTCTGCAAAAAGAAGCACCTACTAATTTCCAGGTAGAAATCTCTATTCTAGAGAGTATGAATTTAGAAATAAGTGACAAAATCCTTGCATCCTTATAGAGATTACAACTAATGGGAGAGCATGACATGCAAACATTTCTAATATAATGTATTGATAATAAGAATTTTGATAAAAATATTCATGAAGCCATAGTAAAGTGCCAGAAACCATTATCTATGATAGTTTATATATATGTGTGACTTATTATATGTTTTATATATATAAATATACCTACCAGTTGGTTTCTTTTTTTAGATGTGTTAGTTGCTCAGCCACGTCCAACTCTTTGTGACCCCATGGACTGTAGGCTGCCAGGTTCCTTTGTCCATGGAATTCTTCAGGAAAGAATACTGAAATGGGTTGCCATTCCCTTTTGCAGGGAATCTTCTTGACCCCGGGATCAAACCTGGATCTCTTACATTGCAGGTAAGTTCTTTACTATCTGAGTTACCAGGAAAGCCCAGTTTATATATACTAATTATATGTGATAGTTTATATATACTAATATATATGGTTGTATATATACACATATATATGTATATGTACCCTAGTATATAAATGTGTATGTGTGTGTAATTATTAGGAATACTAACTTTGAATTATGTTTATTGTTCAGAGAACCCAGAGAGAGTACATAATTTGTCTAACAAGCTTGTGTTTTCCTGAGTGTCCATGAGAGAAAATGAGAATATTCGTGTCCAGTTGTATTCACTGAATATACACAAGGTCAAGTACTTCTGTTGTAAGACTTAGATGGCAAGTTAAACTCATGAAGAATTAAGTTTGCTTGGAACACACAGTAATTTGCATTTTAAACTGTAAGGACCTGGCAGAATTGGAGAAGTTTCATGTATTGTGGTTGCATTTTGAAATTTCAAAGGCCTGCTATTGATTTGATTATGAGATCCGTGTTATGTAAATTGGAGTGTGTCTTTGAATGAATGAGTACAGTTGCAAGGCAATATATTTGTCCCTGAACTAAATTTCATATGAGGGCAAAATCTTTCTTCTGCTTGCCGCTAGATCACTGGAGCATGACCACCAAAGCAAAAATGGCTGCTGTCTGCTTCATTTAAGTGCGACCCCAGGCCAAATAAACAGAACTGTTAAAGATGTGAGTGTGGTGAGCACGGTGGTTTACACAGTCCCATACACAAGCCCATCTCCTCATGGGATGTGGTACTGGCCTGTGAGATGCAAGCCCAAGGTGCTGAGTGAGGCGTCCCAGATGCCGTGGCTTCTCTGGTGAGGAGGGACAGGCGTGCAGAAAGGCCCCTTTGGCCTTGTTCTTTATTACTTTTCTCCAGTTGCACTCTTTGCTTACCTGTTGTCATGAGGCCAGCTGGTTCGGGAGTTATTAAGAGATTGGGAGGCCACGATGATGAAAAGAGGTCTCTTATTGTGGCCAGGGCATAGAGAAAAAAGTCTGTGAATCCTCAGTAACATCATTGAACAGTCAGGGAACACAGGTACTGCCTTCCCTTGAACTTATTGTTCTGTGAGGGGAAAAAAGAAGCTGTTTGTTTAAGCTGCTCTTAGTCGTGGATTCTTTACTTGCAGTTCAAACTTAGTTATAACTGATAGAGTAGGAAATATGTATTTCTCTCCCTAAATTAATACTACATTTTTATTGTAGTCTTTAAATTATAGCAAACTTTCAGCTCATAGCTTATTGTCCTTTGACTCTTCAGGAAAATTCAAAATTTGACTTTACTGTTTAATCCTATTGGGGAAGCACCACTGGCCAGCTTTAACAGCCTGGAGCAGTAATTGCTTAGAAAGCCTTTAATAGGGGACAGTTCTCTCTTTCAATTCTTGCTGCATTCTTGTTTCTTTCCTTTTGTCTCCATTTTCCCTCTCCCTCTATCTTCTTGATCTCTTTTGCTTCCTTCTCTATTTCTACCCATAACCCTTTCTTTGTATCCCTAACCTAGACAAAGACTATACTTATTAACGGGTTAACTAAATATATTTTGCTCTTCCTATTATAATTAAAAATGGATAAGTAAAATTTTTAATTTATAAGTTTATGATGTTGCTTTATTCCAAAAAGGATTTGTACTGACATGATTTGTAATTTCCTTTGAAAAAAAAAAAAAAAACAGCTGCTTCCCTAGTATCTTTGATTACCTCTATGAACTTTAATATTTTGAGTTAATTATTCATGAAAGAAGAATGAATTGTCATCCCTTGTCTGAGAATGATGACTAAGGTAATTATAATTTACTTTCATGAAGCAGAAGCAAAAACCAAAAAACAGATAAAAGTCTCTATTTCTTAAAATGTAGAGGAAACTTACCTTGACCTTAAAATTTAAAGGATTCAGTGTCATCTTTAACTTATTTGTCATTAGATCATTCATGCAACAGATGTTTATTTAGAGACTGCTGTGTGCAAAGAAATATGGGATCCTTTATTGCCCACCCCTGAAGGGAGATGTGTGTGATTAAGACATAATTAACTTTTTTCATTCTTATCAGAATCACCAGTCCAAGGAGCAAAATATATTTATCTCACGTCCACTGAGATGTAACATCACCAGAACCAAAGAGAGAATGAAGAGAGAGAGCCAAAGGACTGGAGGCATAGTTTTCTTTCTAGGTCTTACAGATGTGGGGGTTATTTTGCTCAGTAACTTACTGAAAATATAAGATCCTTAGGATTAGTTAAGGTTATCTTAATTTCTTTATTTCTGCAATGGACAACATGTGCAAACTGTGGGAAAGCCCCGAGTTGTTTAGGATCATGGAAAACCCTCTTTGGAAGAAGTACCTGGTAGCACACATGAAGACAGGGGGCACAGTCTCCGAGGCCCTAATAAGAAAAGAGGTGATGAGGAAGCTGACTGTCAGGATTTCCTCTGTACAGGAGGCCTTTGCCTCCACTGACCCACTTTGCATAGTCTCCTCATCTAAGGCTTCTAAAACAGTATTAAAGAAAGGAAACATATGGGCTTCTGTGTTCCTAAGATCATTCTTTTGCTTTGTATACAATTTGTCAGGTAGTTCTAGAGTTTAATATTTAGTTCTCTGTTTCAAAATTGGAAAGATACAAAGGGACCTTAGAAAGAGTTTAAAGAAACAACTCAAAGAGAAAGATAGGTCTTGTGAAAATACTTAAGAAGAAAGACTCTAAGAAGGAAACATCATCTATTGGCCATAAAGAAGAGATGAAATTTGGCTGGTTATTTTGGCATCAAACAAAAAGGCATAAAATTGCCTAGAAATGGTAAGCCTTTTCTTAGTAATTGTTCTTTTAATATTAAGCTTTTTATTAAAGTATATTTGTGATTATTCTGTGTTCAGTACCCTTGAAGAGCAGCCATTCTTCCATCTTGATGAAATAACTTTTCTCCGGCATTTGTTATTTGTAGACTTTATGATGATGGCTATTCTGACCTGTGTGAGGTAATATCTCATTGTGGTTTTGACTTGCATTTTTCAAATAATTAACAATTCAGAGCATCTTTTCACATGGCAGTCAGCCGTCTGCATGTCTTCTTTGGAAAAATGTCTAGTTTACATGTAGTTGTCCAGCTTTCCCACAATCCAACATCATGGGATATCATTCCATTTCTTTGAATCATCTTTGATTTCCTTTATCAATATCTCATAGTTTTCAGCATATAAACCTTTCACCTCCTTGATTAAGTTTATTCCTAGGCATATTTTTATGTGATTTTAAATGGGATTTTTTTTACTGTCTCTGGTGTTTCATTACTAATGTATAGAAATGCAGTGGATTTCCATATATCAATCTTGTATTCTTCTACCATGCTGAAATCGTTTGTTAGTTCTAATAGTTTTTTTTTTTCGTGGAGACTTTAGGGTTCATTGTATAGAGCATCATGTCATCTGCAGATAGTGACAGCTTTACCTCTTATTTTCCAATTTGGATGCCTTTTATTTATTTTCTTACCTGATTGCTGTCACTAGGATTTCTAATACTGTGTTAAATAGAAATAATTAAAGTGGACATCCTTGTCTTATTCTTGAATTTAGTTGGAAGGCTTTCAGCTTTTCACCACTGAGTATTATGTTAGCGGTGGGTTTGTCATAAATAGTTTCTATTATGTTGAGACATGTTACCTCTGGTGAGACTTTTTATCATGAATGAATGTGGAATTTTGTCAAATGCTTTTTCTGTATCTACTGAGGTGATTGTGTGGTTTTATCTTTCCTTTTGTTAATGTGATGTATCACACAGAGTGATGTGTATATTGAATCATCCTTACGACACTGGAATGAATCCAATTTGATCATAGTGTGTGGTCCTCTTTATGCATTGTTGGATTTAGTTTGTTATTATAGTGTTGAAGATCTTTTACTATTTAGATAATTACTATAAAAATTATTACATTCCTGCTAATATGAGAACCCAATGGGGGAAAAATTGTGTCTGTTTTGTTCGCTGTTTTATCCCTATTTCTAGGTATACAGGCTTTTAGTAGGCATTGAGTGAAATTTTTTTCCTATTAAATTAAATTGAACATCTTTGGATATAATAAACATTTAGTTTCAAAGGTGTTTATAGAAAAAGCATGTATTAGATATCTTAATTTGAAGTGGAAAGAGTATTCGTTCATATTTTGAAAGGTAGAGGTAATGTTCTAAGAAATTCTTTCTAGTTTCTTGGGGTCAGGATGGCTAAAAATATGTATCTAGCTCTCAACTGCTTTCTCAGAATTCTCACCATAGTCCTGGAGTTACGCAGAATCAGATAATTGGAACTGGTACATGCAACACAACCTAGCTGGTATTTCTAAAAAACATCAGATTTCGTACTCTATATAGATAGTTAAAATTATGTATTAACTGATGATCCTAGCATAGAAACAACCTTAGGGAAACCTACCTTTTACTATAGATTAATCTCTTTACTTTGCTTTCCCACTGTAATGACTATAGGACCTTAAGGCAATGATTTGGGACAAATTATCATTTCAGATTCAGCCAAAATTACTTTTGGTTTTTAAACTGTGCAAATCTGAATGATTGTGAAAGCTTGGATTCTAGTAGCAGCTCTGTTTTGGCAAAGCTAAACCTAGATTTATAAATATTAATGTATCTAGATGATATAACTCAAGATATTGTACTTAAAATTTTTAAATAAATTCTGGCTAGAAAAGAAAGACATTTTCCAGCTACTTTTGAAAATCCATATGTTAAGTGGCCAGGAGGTTCAAGATAGTTCTAATAGATCACATAATAGAGGCAGTCTTAAATTGTAGAGAATTATCTTGCATAGTTAATTTGAGGTTCAGAGGCAAGATAATCAGTATTATTTTCTCTAGCAATCAGACATCTTTAATTGAGTATTGCCTCTCTATCCTTAGGGGACTTTTTTCCAATTTGAGCATAGAGTTGAAAGTGTCAGTTTCAATCAGTCTTGTACCAGAGGGTACCATTTTCCCATATAAGCATCATCGAAGAGATCTGAAGATGCTTTTTCTGTGAGGGCTTAGATACTGAACTTCCATGATGCATTGTATCTTTTTGCATGCCTCAGAATCTCGGTTTCTCTCCAAACAAAAATGGAGATTGTTTCCAATTTTAGTTTGCCTTATTGTTTACAGATACAATGCTTTTCTTATTTTAATTAAAAAATGTACCACCAAAAAACCATTTTTTTTGAAGTCTTTGTGTATAGATGGATAGGCGCTTCCCTGGTGGCTCAGAAGCTAAGGAGTCTGCCTGCCCTGCAGGAGTCCTGGACTTGATCCCTGGGTCAGGAAGATCCCCCTGGAGGAGGGCATGGCCACCCACTCCAGTATTCTTGCCTGGAGAATTCCATGGACAGAGGGGTCTGGCAGGCTACAGTTGCCATGCATGTGGTCTCAAAGAGTCAGACACAACTGAGCGACTAACATTTTCACTTTATTTCATAGATGGATAAAGTATATGTCTTGACATTTGCCAAGCAGTTGATTTAAAATTTTTGTCTCATAATTAAAAGTAATTATAAAACTTATTAAAGAAAGTAACAGCTTTAGGAATATTTCTATATAAAAATTTGAAAAATTATGAAACTTCCTGGAAATAATTAGAAATATTGGGCTGAAATGCAGTTTGAGTGCATAAAATCATAGCAGAATAAAATATCACAAATCACTCAAAATACTAGCACTGTTTTTTAGACAGATTTTATTGACAGATTTTTAAGAATCAAGTAATTATATAAATTTTAGTAAAATTTATAAAATTTATTTAGTTCATCAGTCTATAAAAGTAAGGAGGTTTAATTATAGTTTTGTGAACAGTTAAAATTTCAAGTAGGGATATCATAGAAATGGTAACTGTCAACTAAAAATATCAGTGCTTCTAGGAGGAGATAATTCTATGCCTTGGGAAAGAGATATTTCAAGATTAGGCTAGAAATTTTTGTTACCAGCAAGTAAGTACACTTTGAAATGTTCTGATATGCTGTTGACAAGACTTAGAAGCCAACTTAAAAAGACCTCCCACTGGCTAAGCTGTGACAATTTGAGCATAAAAATAGGCAATAAAAATAACAATTGATTAAAACCGCAGCACCTAGAAGAAGCTGCCATTATTCATAATTGTGTTAGAGGACAACAGAACTTAATTTTCTCTTCATATAAATGGATCTATTTCAGGTTAAATTTTTAGAGGAAAATTTCCCCATAATACTGTATACATTATGTATGTATGTATATATATATAATGGTAATAGAGAAAATACTGATGTATGTTTGTAGATATAATTTTTAAGGTAAGGACGTATCCATACACAAGTAACAATATGGGCACCACTATTGTTATTGGTATTTTGTGAAATCTACTTTGTTCACCCTTGCTGGATGTTTTGCTGACCTTCCATTATAGATGATTTGTCCTCTTCTAGGAATATATTTTAACTGCTTTTATTTATCTATTAATGGGAAGAATCAGTTTGTTTCCATCTAATGATTTTCATATTTTTCCCTCTTTCTAGAACTGGACATACAATTCTAGATTGCCTTTTTGAATGTATTTTTTGAATATATTTTCTCAGCATTTTCTGTCAGCATTGCAACTTCTGATTTGTTTTCAAACTGTCATAATTTAAAAATATTCTTTCATCTGTGAATGCTTTTTTCTATTTTTGTTATTTTTACAGGAACAGTGACTTTGGGTTCTTTTTGTTGGTTTGTTTATTCTTATATTGTCAAAGCCCAGAATAATGTCTGGTAGTAGCTGCTCCATAAATACTTCTTGAATGAATAATGTACAGGTTTTCACCATTTTAATCTGACCTTTGTCATAGAGTTCTTGTATGAGTCTAAAGAACTTAGTATAGTATGGAGCACATAACAACTACTCAATAAATGATAGCTTCTTTGTGAATTGAGAGAAAGGAATTGTTAATCTCTGTAATAGAAGGAGAAGAAGCTATCTGTAAATATATGTATCATAAGCTTACATTCTAGAAAGTAGGCAAAACAAAGAAAAGAACAGCATGCCCGCATTCACTGTAGATATACCATTTCTTCTCATCAGATTTTCAAGTTTAAATCCAAATATTGATTTTGTTTATTTTTTTACCTTTGGCAGACACAGAAAAATTTGAAGTAGTAAAATTTACAGCAAAAAAACACACAAAATAAAAAGCAACTTTTCCAGTTCTATTGAATGGTGCAATAAATATAAAATCAGAATTGCTTGCTTAAGAACAGAATGCAGTCTTTGTAAACAGAAGAGAAGTTTGTTCCTCAGAAAGGCCATTCTGATGAAAGCTTGCTCATCAAAGACTAAGAGTAGGAGTATTAGACCAACTTTTGAAATAAATTGTAAATGAAAATATTAAAATTAGTAACTCTTAGGATAAAGGTGATATTCTTAGCTTGTGTCATTGTAGATATTCCTTCTTGCAGTGTCTACATAGAAGGCTCCTGTTCCATTATAGCAAGACTTCTAACCTTCTCGCTACAAATCTTCAAGGAAGTGAATAGAAATTTTTCTAATGGCATTCCGGATCCATCAGATAATTCCATTTGCGATTCTATGCCAGTGTTTTTCATTCTTCTCATTTTTTTAGGATATGGTTTTTCAAGAATTCCAATTGGATAGATTTTATTGTATTAGACCAAGTCATTTATAATATTTATATGATTCCAGTCACACATTCAATAAAAATAATCATCAAATTAATGTGCAATCAGTTTGTCTTTATTTATTTTGCTAAAATTTAAACTTCCAAAGCCTACTTGTTGATAGCATATTATATTTGATGCATTCAATGTTCTGTGGTTGCAACAGGATTCAACAGGATTGGGTTATCAGCGTTACTAGAAGGACCCTCTCATGTTTTATAAAATGATCCTCTGACTTGGAATTTCACAGTGAGCTGTTGATTTGAGCTCCCTAGATACTTAATAGAGTCCCTCAAAGTGCTAAAAAATGTTCCTGCTGAGTGAAAGAATCCTTCAACCCTTTAGTGTGAGTGCTTTTTTGCATATTGCCGGGAATTTTGAGAACATCATTTAGTCTTAAATGCACACTCCAATGGGATGCAATGTGTTGCATATGGAAATGCTGCCTGCCGTCAGTAAGCAAAGGATGTTGCGGCAACCAAGCCCCCAGCCCTGCCGCCACCCCCTTCTGAGCACCCTGCGGGGACTCAGGATGGAGAAGAGCAGGGTACTGGCCCTAGGTAGTTAAGGTGCATACCGAAGCAATGATTTTAGTGAGCCCAGACTCTTGCGTCTTTCCATTCATATAAAGCACTAAATTCATTAACTTGAGATGTCTGGTTTTCTTTTATGAGCAGTTATCTTTTGATGTTCTGACTACCTGGTTTTTGTTGCAAGAACTTCTGTATATCCTGGCTCGTCTCTTCCCTCTCAGAGGAGTTCATCAGAGCTCTCTGAGAGGCTGTCTTCTGGGTTTACTTCCTAAGCAAGTCTGCCAAGTAAAGCATAATTCTCAGCGTTTATGCATTTTTTTCAGTTGACATGCATTTTGTGTCTCTCATAAAACACTGGCCACACCTCGAGTGAGTGGCAACAGCTCCAGACAAATGCAGGAAGCCGTGGTTCTGGCTCCCTCCTCTGCTCTCAACCCGTGGCACATGCCCATTCCTGCAGTCGCTTCTTCAGAAACTTATCAATCTCAGGGCCCAGATCAATTTGTTGTGCCTATTTCTCATCTAGTAAAAACAAAAACGTGTTGAGAGACTGGAAGAAAGTCCCTTTGCCAAGGAGCTCAGTAAATATATTCCTTGGGAATTCGAGAGGAAATTAAACTGTGGCTGCACGTTTATCCTTTTTTTCTTTCTGAAAGCTTCCTGTTATTTGATGTCCAGGATGATTGCTTAGACTACTCCCGGGGACACTGCTAGCTTACTTAGCAGAGCCTGGATATTTTTAAAATTTGAAACAAAGCTGAGAAAAAACAAATTTTGTCTTTGTAGTCCCTGTTTACTGTTTGTATTTGGAGAGACTTGTCTGTGATACATTGCATCTAAGCAGTGGGGTACCAGATACTGTTTTCATTAAATTATTATGATATTTCTATTGATACAAAGTTAGGTGACAATGATCTCATTGATTCTTATCAGCTCTTCTTTCAGTTTTTCAGATGACTCAATGATTCACCTTAAATCCACGGCACTTAGAATTTCTGAATTATCACAAGAAATAATTTTCACATTTGTTTTTAGAAAGTAGAAGTTATCATATGAACTAATGGGTGGGTTATAGATGAATACAGGTGTAGATTGGAGGAGAAGAGAAACACTGTACATTTTAATACTTAATGTGACACTTAAGAGAGAATATAATTTATTGGTTTAGTTCACGAGCTTAGGATTTCAGTCAGCCCTGAGTTGAATCCTGGCTTGGTATATCAGTTAACTTTTTTAATTGCAAAGAAACAAATAGTGGCCAACTTAAGCAAAAAAAGGAAATTTATTGGCAGACTGAAGAATTAGAGAACCACATCTTGAAATAGGAAGAAACGAATAGTTTTGAGTGGAGCAAGGAACAAGAACTAAAGGAAATTTCTCAAGACAGGAACAATTCATTTACTTCTAAATGAATAGGACCTCACTATTTTTTAAAGCCTTGCACCAGTGCTTCAAGGGTAGGAGTCCCAGAAATGAGTGTTTGGCTAAATTTTATTGCCCTTCTAGTTCCAGTCTAGTGGGAAGAAAGATCTGGTCCTTCAACTTTTACAATGTAAATCAACTATTTGGCTACCTACTGTTGTTCAGTTGCTAAATCCTGTCCGACTCTCTGTGACCCCGTGGACTGCAGCATGCCAGGCTTCCCTGTCCTTCACTGTCTCCCAGAGTTTGCTCAAGTTCATGTCCATTGTGTCAGTGATGCCATCCAACCACATCATCCTCTATCGCTCCCTTCTCCTCTTGCCCTCAATCTTTCCCAGCATCAGAAGACTTGTTAATGAGATCTGATACCCCAAAAGGAAATTGGAGTCCTGTGGGCAAGTTACAGCGGGAGCTAGGGGCTAAGAAATAGCAAATGTGCCTCATGCTTGGCTTTTTACTAGCAGTGTGATGTTGTTGAGTTAATCTCCCTAGGCTCAGGATTTTAAAACTGTAAAATGATGATAATGATTCCTGCCTTTTGGATTGCTGTATTAACTGAGGTAGTATATGGGAAATTTCAGGTACATACAGTGTTTACTCAATAAATATTAGGTGCTACCATTATTATTTTGTCATTTTTATGGTTCTTTACATTTTCTTCTTTAAATCTCACCATATGCTGTCAGGTAATTTTAATAGATCTTATTGTCTTTGTATTATGGATGAAAACCCTGGACTGAGGAGCACTGCCCAAAGACTTGTTCTTCCAAGTCCATGTGTTTCCTTCTACACCGCGTTATCATCAGTTTGGGAAAAGAGATGAGGGGAAAACACTGATATAGACGGCTCTTTCTGAGAAATGGGTCTTGAGGAAATTCAGAGCAGACTCTTCCTGCAGACTGGGGCCGCTTATTCTGTATGTCTCCTGGAAGCTGAGGTTCTGAGAGTGAAATCCTGACATGTGTTCCCAGGATGGGATCTGAGCTGCAGCTCAACCATGTGGTCTTTTGATTTCATTGCAAAGAAATCCAGGTCTGTAAAGCTGTGTTTTGAAAGTTTAGCTCTGAAACTGTTAACCTGTTAAAATGGAATTTTCCAGAGCAGTTCTCAGCCATGTGTGTGGGGGCAGACCTGCATCTTCTTCCCTTTCGGCTTGACACCCAGACACCTACACCCAAGAGCGGGGTTGGCTGTTTGATAATAAGCTCGATTTTTGTCTCTGTAAGGTGACATCTCTGCCAGGATGAATGCTTGCTTAGTCTCAGAGTCTGTTTTCGGAAACCGCGAGGAAGCTGGCGTTCTCTGAGGTCTATCTTCCTTTACTGCTCTCTCTGCGAAAAGAAAGCAGAAGTATGTTGGTAGTAAACAAGGTCAGCCTTCTACCACTTGGCTAAGAAAACTCAGGAGAAAGGGATCAGAAAAAGAACACATTTAGTTTCTTTTGGGACCTGCTGAGTGGGTCCTCCTGATTTCTTTCGTGTTACTTTTCTCTTTGTTTGCAGTTTTCTTATTTATTTATTTTTGGTTGAGCTGGGTCTTCATCGCTGCAGGGGCTTTTCTCTAGTTGTGGCGACCAGGGGCTGCTCCCTAGTTACAGCGTCCCGGCTTCTCTTGCTGTGGCGCGTAAGCTCTAGGGCGCCGCCAGCTTCAGTAGTTGCGGCACATGGGCTCAGAAGTTGCAGCTTCAGGGCTAAGTCTCCTGCACTGGCAGGTGGATTCTGAACTACCGGGGAAACCCTCATGTTACTTTCTTAAAGAACTTGGTGTGAGATTTGAGAACAGCCCATCTGCACATTTTTCTGCAGAGACCTCAAGGCTTCCTGGTGATCAGCATCCGTTTCAGTATTCACCCTTTACTGCTTCGTATTTGAATTCTTACAGTTAAGGTCTGTAAAACTGTGAGCTCATTGAAAACTAGAGACTATTTCTCATCCATTTCCCCCCTGCATCCTTTAGTGCTTCTCCAAGCACAGTCTGTGGACCAGCAGCGTGGGCATCGCCTGGGAGCTTGTCGCCTTCGTTGCTGGCTCAGTGGTCAAGAATCCGCCTGCAATGCAGGAACCACAGGAGACATGGGTTCAGTCCCTGGGTCAGACCCTCCAAGATCCCCTGGAGGAGGGCATGGCAACCCACTCCAGTGTTCTTGGCTGGAGAATCCGCATGGACAGAGGAGTCTGGTGGGCTACAGTCCATGGGGTCACAAAGAGTTGGACATGACTGAAGTGACTTAGCATGCACAGGAGACTGTTGGAATATTTATCTCACTCCTGACTTACTGAGTCAGAATCTTCATTTTAATAAGATCCCAGGTGTTTGCACGTTAAAAATTGAGCAATGCTGCTCTATAGCACTTTGCATACAATACCTGTAAAATAATAATAAAGTATAATAAAGCATGTGAGGCAGGTAATTGTATATCACTGATAGAATGACCTCCCTCGTCATTTTTTCTTCCTAGCTCTAACATTCTTGAGTCACCTCAGAATCCTAGAAGCGATGGAAACTTGATCCTTCTGAATACAAATGAAGTTGGTATTTTCAGAGTCTAGCTATTTAAAATAGAGAGAATTAAAATATGATCATGAGATGAGGTGGGATGAAGGAAAGAAGCCTTGGTCATCAAGCTTAGCTTTTTGTGCTCCATCCCAGGACTGTATGCGCTGCCTACGGATGGACGGTGGCTGTTGATGTGAGCTTCAAGGAGCAGTAGGGATCCCAAGGATCCATCTTAGTTCCCCTCAGCTCTTTATCCATCCTCAACTAGCTCACTCACATTTATCTGTTCCATGTAACCATTGTTCTGTTCATGCTTTACTTAGACAAAAAAAATCACAACTTAAAATATGCACCAAAAAATAAACAAAATTGATCCCTGCCCCAACTCAAAAAGCCAAGTTTGAAAACCACTTTGCTAAGCCAGGCATGATAATATTGTGTTATCAAGAAGTGGGTTGATAGTTATTAAGGTGTTGCATGGTCAGTATACGAATTGGCCTGTTAATTTTTTCACTTAAAGAATAAGGAGGGAACTCAACCAAAGTGGCTGCGGAGTTAGCCTGCCTTCTCTGCCCTTCACATTTTCACACTTCTTGTGTGGGGAGCTGGCTATCTGGTTTACCCACAGGGTTCGTCTCAGGGATAGTTGTGATTTGCATGAGCTCAAAGTTCTGGTCCAGAGAGTTGTTTTAGTTGAGTGGAGCTCTGTCCAATGTTTGCTGATCGCATGCTCATGGCAGGGGCCGTGGCAGTACCAAAGGGGGGAATGACAGGCTTATGCTCTCGAGAAACTTGTAGGCTGGTAAGCTGGATGCGCATGTAAACCGATCACTTTAAGAGACTAATTTCAGTATACTAATGCATATATATGGAATTTAGAAAGATGGTAACGATAACCCTAAATACAAAACAGAAAAAGAGACAGAAGTACAGAACAGGCTTTTGGACTCTGTGAGAGAAGGCGAGGGTGGGATGTTCTGAGAGAACAGCATTGAAACAAATATACTATCAAGGGTGAAACAGATCACCAGCCCAGGCTGGATGCATGAGACCAGTGCTCGGGGCTGGTGCACTGGGAAGACCCAGAGGGGTTGGGTGGAGAGGGAGGTGGGAGGGGGGATCGGGATGGGGAACACATGTAAATCCATGGCTGATTCATGTCAATGTATGGCAAAAACCACTAGAATATTGTAAAGTAATTAGCCTCCAACTAATAAAAATAAATGAAAAAAAAATAAAAGACTAATTTCAGGGTTATGATACTGGAATATTCAAGGCATTGGGGGTCTCAGGAGAGGAGATTTTTGTGATTGGAAAAGAATCATGTCCCCTGGGGCTGAGTTTTGCGTGAAGGGTGGAAGTAGGTGAAGAAATGAATGCTGGAAACACATTCCAGGTAGAAGTCACAGTGAAACTAGAAATGCTGATGTAGGAAATAGCATGTTCTATTTTGGGAACTTTGCCAGGATGCAAATTAGAGTGCAGGAGAGGCAGACAATGAGGCTGGAGAGATAAGCTAGTTTCTGGAAAGAATCTTCCAAACTTGACATGCTTGAATTTATCTATAAATAACTGATGTCAGGAATTCTACATTAGGAAAACAGCCACTACAGCCACCACTACCATTGGTTTAAAAGAAAAATGCACGCATTTTCAATCATGTTGTGAGAGCATGCTCGTTTTCCTTAGAGCGTGTTGATCTTCCTCAATATGAGAATGGTTTATGAAGTTTTGTCTCTTTAAAGTGTGAGGGAAAGCGGCATGAACACAGTAGGAAATAACTATAGTCCAGTAGGATAGTATCTAAGTCAGCACTATGTGTATTGGGGGCACTGAAAAGAGCACTCCAATTTTTGCATGGACCACTGTGACTCAGACCTACGCAGCTGTAGTGGGTAGAGTGGTGAGCTGACTTATGGAAAAGGGAACGAATACAAAGTCTGTTTTTGTAGAAACCACCACTGGTGCATTGCAGTGTCTAGACATTTACAGCAATGGATATCAGAAAGAGGCATATTATTATGAATAACTTTATACTATAAAGGGAAGAAAGAAAGTACTTATATATGCCCATATATTCTCTGCTTTCTTCTTTGTAAAGGAAATGATTTATGGTAAGAATTAGACTCCATGAGAGTTAACATATGTTTTTTGCTGTTGAATTCATAACATTAAGACATATTGTAGGCACTTAAAAACTATTTACTGAGTAAATGAATGCATGAGTTAATTCACTAATATGAAAGGGGCTAGATGAGTTTTTCTAAGAAGTGTCTTATTAGCTAGATAACACCATTGATAAAAATAATAAAAAACTATAAAGAATAATGTCCCTGGGAATATGAGGAGAATGGTATCCTCTAAACATGGGAAATCATGTTGGTCAGAGAATTTTATTAGGCATAGTGAGGGGATAGGTGGTGGTGGCATATAAAATTCGAATTAAAAATAAAATATGAAATGTTATTTGGGATTCTAAGAAATTTTCAGTGACATTCTAAAAGTTACAAAATAAATTAATACATGCTTATTGATAAAATTCAAGCAACTACAAATAAATGCTAATAAACTTGTGTTGCCCTGGTGTGGTGCAAGAACAGACCAATAGATCAATGGAACCAAACAGAAGGCTCAGACTGGACCCATGTGTATGTGGAACTTACTGTATACAGGTGGATATACTATGACACAGACAAAGCTTAGGTTTGGTCTCCTTACTTGCTTTGGAAGGGGCCCTCCCAAGATATTCACAATGTTATGTGTTTTAGTGAGACTTGCAAGAATAAGTTATTTTTGTCGCAGTTAGTGAGGACCAGTAACTCTTGCCACTCTGACTACCCCTTCCTTACAGTCCCCTTTTCATGTCATATTCAAGAATCCATGGACAGTTTTTGAATCTAGCCAAGAGGAATGAGTTGGGAATGTGCCATTTTAATTAAAATTTGGAAAATGCATAAAGGGCATGACATACAATTTAGAGAAGAGGAAATTCAAAAAGGGAACAAGTATATGTCAAAATACTCACCATAGCTAGTAATTAAAGTTCCAAAAAAAATAAGATGTCTCTGTCATAATTATTACCCCCAATCGGTTGGATAATGGCAAATGTTGGCAGGAATGTGTGAATATAGGGCTCTTCATGCCCTGGTGGGAGTATAGTCTGAATGTATTTATTTTGGAGGTGGTGGTATTTAATAAAGTGAAGTATATTTGTTTCATATTGCCCAAGAATAATGCTCTGGATTAAATATCTTAATGAAGTTCTCATATCTAAAAATATTGCCTGCAGCATTGTTTCTGGTACTAAGGAAGTGAGGCAAGCTGGCTATCCAGCTACTAAGGAAGTGAGGATAGCCAGCTATCCTCATTAGGATAGGAATAAATAAAATGCAGTAGTATGCAACAGTTGGAAGCAATGGATTAGGTGTTCATGTAGCAATATGGATAGATCCTAAGACACTGGGATAAAGAAACCAGTAAGAAACAGAATTTTGAGGTAAATATGCAACACAAATAAATATTGTATACAAATGTGTATCCATACGTGCTCACCAAATAATACACATGCTGCAAGAATATGTCAAAATAAGAAGTAAATTGTAAGCACCATAAAAGGATTAATAAACAGGTGTGCAGTTCTGACTTTAGGAAGACCCCTTTGTTAACAAATTGATGAAATTTACTAACTGGAAGGTAATTGAAGATATGAGGGTACTGAGCTCTGATTCTTATCTAAAGAATCTTTATAGCAGGAGGTACCTGGTTCATCTGGATTATTCATCATTAATTAGTCTTCAGTTTTTAGCTTCATGGGAGCTTCCCTGGTGATTCAGACGATAAAGGATTTGCCCACAATGCAGGAGACCTGGGTTCAATTCCTGGGTTGGGAAGATATCCTGCAGAAGGGAATGGCTACACCCTCCAGTATTCTTGCTTGGAAAATCCCACGGACAG
The DNA here is from genome assembly GCF_023699985.2 of Odocoileus virginianus. Taxonomy (NCBI): domain Eukaryota; kingdom Metazoa; phylum Chordata; class Mammalia; order Artiodactyla; family Cervidae; genus Odocoileus; species Odocoileus virginianus. Next base: position 4,663,999 of record NC_069694.1, on the reverse strand, counting down.
AGGAGCCTGGCGGGCTATAGTCCATGGGATTGCAAACAATCAGACACGACTGAGTGACTAACACTTTCATGACTTTTTTAGCTTTATGAGCCATAGCTTGGTTGGATAACGGAAGTTAATCACATAGACCTTCTTACCACATGACCAGAGGGCATAAAGGCTGAGAGAAGCACAGAACTTCCTTACGTCATTTTGTATTCCCCACTGTGTTTGTTGCTCTAAGCCCAGAATGCATCCCAGTGTGAAGAAGAGATTTAGGAAGCTGTGTCCTGTTGTGACGTGGCTCCTTTCTTGTAAACTTGACTAATCACTAGTAGAGCTTGATGCTTGGTAAGACATGGGTTTCGTGAGCCTGGCTGATAATCCAGCCTATTGTGTTAGTGAAAGCACTTTATAATAATCATCTGTGGAGCATGGGGAGAAAACCAGTAGGGGCATAAAAATAAATAAGTAAATAGATTAGTTCAATTCAGTTCAGTCGCTCAGTCGTGTCTGATTCTTTGCAACTTCATGAACCGCAGCACGCCAGGCCTCCCTGTCCATCACCAACTGCCGGAGTCCACCCAAACCTATGTCCATCGAGTCGGTGATGCCATCCAACCATCTCATCCTCTGTCGTCTCCTTCTCCTCCTGCCCTCAATCTTTCCCAGCATCAGGGTCTTTTCAAATGAGTCAGCTCTTTGCATCAGGTGGCCAAAGTATTGGAGTTTCAGCTTCAGCATCAGTCCTTCCAATGAATATTTCAGGGCTGATTTTCTTTAGGATGGGCTGGTTGGATGTCCTTGCAGTCCAAGGGACTCTCAAGAGTCTTCTCCAACACCACACTTCAGAAGCATCAATTCTTTGGCGCTCAGCTTTCTTTATAGTCCAACTCTCACATCCACACATGACTACTGGAAAAACCATAGCCTTGACTAGACGGACCTTTGTTGACAAAGTGATGTCTCTGCTTTTTAATATGCTGTCTAGGTTGGTCATAACTTTCCTTCCAAGGAGTAAGCGTCTTTTAATTTTATGGCTACAGTCACCATCTGCAGTGATTTTGGAGACCAGAAAAATAAAGTCAGCCACTGTTTCCACTGTTTCCCCATCTATTTGCCATGAAGTGATGGGACCAGATGCCATGATCTTAGTTTTCTGAATGTTGAGCTTTAAGCCAACTTTTTCACTCTCCTCTTTCACTTTCATCAAGAGGCTTTTTAGTTCCTCTTCACTTTCTACCATAAGGGTGGTGTCATCTACATATCTGAGGTTGTTGATATTTCTCCTGGATATCTTGATTCCAGCTTGTGCTTCTTCCAGCCCAGTGTTTCTCATGATGTACTCTGCATATAAGTTAAATAAGCAGGGTGACAATATACAGCCTTTTTAAAAAAATTAATTAGTTTATTTTTTCCATTTATTTTTATTAGTTGGAGGCTAATTACTTAACCTATGACCCAGCAATCCCACTTCTGGGCATACACACCGAGGAAACCAGATCTGAAAGAGACATGTGTACCCCAGTGTTCATCGCAGCACTGTTTATAATAGCCAGGACATGGAAGCAACCTACATGTCCATCAGCAGATGAATGCATAAGGAAGCTATGGTACATATACACTATGGAATATTACTCAGCCATTAAAAAGAATTCATTTGAATCAGTTCTAATGAGATGGATGAAACTGGAGCCCATTATACAGAGTGAAGTAAGCCAGAAAGATAAAGACCAATACAGTATACTAATGCATATATGTGGAATTTAAAAAGATGGTAACGATAACCCTATATGCAAAATAGAAAAAGAGACACAGATGTACAGAACAGACTTCTGGACTCTGTGGCAGAAGGCGAGGGTGGGATGTTCTGAGAGAATAGCACTGAAACAAGTATACTATCAAGGGTGAAACAGATCACCAGCCCAGGTTGGATGCATGAGACGGGTGATCAGGGCTGGTGCACTGGAAGACCCAGAGGGATGGGATGGAGAAGGAGGTGGGAGGGGGGATTGGGATGGGGAACACATGTAAATCCATGGCTGATTCATGTCAATGTATGGCAAAAACCACTACAATATACAGCCTTGATGTATTCCTTTTACTATTTGGAACCAGTCTGTTGTTCCATGTCCAGTTTTAACTGTTTCTTCTTGACCTGCATACAGGTTTCTCAAGAGGGAGGTCAGGTGGTCTGGTATTCCCATCTCCTTCAGAATTTTCCATAGTTTATTGCGATCCACACAGTCGAAGGCTTTGGCATAATCAATAAAGCAGAAATAGATGTTTTTTTGGAACTCTCTTGCTTTTTCTATGATCCAACGGATGTTGGCAGTTTGATCTCTGGTTCCTCTGCCTTTTCTAAATCCAGCTTATACATCTGGAAATTCATGATTCACGTACTGTTGAAGGCTGGCTTGGAGAATTTTGAGCATTACTTTGCTAGTGTGTGAGATGAGTGTAATTGTGCAGTAGTTTGAGCATTCTTTGGCATTTGCCTTTCTTTGGGATTGGAATGAAAATTGACCTTTTCCAGTCCTGTGGCCACTGTGAGTTTTCCAAATTTGCTGACATATTGAGTGCAGCACTTTCACAGCATCATCGTTTAGGATTTGAAATAGCTCAACTGGAATTCCATCACCTTCACTAGCTTTGTTTGTAGTGATGCTTCCTAAGTCCCACTTGACTTCACATTCCAGGATGTCTGGCTCTAGGTGAGTGATCACACCATTGTGGTTATCTGGGTCATGAAGATCTTTTTTGTATAGTTCTTCTGTGTATTCTTACCACCTCTTCTTAATATCTTCTGCTTCTGTTAGGTCCATACCATTTCTGTCCTTTATTGAGCCCATTTTTGCATGAAATGTTCCCTTGGTATCTCTAATTTTCTTGAAGAGATCTCTAGTCTTTCCCATTCTATTGTTTTCCTCTATTTCTTTGCATTGATCACTGAGGAAGGCTTTCTTATCTCTCCTTGCTATTCTTTGGATCTCTGCATTCAAACGGGTATATTTTTCTTTTTCGGTCTTTTTATACCATCTACTTGGGAATTTATATAGACCCATTCTTTTTGTTAAAGTATGTGTAAGTAGAAGACTCATGTATATGGAAAATTCCCCCGTTATATCAGACTCAGATCCTAGACAAAAGCTCAGTAAGCCCAACTGGGAAAATGTGGCACCTAAGAGAGGGACGTGAGTATACACGAAGAAGCAACCAGGCAGTCAGACACGCCTGCAGGAAATGGGGGCATTTGGGAGTAGATTCTAGATGCTTTGTTTGAGTGAGGAGGGTTTCCTAGAATTCCTCCCACTCCTCGTCCACTCCAGATCTGAAAGGCTAGAATTGGTGTTTATTTCTTCATTCTTAAACTGAGTACCAAGAAGGGGAGTGAGTTTACCATTATTGGCCTAAAAAATAATCACCCCTTGTGTAAGAAGAGTTCTAGTTATCCTGTGAAGCATATGGAAATAATGGGCAGAGTGGGAGGAGACAGACTAATATTTGGCCACAATGAATTTTTTTTTTAACTTTAAAAACTGTACTATTCAAATTCTCTGAAAGTGTATTGTATTGTGTCATTTCTTAGGGGCGAGGAAGGTGACAAATGTTATTAAGCACCTGTTGTATGCAAGAGGTTCTCAGATAGTTTATTTAATCATCATAACAGCTCTATGGAATTTATTTACGTATAAACAACCAAGGGGGGCAGGCTGTGTTTGCCAAGGATGGCCACAGCCTGTTTCCTACCCCATTTTTTTCTTTTTTTAAACAATCTGATTGTGATACTGTTTGCATTGAAAGAGAGGCTTTACATCTCTTTCTCTTTAAACTGGGTGGCCTTTTATGACTGTTTTAACCACACTGGAATACAAAGAAGTAACACAAGTAATGTGTTACATAAGGGGTCATGTACCCTTCACCTTCTCTACGAGGATATCTGTCCTGAGAGCCCTCAGCCACCATGTGAACTGGATGACGCTCTGAGACCATCATGCTGTGAGGAAGCCCAAACCATCACATGCATAGAGGCCACGTGTACACCAAGAAAGACAAAGAGATGTCCGGACAACTCCCAGATGCTCTGTTTCAGCTCCAGCCATCAACTGACTAAAACTACCCAGGAGATCTTGAACCGGAATGACCCAGCCAAGCCTTTCTCAAACTTCTGACTCAAAGAAATCATGAAATGTTAGACAATGATGGTTATTTAAGCCACTGTTTTCGGATGAGTTGTTACAAAGTGATAGATAACAAAAACAGATTTTGATATTTGGAAATGGGACACTGCCATAAAAAACAGTGAAGCATATGGACTTGATGTGGGTAGACTTGGGGAGATGTTAATAAAATCCTAAGGGCTGTGAGGACCGTGTTAGCAGTTGCTAAAAGGGCCTCAAATAGACTGTTGGTGAGAGCTTAGAGGAGAGAGAAAATGTTATTGGAAGCTAGAAGAAAAGAGACCCTTGTTATATAATAGAAGAAAGTCTTTCAGCACTCTCAGTTCAGTTCAGTTCAGTTGCTCAGTCGGGTCCAACTCTTTGTGACCCCATGGACTACAACATGCCAGGCCTCCCTGTCCATCACCAACTCCTGGAGTTTACTCAAACTCATGTCCATTGAGTTGGTGATGCCATCCAACCATCTCATCCTCTGTCATCCCCTTCTCCTCCCACCTTCAACCTTTCCCGTCATCAGGGTCTTTTCCAAAGTCAGTTCTTCACATCAGGTGGCCAAAGTATTGGAGTTTCACCTTTAGCATCAGTCCTTCCAATGAATATTCAGAACTGATTTCCTTTAGGATGGACTAGTTTTATCCTCTTGCAGTCCAAGGGATTGTCAAGAGTCCTCTCCAACACCACAGTTCAAAAGCATCAATTTTTCAGCACTCGGCTTTCTTTATATTTTAGCACTCTACCATGCAGTAATATGGAAAACAGCAAATGATGAGCCCAGTGATCTAGCCAAGATTTCCAGGCAGTACATTGACAATGCCACCTTCCTTCATCTCACTGCTTATTATAAAATACAAATAGACAGATGAGTTTAAAAATAAACAGCTCAGTTTTCAAGCAGAATTTACAGGAAACATCAAAAATTAAGGACTTGCTAGATTCAAAATAAATTTTTTTGTTCCTGGCCTCTCCACATGATGAAAGATTTTCAAGGTAAGAAGGATCACCAGGAAAGAGATTAAACCCAGAGAACAATGAAAAAATAAGGTGTAAAGATAAAGAAAATAATATGTAGCTTAAAATTCTTTCTTACAATAAATTTTTGTTTAGTTCTGGGTTGTGTCTGACTCTTTTGCAACCCCCATGGATGGTAGTCTGCCAGGTTCCTCTGTCCATGGGATTTCCCAGGCAAGAATACCAGAGTGGATTGCCATTTCTTTCTCCAGGGGATCTTCCCAACACAGCACTGAGTCACCTGGGAAGTTCTAAGATAAATTAGATGTTTCTTATCTTCAGAAACCTTGGATTCTATTGTAGATTCTAGTGGAAGAGGCAGATAAGTAAGGAAATATGCACAATTTAGTGTAATAGGAACCCTATTAAAAGAAACATGAGGTGCTATGAAAACATAAATTAGAAACACTTTACCTTGACTTGGGAAGGAGAAAGATGTTGAGTTCAGGCTTTCTAAGAGGGCTGTGTCTAAACTAAGCTGTGGAGAATAAATGCAGGTAGGGGGAGTGAGGGGAGAGGTGATGATTTCAAGAAGAGACGGTAGAATCAGATCAAAGAAAACCCTTAGATCATCCCACCCTCGCCTTCTCCCATAGGGTCCAAAAGTCTGTTCTGTACATCTGTGTCCCTTTTTCTGTCTTGCATACAGGGTTATCGTTACCATCTTTCTAAATTCCATATATATGTGTTAGTATACTATATTGGTGTTTATCTGAAAGAACAGCATTGAAACATGTATATTATCAAGGGTGAAACAGATCGCCAGTCCAGGTTGGATGCATGAGACAAGTGCTCGGGGCTGGTGCACTGGGAAGACCCAGAGGGATGGGATGGGGAGGGAGGTGGGAGGGGGGTTCAGGATGGGGAACACATGTAAATCCATGGCTGATTCATGTCAATGTATGGCAAAAACCACTACAATATTATAAAGTAATTCGCCTCCAACTAATAAAAATAATTGGGGAAAAAAAAAAAGAAAACCCTTAGAAAAATCTCCCAATAGAGGCCTGAAACACTCTTGGCATTCCTTGTAGTCATTTTCTTCTTTTATAAGAACAAATGGGATCAGTGGGCTATAAATATTCTTTCTTTTTTAAAAAAGTTTTTGTTACAGAATTTTAGAAACTTATATGGAAGAAGGGAGAATTGTATAATTAACTCTCATGTATTAATAAGTTAGCTTAAAAATAATCAAGTTCATGGCCAACCCTGTTTCATTTATGTTTACCAGCCCCCCATTGTATTATTTTAAAGCAAACTCTAGGCATATATAATTTCATCGGCAAACACTTTAGTTATCTTTAATGAATAAAACTTTTTGATTAATAATATAATACATCATACACACAGAAATTAACACAAATTCTTAATATCGATGCTTCCTTTTAAACAAACTCAGCCAGTGTTGCTGGGTTCCTTCTGGGAAATTGATCACTTAAATCTTTTTAGTGCAGAAAGTGTGTTATTTGGTTTTGGGCATCTTTTGTTAAAAATTCCTTTTCTTGGTGAAAGTTGTGCTGACTTCCTCTTTTATGGGTATTTATGAATAATAGGCTAGGGAAAAATCTGTCCCCACTGCCCCAAGAAGTTATAAAAATATAAAGAATGGAAGTCAAATGGGATCTTAATTTTGTTTCTGAGTGAAGTAATAGAAAGCACTGGAAATTTTCTTTGGGACAGTGATCCTGTTATTTTTAGAGGGGCCTAGCTGCTGATTTCAGAAAATCCCTATCTGGTCTTCACTTAGTACAAGTCATTTCATTCTACGCTAGTTTGAATTCTGGCTGGTCTGGGTGGATAAAGCTCCCTTACCTTTATGCAGAGGGACAAAATTCGTGTTGTTACAGGCACTATAGATAACAGGGAATTAGGAGAAGAGGTCAGCAGGAACCAGCTCTGCTATTGTGGTGTCTCAGGACTTCTGTTCAAGTATGAATTTACTATCAAATGCTATCTCGTCTCAAAGTTGGAGCTACAGGGGTGAAAGCTTCAATTTGGCTGAATCCAGAATATATGCATATTGACTCAGAGATGAGAACAGGACATGTACTAAGATGTGTAAGAACTGAGTCATCTCTAGGGTTGGTAAAGCAGGTGCTGGAAAAGTAAGTAGTCACTAAATGTAAGCAAAGAAATTGGGAATGGCTGAAGTGTTTTAAGTGATAGAATGCTACGATCAGACTTGTGTTGGAACAGGGCATATAGGAGGGCACAAAGCCAACAGGAGACTATTTTATTACAGCAACTAAACAGATGGTTGGTGCATGAATGAGCGTAGTGCTGGGGACAGCTGTGACGGGACAGCGTGGAAAGATGTTTACAGATTGAGTCCATAGCACATGCAGACCAATTGGTGAGGACGTTGAAAGGAAGGAGTCTGAGACGGCATCCAAGTCTGCGGCCTGACCATCCTGAAGAATGATAGGATGCAGGCGTCCAGCTGCCTTGCTTCTTTGCTAATGGTCAGACTACTGGATTGCTTGGTGGTGGTCATTGCCCCTCCGAACCCCATTCAACATCGCAGCAGTGGCATTTCTGAGATCAGGGCTGTGGCCAGAGTTAACTGGGGGATGATTCAGCTCAGTTGTATTGGAGTAAAATGCTTGATTGTCCAACGTGTCCTCTGCTCAGCACAGAAAACAGTCCCCAAGCTCCCATGTTCAAATGAACTTCGTCATATTCCCTAAAGCTTTATTTCTAGTTACTCTTACACTAAAAAAGGGCTTATTTGGTCTTTTCAAATTCCAAAGTCTACTTGATGATCTTTAAACTTACAGATTATAAGAAAAAAATAGAAACACACTGCTTTAAAGAGTATCACATCCTAAAATTCAGAGTAATACTTTTATAAGTTAGTTAGGCCTTTGTGTATTAGGCATCCCTGTATCTTAATATTGATTATTTATTACAATCTTTAAATTGATCTTTATCTCTCTTCCCAGAAGCAATTATAACTCTTGGCCTGTTTTCCTTCTGGCTAAACCGGAAGCAGCAGCAGGATATCTCATAATGGATTGCTCTGAGTCCCAGGATCTCAACAGGCTCTGTAAGCTGGCTGTGCTCTCCCTGTGAGGTAAATGGATGTGGGGAAAGAATCTTTTGTTCTTTTTCAGAATCATTTCAGCCAGCATTTATGCACAGCAATAGTTGGTTTCAGATACTCGTTTTCTGCCTGGGCCTTTTCTTCTCTGTGTAACACTATCCCTACTCTTAATTCTAAAAGTTAGCCACCTGGCACGGCCAGAAGGAAAACAACAGAGCGCCAGCATTTATCATCTAGGAGACAGGCACGTTTTCCTCTCATGTCTCTGACGCCTAATGCTTCTTCCTAGTTTTCAAATTATGCAGTGGCTAAGTGTTTCACATGCCCGGGGAAAATCAACTGAGTGACAAACATGCAAAGTTCAAGAAAAATTTTGGTGTTTTTTTAAAATTAATGAAACAAGTTTCAATTTATTATCTTATGCCCAGAAGCTAGTTTTACTGGTGATTTACTGCAGTCCATAACTTACTAGGCTCTGGCACTGATGGTTGATTTACTCTTATATCAGTTACTTAATTAAAATGAATTATTCATAGTTTTTCTTGATAAATGACCTAATTATTATGCTAATCATAATAATCTGAGTCTTCAGTGTTTTCTAAAGCATCCTGCCTAATGGGGTTATTAAATATGTGTATAATTAGAGTCTTATAAAAATTCAGAAACATGCTTTGACACTTTTATTTATATTTAGAACTTCAAAAACATCAAATGTAGGATATCTTTTGCCCTGAACTCAGTTAATTTCTTTTATGTCATTTTCTTTTCCTAATATAAAGCTGAATGAGTATAATAAATAAAATGACAACCAACTTCATTAGTACTACTCAGAAGTGAAAGATTTTGTACCCAGTCCTGCTTTTGAGAACTTTAGCTTTAACAGAAAAATTTTCCTTCATGATGTGAAGACTCTGTTGAAGGCAAAAGGAGTGAACTGACCTGATATTTATTGCTATGTTGTCAAATCTTACTGATATACCGGACCTGTGACTATACCATGGGCTCACTGCATGCATGTTCAGTCACTTCAGTCATGTTTGACTCTTTGAAACCCCATGAACTATATAGCCCACCAGGCTTCTTTGTCCATGGAATTCTCCAGGTAAGAATACTGGAGTGGATTGCCAAAGCCTCCTCCAGGGGATCTTCCCGACCCAGGGACTGAACCCACATCTCTTATGTCTCCTGAATTGGCAGGCAGGTTCTTTACCACTAGCGTCACGTGGGAAGCCCATGCCGTGGCCTCGTTGCCTATTGACTATTCATATCTGGGACATTTTTCTTTACTTCTCTATTTTGTTTAATTTCTCAAATCCAAATCATCACACTTGAATATGGATATCTTATTTCAGGGCAAAACTTAATATTTGAAGATATTTGGATATTCTTATGCATTCAGCAATAATTACATTAATAATCAACTCTCAAGGGCATCTGAAGCTGGAACATCTGGCACACAATCAAAGTTTAGTAGGAAAGGATATTTTGATTTCAGGTCTCAAGTCAGGCAGTTTGACCAGCCATAGCTGGATGGGTTACCAGCTATGTTACCAAGAATAAATCAGGGTTAAAAAAACACATGTTATGCTCAATTTTGTTGCAGTCTAGTTGTTCAAAGGATATTTTGAGACTTGAAAAGAGTAACTCATGGGTTTTGTGAAACATGAAGCCCATTCTGAAAAAATAAGACTGACCTTTTTGGTTTACAACTCATTTTGTCATTGCGCACGCAGATATAGATGGTGAATGTGAACATTTCCCATCATTTAATGGCTTATACTTTTTGTAAGGTTATCCTTTAACTCTCTTATTTTCTATATCATTTTGAAACCATCGGTTTCCATTTCAATAATTGTGTACTCCAGGACCTGCAGATGGAAGACATTTGGGGACATGATTGTCTTGCTTGTCCTTCTCCTCTTCGTCCTAATCCTTTTAGACATCTGTGGTCCAGCTGTGATAGGAGGCAAAATTGTGTGCTGTGACCTGATAAACACTTTCATTCCCATCGTTTGAGAGGTGCTATGATTGGGCGTGTTATTGGACAGGCCAGCTCTGGTGGGTACCCGCTATGCAATGATGCTATACAAGGATGACGGTTGTAATATAGCTCTGAGATAGCCTCCTCTCCACACTCTCCTTAAAGTTCAGTGCCTCCATTTCATTAACACAGGCGGAGGAAGAGGGAGAAGAGATCTTTATCTCTAACCGTCATTGTTCACTGGTGGTGCCCTTCTTTTGCTGTTTTTTGACTAACGGTAACTTAGAATCAATGCCTTCTCCTTGGTGAATGATCAAATACTGACTCCTCCTAGTAGGACACACATAGGTTTGAGGGGAGGCTTTGGGGGATGATACTGAACGTTTCTCTGCGGGTGAGGACTAGTCTGGCCCTTCTCCTTCTTCTCCCCCTTGACTCTGGTCAAAATAAGCCTTCTTTTTGCCTCTTGCTGATGAAATTCTGTCACAGCTGAACTGAGCTCTTGAGTGGGGTCCTGCCAAGATAGGTCAACTCCAGCTGCCTTCTCTGTTGGTCATGGGCTGTGGGAAACTCTGGTGTTGTTGCTAGAGCTGTGATGAATAACTCTGCCCATGTCCTCTGTCCAGACACTTTATAAGAATTTCTTTTGGACATAATGGTGCAGTAATTCTGGGCCATATGGGATACATATTTATTGTGACTAGTGCCAAATTGCTCTCTAGGAAGTTTGCACTGGTCTATATTTTCACCAGCAATGGACAAAGTTTCATTTCTACCAACATTTCTGCCAGTAGTTAGTGTTATCCAGATTTCCAATTTTTGCCAGCCTACAATAACTTAATTTGTATTTCTGTAATTGCCATTTGTTTTGATTTGTCATCTATTTGTCAGCATCTTGAGTTTATTCTGTATATTGGATATTCATATTTCCAATTCATTTTTCTATTTGGGTTGTTATCTTTCACTATAGAATTTTAAGTGTTCTTTTATATTCCAAACATTAGTCCCTAGTTGGTTTTATACTTCGAAAATATCTTCTTCCATTCTGTCAGCTCTATGTTAACTTTATCCATAATGTCTTTTATTGACCAGAAATTCTTCATTTTGATGTAGACAGCTTAATCACTTCTCTCCTTGTTTGTGCTTTCAAAGTTTTGTTTAAACAAAAAAGTTTTGTTTAACTCTGTAACTGTCCTGCATTTTGTTCTACCCACTTTCTAGTTTTATCTTTCACCTTTAGATTTTCACTCCTTCATAGTCTACTTTAGCATGTAAGATTAAATAGGGATTCACTTTTTCCAAACCTTTTTACTAAATAATTCATTGTTTTTCCATGAATTTGTGATGCCATGCTTATTGTATATAAAAATGTCCCATATACATGGTATATCCTTGAGCTTTCCACTGTGTTTCATTGGTCAATATAATTGTTCTTGTGATAGTATCTTATTTTTTTAATATTATAATTTTAAAGTGTGTGTTCATATCTGGCAGCTTGCCACTTTTTAAAAAAAATCTTTTAAAACTTTGGCTTCCTATTAAATAACAGAATACATTTATTTAGCTGTTTAAAAATCCAACTGGAAGTAGGATGGGTATTACATTGAATTTATAAAATTAGGAAGAGTGAATATCTTTGTAATGTTAAGTCATCTTGTCCAAGAGAATAGAATGTCTATTTAATTTTATAAATCATCTAGTATGACCTTTACTAGAGTTTTTATGTTTTCTCCATGGAGTATGTTCTTGGTTAATTTCTAGATATTTTGTAGCTTTCCCCCCCTTTTCTTTCTTTTTTATTTTTTGCTACTGTTGTATTTTCTCATTGGTTATTGATGGGGTAAGTTAGTGCTATTGATTTTTTAAGTTGTCGTTCCCAGCTCAATTTCTTTTCTAGTCTTAGTCTTGGTTTGCTAAGATTTTTGAAAAAATAAACAGGTCTGGAACTTGATTAAAGTCTTTTTTCATCCTTTAAATAATATGATTTTCGCATCTACTAATGAGATAAATGGTATTGATGAATTTCATCAAACATAACTACAATAAATTTGCACTTCTAGGACTAACTTCATTTGAACATGATGTGGTAGAAATTGCCTATTGAAGTCATCTGGTTCTGAACTTCTGTTTGTTGGGAGTTTTAAAATGACTGATTCCATTTCAGCACAGGTAATTGATTTGTTCATATTTTCTATTTCTTCCTGATTCAGTTTTGGGAGACTGTGCCTTTCTGAGAATTTGTCCATTTCTTCTAGGTTGTCCATTTTACGGTGTATACTTGCTTGTGGTGGTTTCTTATGATCCTTTGTGTTTCTGTAGTGTCAGCTGTAGCTGTCCCTTTTCCATTTCTGATTTTATTGATTTGAGTCCTCTCCCTTTTTTTCTTGATGAGCCTGGCTAAAAGTTTATCAACTTTGTTTATCTTTTCAAAGAACTAGATTTTAGTTTTATTGATATTTTCTATTGTTTTTAAATCTCTTTTTCATATTTCTGTTCTGATCTTTATGGTTTATTTCCTTCTACCAACTTTTGGTTTTGTATTGTCTATAGGGTGAGTTTAAGGACAATGAAGGGTATTGTCTCCAGGTACAAAACACTTGCTTGAATCACTCCCATTTGCTGTCACTTCACCGAGCAACTCAGAGCTTCACCTTTAAGTTAATAGAGAGACATTATGCTAGATGAGATAAGTACAATGGTGTTATCAGGAGATGGTGGGAGGGATAGGACAGATGTTGTTTAAGAGCACAAACTTGTGAGCAGTAAGTCCTGGAGATCTAATGCACAGTATAGTGAATCTAACAATGATGTTGTACTGTAATCATCAAAATTACTAATAGACTAAGTCTTAATTATTCCAGCCTCTAAAAAGAAATGATAATCATGTCATGTGATAGAAGTGCTAATTACCACTATAATGTCAATCATATTCCAGTATATAAATGTATCAAATTGTTGTATAAAATGTACACCTTACATTTATACAATGTTACCTGTCAAATATATTTCAATTAAAATATTAGATCTAAAAAATAAATATGATAAAAATATTAAAAATAGCAAAGCTTTAGCAGAACATTGTATCTTTTTAGGTTGGAAGCTAGCAGTTTAGGGTTTGAGGGAAGAAGGGTTAGGAGGGGTAGGTTTCCAGTTTGTCCGGGTAGCTCACATATTTTCATCTACACTTCATTCAGCAGAGATTTTGCAATGCTTTCACCAGGGCAACTTGAAGTCATGTTGCAGATTTCTACAGTAAAAGGCCAGACTCTAATCTTGCAGACTAATATGGCAAGATGCAAGAGCCAGCCTGGAAGGTTTCCTTCTCTTATGCCTGGTGTTGGCTGTCGCTGGCCCCAGACTGCAGTCAGTCTTCTGCCTCTCACACCCAATCCAGTTAGAAAAAGCGTTTGCTCCCCAGGGTTTCATGAGCATATGCACTTTGTATGTGTATTAGCTGCTATAACTCATACTGCCCTCTTGCTTCTATATCTGTCTCAGATCGAGCAGAGGAACCCGGCAACCCAGGCTGTTTTGCCCTGTGTTCTGCAACTAGGACACCATGATTGTCCTCTCATTTCCTGATGCGCTGATTTGACTTAGTAGTCCTGACATGCCCTGGGAGCATTTAGACTCAGAGAAGAACTTTCCATCTTTGGCACATTCTCAATGCTGTGACAAAGGACACAGTCACAGCTGATTGCTCTGCTGGGCTTTGGCTGGGGACTTGTTATTAACTAGGCTCAAATGAAATTTTAAAACAAAAGGATATTTTTCACACTGACATTTAAGAAATTGTGCTACAGGAAGCGGTATATACTTGTCCCTTCTCTTGATAGAGAACACAAAGTACTTTGGATTTTTCCTAGCTCCCTCAATGCACTTCAGCAAAAGAAAGGCTGAAATTTTAAATTTATGGCCAGTCCTAGAGAAGAGCTTACTAAATTCTTCCCTCAGCTCAAATGTAGCCCCTAAACTACCATTAATTATATTAGTTATATAAATAGACTCTAAAGCGATCAGTTACTAAGTTAAATTAAAACATTCTTCTGGATTACTTTTATTCTGTTGTACTTGATTTAGACCTGATGGGTTTGTATAAAACACTGGCCATCATAGCCACTCGCAGTTATCAAATGAAACCAACGTGTTATTTCACAGAGGGTATCAGACCTTGCATTGAGGTATGTATGGAAGTGTATAAACAAGTGTAAAACAAGTGGTTGCATTTCCCACTGGCCTAATTAATTTCTCTCAAGTACAGATATGAGTTTTTCCTCTAATAGAATCACTATTATTTTTGATGTCAAGGACTGAATTTCCTATATGTGGTGTTTTTGGGTTCTCTTTGTCACTGAAAGGGGAATGTGTCTATTGACGACAGTTGAGATTAGTTTAGCAAACTCTCAGCTATGGATGGGCATCATTTCTGCCTGCAGTTGTTAAATGTGAAATTCAGTCACTTAAATGACTTTTTCTCTTCAGTGGACACCCTCAGCAGATGACAAAAAGAACAACTAATTGGGTCTTCATCAAAGATGACATTAAAATATTCTCTTAACTTAATAGCACAACAAATGTTATCTGAGCACCTACTATGTGTCAGGCAGTCTTCTAGACCCGAGGATGATACAAATGGAAGCAAGTTAAATTCTTCTCGCATTATTAACAAGGAGACAAAAATGAACAAAGTGTGCAGCAGCAGTAAGTTCTATAAACATACTAACAGGGTGAGATGACAGTGACTGGGGACCCACTTCAGCCTGGGGTGGTAAAATAAAGCATGTGCAAAGTGGCATCTGAGCTGACCCCAGAGTGATACACAAAGATTTGGAGACAGAGCATCCCAGGTGGAAGGAGGAGCACGTACAGAAGCTCAGAGGGTTGCATTTTTATGACGAGAACTAGGATCAGTGTGGACTGAACTGAGTGATGGAGGGAGAGAGCAGGATGGGATAAGATTGAAGAGGTGGATGGAAACCGTTTCATTCAGGGCTTTGGGGCCCTGACCAAGAGTTCAGATGTTATTCTAAGGATAATGGGGAGCACTTCCAATCCTTTAGCAGTCCTGTCATCTGTGCCTTTAAAATGTATTCAGAGTATGACAGCTGCTCACCCTTATAGCAACACTTCTTCTTTTAATCAGAAAATGTCAGGATCAAATACAGCTAAAACCAAACAAACAGTTCGGTTGTTTGCAGAATGGATTGTGGAGAGGTGAGTATAGCACAGAGCTATCAGTTAAGAGATTATTCTGTGGTCCAGATGGGAGGTAACAGGGACTTGGATAAAGGTGGCAGTGATGGAGGTGGTAAAAAATGGCCACATCGAGGGTATATTTTGAAGGCGCAGTTTGACAGGGCTGTTGTTGGATTGGATACAGGATATGAGTGAAAGAAAGGAATAAAATATAGCTCCTAGGTTTTGGAAAGAGCAGTTAGGTGAATGGTGGGACAATTTACTGAGGTGGGAAGACTGGAGGAAGAACATGTTTGGGATGGAGAGAGAGAGTTTTGTTCCGAGACACAAATCAAACATTCTGATGATGTTATCAAGAAAGCAACTTGGATACACAAGTCTGGACTCCACCGAGTTGAAAGCATATGTGTGGCATTTGCAGCCATCTGAATAAAAGATGTAATCCAGGCAGAGACTGCAGACAGGCTGGAGAGGATAGCCTGGCAACCAAGCCCTTGCTTGGGAACTCCAACATTTAAAAGTTGAGCAGAAGAGGAGGATCTTACAGAAGAAACTAAGGAGGAACATCCAGTAGGTAAAGAAAATCAGAAGAATGTTATGATCCAGACCCTCAGAAAAGAAGGCATCTTAAGAATAAGAGAATAGTCAGCTATGCCAAAACCTTCTGAGAATTCAAACAAGTGATGACCCAGAAATGACCACTGAGTTTGGTAACAGGGAGAATATCCTTGACCTTGATAAGAGTAAATGGAGCAGAGAATGCAATGCAAGAAAGAGGTGTTAGCAACTGTAGAGAAGTCTCACGAGGAGTTTGCTGCAAGTGGAACATGTATTTGGGGGAGGGTTGTGTGTGTGTGTGTTTTCCTTTTAAAGGAAGGGAATAGCAGAGCATGTTTGAGAATGACCTGGCACAAAGAGATCATGGTTGTAGGACCGGGGTCTTTGAGAAGGCAATCCGGAAAGGGATTCAGAACAGCTGGCCTTGCTTCTGGCAGGAAGAGTTTGTTCACTGTAACAAAGAGAAGGTAGAGTAGATAGAGATGCAGGTAGCAGAGAGATTTTTTTGGGAATGAATGGAATTTCCTTCTGAATGAAGTCAGGGAAAGAGATAGGATGATCAGACAGTGTTGAGTGTGCATTTAAGATCTGTAGTATTGGACTCTTCAGTGAATTCATCCAGCATGCCTAGAACAAGTATTACACTCAGAGCAAATGGGAACATGTCCACTCTTTAGAAGGCCCTGTTCTGGCTTTTCCTGGCTATGATCCTTCACGAACTAAGGAGTCTGTAAGCTTGAGGGTACATGGCCACCAAGAGCCTGCACCCTCCCCTCTCTCTGTAGATTATGTTCTATATATTTGGGATCTTGGGACCTGAAAGACTCTGATCCCATTCCCAGAGACCCAAATGGGACTCTTTTCTGCCTTCTCCTTCCTTAGGGTGGGTTGTGCTATAACTGTGCCTACCCTCCTAGGCTCCTGCTTGCAGAGCTGTGATGGAACTGGATGCATAGACTGGGGTGTGTGGAAGGCTCATCACAGTGTCAGAGCAGCTGTGAGTGAGATGAGAAGGGCCTGGGATGTAGACTAGGGGCTCTCCGTGTGCCATCACACTTCTATCACTGTGGGACTCGGTGTCTGAGAATTCTAAATTTGCAATTCCAGGTAATTATGAGTATATTTGTCAAAGTTGGGGGAAGTGACATAATTTTATTTAACAGCTTTAATTGACCTTGAATAAATATTTAGGCACGCGGAACGCGTCTACCCTGCCTCAGTCTCTCCTGTGGCCAGCGCTCCTGAACGTGGAGCCTGATGAATGACACTGTTGGCCAGAAAACTGTGTGCAATCGTGGACAAGTTTCTATACTGTCCGAATCAGGAGGAGCCCCAGGCTGTGTGTGGCTCTTGAGGACTGGAAATGCGGTGAGTGAGACTGAGAAAATGAACTCTGCGTTCTATCTGATGTTAATTAATTTACATTTAAACAGTCACATGGGCCTGGTTGCTGCCCTTTGGATGGCTTGTTTCGGCTCCATGCAGCTTTCTGGCGTGGGAGACCAGTTCGGTTCAGTTCTCTCTGAAAAGTGATTCTATTTCTCTCTACCTGGTCCCCCAAGACTGGGCAGGTTTGACGGATCTGCTGGCCCCTGCCACAGGGAGAGCACCTTCTTTTAGTCCATCTTGCAATCCTTTCTTAGTCCAGATAAACTCATTTGATGCTCCTCAGAGGCTGGGTGATTTCAGGTCCTATTCTATTTCACATATTTTTATTGCATCAGTTGCACACTACTTCCCCTAGAACCTTCCCTTTTGAAGTTCAAGAGTGTTTTTTTTTTTTTCATCTTAACAAATAAAACTCTTGAAAATCAGTGGCTTTGACTTTCAAAACTATTGTTTCTGATGAGGACTTCCAAGAACTTATTTTTTGAATTTCAAAAATAAACCCCAAAACTCAAACCCGTAAACAGGATTTATTTCTCTTTGCTTCCCTGTTACAACAGCTCTCACTATTCTCAAGGTGGTAAGAATTTATCTCACCATCTCCACAAAGATTCGCAATGTACTTTCTGAAAAGTATAAAAGTTAATGTTACAAGATAAATTACTTTAAAGGGAAGGACCAGAGCCATCGTGGGGCGTTTTCCAGGCCACCGCGTGCTGGGCGGCGCTCGGCCGCTCAGCTGCGGCCTCATCAGCTCTCTGTGACCGCCTCGACTGCAGCCCTCCCAGGCTGCTCTGTCCACGGGGATGCTCCAGGCAGGAATGATGGAGTGGGTCATCATGCCCTCCTCCAGGGATCTTCCCAATCTAGGAGTCGAGCCCCTCTCCCACATTGCAGGCAGATTCTTTACTGTCTGAGCCGCCAGGGAAGCCCAGGAAGCCTGGAGTGGGCAGCCTGTCTTTTCTCCCGGGAAATCTTTCCGACCCAGGAATCACACTGGGGTTTGCTGTACTGCGGGCGGATTCTTTACCAGCAGAGCTTCCCGGGAAGCCCAGAGGCCATCATGCTGCTACTTTAAAGGTGCCCATTGCTGCGGTAGGAGAGGGAAGCCAAGGGTAGTCCAGCTAGAGGTGGAAAGATGTGGATGAGGGCACATGAGCCTCCAGGGCCAGAAGTCACTTTGGAAACGTGCTATTTTCCTGAGATGGCGCTTTGGAGTCCACTGAAAATAGCATCACTTAAACAAAAGTATTATAGTGGCGTCGGGCTTTAACAGGGTCATATTTATGTTTCATAAAGATTGCCCCATGTGGAAAGAAGATTGAGGTGGTGGTGGGGGGGCAGAGTGAAGGAGATGAGAGACTGCTTAGGAGATCATGAAGGAAGAAAGCCAAAGAGGGTCCTGCATTGGACCCAGGCGCTGGCAGTAGAGATTGAAAGAATTGGACACATTCCTGACATATTTAAGGGCAAAGTTTTAAAAATTAACCCTATTGACATTTTGAGCTAATGGAGATTTTGCCCTCCAAGGGATATTTGGCAAGGGATACTTGCTTTATCTGTAGATGTCCCTGATTTTCATAGTGGGGATGGGGGGAAGGTAGAGAATACGGAGTGCTGCTAGCAGATAAACAGGCCTGGGATCCTGCTAAATATCCTACAGTGAACAAGGAGCCCCAACAAAGGATCCCATGGCTCAAAATGTCGATAATACGATCAAGTGGTAGAGCTTAGAACGCAAGGAAATTCTCTCTGTAACTCAAATTAAAGCACTTACTCCAGACTCTAAGATTCTAATGGACACAGAAAAACGAATTAAACCAATTAACCTCCCGGAAGATCGTTTAGACCAGCCACCTCTTGGCCCTCACCATAAAGTCGTAGGCCCTTCTTGATTTGAATGAAGATGACCTCTCAGAATGAAATACTCCGTGGTTCCCCGTGTTAGGGAACTGTTGACCGAAACCACCCACCCTGGCCAGACGCATGGATAGCCGTTTGCCTGAGCTGTCTCCCAACAGGGGAGCCTGATAAAAAAAACACAGTGCTGCCCCCAAAACGAGCAGGAGAGTCTCGGGGGCCAGAAGCTGGAGGGAAGAGGCATAGGTCCTGCTAAGCTCCCAGAGACCCTTATGCTGAAATCCATGTTGCCTGAGAAGTGTGCACACCACCAGAAAGAACCCTGAGTCAGAATGATTGGCCAGAGACAAACTAACGCCAACCCCATCAGCATAAAACCCAAGTCTGTTATCACGTGGAGAGCAGTTCTCCTGGGCTCCTTTTCCCTGCTGCTCTCCACCCGGGCGCCCCTTCCCAATAAATGCTCTTGTTTTATTATCAGCATGTGTGTCTCCTTGGGCGATTCATTTCTGAGAGTTAGGCTAGAATCCACTCGGGCCCTGAATGGGGTCCTTCTTGCTGCAGCACCTAAATGTGACTCTGCTGAAGCAGTGACTGTTTTGTCTCATCTTTTATTTTCTGTTTATTTATTAAATTTACTTATGCATCTTTAAGGAAATCTCATAGGTGAATAGGGGAACTGGTCTTTGGCTCAGACAGGACAGGCTGACCTTGGAACGGAAAGAGCTACTGGGTTCTTGAACTGGCTTCTTGCCTCAAGTATCCTTTTTTGGACCAAGAGAAAATGTGTTTCCTGCTCTGGGCCCTAGGCTCTTGTTTGCCAGACCAGCTGTGAACACTTGTTGGAGCCACACAGAAGCTGCTCACAGCATGCCTGTGACTGGTTGGAGATTGCTTAGCAGAAACTGCCAGTGGCTGGCTTGACCTCACTGTCTTGTTTTGATGATTCTGTCCTAATAATCCAACAACATCAATATTTGACCATGGTACCAGTCAAGACCTCATCTATTTTGTTTTCTGGTTTTCTTCTTTATTAAATTGAAGTATTTTTGTCACAATATTGTGTTAGTTTCAAAGGTCCAACAAAGTGATTCAGTTTTTTATATATACATTAGATTACTTTTCATTATAGGTTATTATAAGTTACTGAATATTGTCCCTTGGGTTATACAGTAAATCCTCACTGCTTATCTGCTTTTCTTCTTAAGATTTGAATGAATGACCTCTTTGTGTGTGTGTGGTGTGTGTGTATGTAAATATATATAGTTGTGATCATGGTTTCAGTGTACCTCTTGAACACCCAAGACCTGTTATCATGAACTATAACCTTTGGCCATTTTTTTGAAGATGAATGAAAAGAAGGAGTTCAGAGTGAAAAAGTGTGGTTCAAAGTTTTATCTGCACAGGTAAATTTATAGTGGTTCCTTTTTAACCTACAATGTTCCTCCGATAAGTTGGTTCCTTTTTAGTTTTCAGGGTGATGGCACAAATAAATTAGAATTTCTATCTCAGCTGCCCTTTTGGCAAGAGTAAAGTTTCTTGTGTAAAGGTGAATAAAGAGGGAGGCAGGGACCCAGAAAGTAGAGAATGGGAGGTGTATTGTGCAATTTATCGATTCATGCTGGACGCTACCCTCTTCATGTTAACAACAACAATAAAGAAAAAATAGTGTTTCCAAGTGAACATGAAAAAACAGCAATTGTGCGTCTCAGATGTTAAAGTATGCAGTTGTCTGCTGTTTAGTTGCTAAATCACGTCAGCCTCTTTTGCAGCCCCATGGACCGTAGCGCAGCAGATTCCTCTGTCCATGGGGTTTCCCAGGTAGGTATACTGGAGTGAGTTGCCATTTCCTTCTTCAGGGGATCTTACCTGACCCAGGGATCAAAACCGCGTCTCTTGCATGTCTTGCATCTCCTGCATTGGCAGGCGGATTCTTTACCCTGAGCCACCTGGGAAATGCCTACTTTTCACAAATAGCTTTTTTGATCTAATGTCCTAAAGGAACTGTACTTTTGAGATATCTTGGGCTCTGTTCACACGTAAATGTAGCTGTGGGTTTCCAGAGATGAGACCTTTCCTTTGTTTTGAGCTCCCTGCAAGAAATTCCAGTTATAGGTTGGAAAAATGACAAGCCAAATGGAGACGTATTTGAAGGCTATGGGGCAGGTGGAACTGGGAATTTCTCGTCTTGTTAGGTGAAAGCGTCTGCATATTAATAAACTTTATGTTTGTACATGTATGTGTGTGTGTGTCTATATGCATACACACAAGACTCTGCAGTCCTGTTTCTAGATTTGTAGTTTAGTATTTAGGGACGTTGGTCTGATAAGAGGACTTGGCTTTCAGAAGCTGTCGCAGGCCGCAGATGGCAGCGCCGCTCGTCCCCCGCGTGGCCGTTTCTGGGTACTGCACCTGCAAGCCGGCAAACCGCACTCAGGCCGTTCAGAGCCCGACAGCTTCTCAGCCCAGCAGAGAGCATCTCTCATCTGGGGACTGAAACCCGGCGACACGCGAAAGGAGATGTATGGAACTTATAAAACTGAATGTTTAGAAAGCTCAGCGATGCCACATCAAATGTTTGGAGATACCCAAGGGGCAATGAGCGAAGCATGGTGCCAAATCCGATGCCGACCTTGCTTTCGTTGGGAACCGGAGCGTCACACCATGCTAAGCATTTTGCTGTCTGTGAAACCCACATTTGAATCAATCACGGAGAGCAGAGCCAGCTGGGCCTGTGGCTCTGTAAAGCCCAGCCGGGTGACGGACGGTAATATTTTTTTGGAATGACTCAGGGAAATCCAGGGACTGTTGACTAGCAGGGGGTCCTGACATTATTAGATTCCTTCTGATACGTCAGAGCTGCCAGTGAATTTTAGTTTTCCCCAAGGTTCATTCTGGTCTTGGAGGAAACACCGAATAAGCTTCTGGACTGTCAAATTTGCAGTGAGTTCAACTGATATTTCCCTTTAAGACTTTAAAGGGTCATAAATTATAACCGGCCTTTTGGGCTCAGTGCAGTCATAGCCCTCAGCTGTGGCAAATGTGCTCAGTAAGTGTGTGTTTTGATGGACTAGGCTTTAGTAACCAGCCCCCGCCTCCCCAGTTTTGGAAGGAATAAAAGGAAGCCTTATAGATGTAGTAAGATAAAGAATATGCTTTATAAAATCAAAATATGATTTACAAAAAGTAAAACATTCCAATAATTTGGGCTAAAGCTGGGACTTCTGTTTGAAAATGTTTTAAATTTCATAGTACTTTGATAGTGTTTTTGTAGAGTTTCACATGATGCTTACATATACTACCATTCCATTTGATCTCCGCTTGCTCAGTGATAACATTTGATTGAAGTCCTGGAATTCTTGTCTCAACAGGTTTATTAACCTCAGAGTTTCAGGTCCTCTTACCTGTTTGTATAATTGTTGCTACTACCAATTTAGCTGTATTCCATCTTTGGTCACATTAAAAAAACGATCATGTGGTCAGAAAAGAATGTTAATGTTGGTTCTGAACAAACTATTTAAATTCTCAGTGGAGTAGTGGAAGGAACACTGAATAAGTTTGTAACATTCAGGGTTAAAGTGTGAGGACTTCTGACAAAATTTTTCAGACCTCTTTGATTCTCAGTTTCAACATCGGTGCATTGGGGATAATAAACACATTAACTTTCTAGCCTATTGTTGACTCAGTCCAGAAATTTATTCAGTAGCAGTTCTGTGCTAGGCATTATTCTAAATGTTGGGATACATTGTTGAATAAGACATCCAGAAGCCCTATCCTCCTGAAGCTTGCCTTCTAGCTGGGGAAGACAAACAGTATAGAATTAAACAGTTCTGGTAGCCCTAGTGTTCTGTAGGATATCCATCAGGACAGCGTGGGAAGAATGCCTTGGCTGATAGGGACAGCCCAGCCTCACACAGGAGACTGGGGAAAGCTCCTCTGAGGACTCGGCATTGAAGGTGACCTGATGGCAAAACAGCACTGCTCTTGTGAGCAGTCAGGGGACGTACATTCTGTGGACAGGGCGTGGAAATGCAAAGGCCTTAAAGTCAGTTAGAACACGGAACTTTTTTGGTTTTGGCTGTTCTGTGTAGCGTGTGGGATCCTAGTTCAGGGATCAAACCGGTAGTTCTTCCACTGGAAGTGCAGTGGACCCCCAGGGAAGTCCAGAGTGAAGTAAGAGCAGACAGAAGACAGGTCTAGAGAAAGGCAGAGTTTGGGTTACGATGTCGATCATTTCAACCACAGTGAGGACTTGAATATTCTCCAAGGACGATGGAAATCATTGGAAACTTTTAAGAAATGTAATGACATGGTTTGATTTGTATTTCAAAAAGTTGAGTGCTGTGTAGAAAATGGACTGTGGGATAGATACTATCTGTCTTTCAGGGAGAATATTTAGAAAGCTATTCCTCTATTCTGGGTACCAGATGATGTTGCTGGAACTAGTGAAGTAACGATGGAAATCGTGATAAAAAGATGTGAATCCATCCTCACTGGATGAATACATCCAGGATGTATTTTAGAGGTAGATATGACAAAACTTGCCAATGGATTAAATTTGAGGGGTTTAATAAAGAGAGAAGTTGGATAAATCCTGAATTTTTGTTTGATGGGTGACTCATGATTCATGAATTGGGCAGCAGCCTCTTGCTTAGTCATATCTGTCTCTTTGCAATCTGACTCTTTGCAGGCTCCCCTGTCCATGGAATCCTCCAGGCAAGAATACTGGAGTTGGGTTGCCATTTCCTGCTCCAAGGGATCTTCCCAACCCAGGGGTTGAACCCAGGTATCCTGCATTGCAGGCAGATTCTTTATCATCTGAGCCACAAGGGAAGCCCCCTTTGATGGGTAGAATAAACGGTGGGAGTCAAATTTGCGAGGAAACTGATTTGGGTAAGAAAACTGAGAGTTCCAGTTTTCACATGTTAATTTTCAGTTGTATTTTAGGATTCAAGTAGAGATATCACATAGGTATCTAAGAATAAGAAATAGAATATGCACGCTGGAGCTCTGGGCAGAGATTTGGGCTGGAGAGTCATAAATTCGGGAACGAATAGTTTTGCTGATAGTTAAAGCCACAGGCCCTGAAGAGATGGCTCAGGGAAAAGGAATGAGCAGAGATCAGGGGAGCTGGGGCGCGCCATATTCGAAAGAGTCAGCTGGGGAGTTTGGAAAGGAGTAGCTTGCTGACGGGTAAAAACAAGAAAATGCTCTGCGTCCGGGGAGGGGTCCTTTGTGTCTGTTGCTGCTGAGAGGCATGAGCAAATGAGGATAGAGACAGGGCCTTAGGTTTGTTCACAGTGACTCAAAATAAGCGCACTTGCTCTGGAGAGACGGGGACAGGCGCTGGACTGGAGTAGATGGTTATGAGAATCGTAATCCCCACGAGTCCACTGTCTGCTACATAATGTGCTTGGCATGGGGTGGATATTACTGAGAGATTATAATTTGGGGGCAGGTTTTGTGGTTTGCTATAGCAGCCGTTCTCCTTGCCTCCCCGCCCCCTGCTTCCTTCTTCAGG
Source organism: Odocoileus virginianus (assembly GCF_023699985.2). NCBI lineage: Eukaryota > Metazoa > Chordata > Mammalia > Artiodactyla > Cervidae > Odocoileus > Odocoileus virginianus. Next base: position 4,639,286 of record NC_069694.1, on the reverse strand, counting down.
CAGACACCCCCCACAAAAGCTGCTTACGTTTTCCACTCTCCGCCATGCCTCAGGACAAGCCATCACTCATCTGCGTCATTCTCGGTGGTCTCGTTCCTCTCCTCAGGGACCAGCAGTTCCGGCCAGGGGGATCTGAGGGTGGTCTGGTGAAGTTGCTCAGTCGTGTCTGAGTCTTTGTGACCCTGTGGACTGCAGACATCAGGCCCCTCTGTCTATGGAATTCAGGCAAAAATACTGGAGTGGGTAGCCATTCCCTTCTGCAGGGAGTCTCCAAACCCATGTCTCCAGCATTGCAGGCAGGTTCTCTACCATCTGATCATCTTTTCCTTTGCCGATAGAAGGATATTCGTGGTCGGAAATGCCCCTCTCCTTCACTGAGCTACGTCTGTTGGGGAAATCTGGAATTGCTGCAGCATCTGGATACAGCAACTGAGGAAGACAGACTGTCAGTGTCGGCGTGCAAATATGAAAAGCTGTCTTTGTAGAAGTAGTTCTCAGTTTCACGGGAGTTCTAGGACAATCTTTAAATCGGTACTTTTCAGGATGTGAATCCCACAAAGCTCTGTATGATGCTGGTTTTAGTTATAGATTTCCTAGTGCTAGATGTTGCTCTAAGTTTTCCTTACTATCTTAAAGATGAGTAAATTGAGACCAAGTGATGTTGAGTGGTTGTCCTGGAGGACAGGAGAACACAGAGCGGGGATTCAAGCTGAGGTTCTCTCCCTACCATGTGCCCGGTATCTCTGTAGCTCATAGTAAGTAAGTAGGGCATCACTAGATGAAGATGTATCTATTTGATATCTATAGTTTAAATGATGGGCGGCTTCCCTGGTGTCTCAGATGGTAAAGAAACTGCCTGCAGTGCAGGAGACCCAGGTTCGATCCCTGGGTTGGGAAGATCCCCTGGAGAAGGCTACCCACTCCAATATTCTTGCCTGGAGAATCCCAAGACAGAGGAGCCTGGCGGGCTACGGTCCATAGAGTCACAAAGTGTGGGACATGACTGTGTGGCTAACACTTGCACTTTCATTTCAATAGAGGCAACTGGTTTGAGACTGTTTTTCTTTTATTAACTCCCGGGCCCTGACCTGCAGAGGAGATGTGCCCCAGCAACCCTTGGTTGGCGCATGCATTGGATGACAGCGCTCTTGTCTGGAGGGACCAGAATCCAAGTTTCCAAAGAGTAACTTGGCACACATTAACTGCCAGGTTGTTTAATTGCTAGTTTTAAAACAGATAAAAATGTGAAAACTACTAATAATTTAGGGCTTACTATATGATCTACGTTGCAGGCGGTGCTTTAAGTATTGTACACTGTGTCATTACATCTTCACTGAATCTTGAGCTCTAAGAAAATTTTATTTTCTGCATTTTTATGATTGAGAAAGGTCATGAAGAGTTTTAATGTGTATTGTTCCAAACTACTGAACTTTCGTCCAGGTTTGTCTCATTTCAAAGACCATGCTCCTAACTATCCAATGAATACATTAAATTTTAACTAAAATTAAAATTTAGCATAAATCTGGATACCCCGTAGGACATGGAGGTAGCATTTGTCTCTCAAACGGCTTGTCCACAGAAAACGTCTGAGAGCAAGCAGAATCAGATCAACAACTGGTTTTCTTGGTATTGGGGATAAGAGTTAATTTTTAATTCTCTCTGATAGATCACTGTTGCTAAAAGAAAAACTTATAAGTGATTTTTTTTTTAAAATCAGGATTTTTACTTTATAGATCTGGCAACCAGATGTTAGACAGAGATGGATTTACCAAGATAATGTGGGACTATTTTGCCACCAAACACCTGGCTGGCTGGGCAGCTGTCCCTTTCTTTTCGTCTTTCATTCTGACTTCCCCTGAAGTTACGAGGGAGGAGATGTTCACCTCCACTCCTCTCTTTGAGCATTAAACTCTTTCAGGCTTCTTTCTATAAATCACTAATGTCTTCTTTCCATCTCTCTGAGTATGACTGAGTAATCAGATTTTTCATATTCTAAAGACAAACAGAAACCAATAGCCCAATTATTTATTTTGTGTTGGGTCAATTGGTACATTATATAAGGGAAAACAGGGCTTTCTTTCTTTCTTTTTTTAACCATCTGAAGATAAAAGAGGCTTGCTTGTTGAGTTGTCGGGGTTCCTTTTCTGTTAACTACCTAATGCTATGTACTCAACCACAGAAAGTGGGTGATTACTCAGTGAATAGCCCCAATCGCCTCTTAGATTTCTACTTCATCAATGTTTGTATAGCAAACAGCACCTTGATAAGACCCAGGTTGATTGCAAAATGAATTTCCTGTATATGTTGCCAACAAATCTTTTTCCTGACAGCCTAGTTATATTTTACAGGTTTATATGCTTTTTAGAATTTGCATTCTGCCACCTTCATATAAAACTTTTAACAATGTTTAAGGCATGCTGTTGATAGTAATGTTATAAAATACAGGTGGCCAGGTTGGAACTGAAATAACTGTGCCAAAAATTGAGGAGAAGATTTTATAACTTATTATTTCAGTCAGGAATTGACAAGCCTTCTTGTGATAAGAACTGAAACACTGTCAAATTCAAGTGATTGTGTTATAAGAAGATATTAAAATTTCATGTCATATTATGTCATATTATGACCCTCAAATAAAGTGAATATACCTCACTTTATAAATGTCAATGACACTGTCCTTACATTTATAAAGTAAAAAACCATGTCCTTCACTGCTGTCTATCCTTTAAATTTACTGTTTTGTTAAGTCCCTAAGTGCATAAATCTTTTAGAGATAAATTCAAGATGTACTAGCACATTGCATATTTTCCTTCATCAACCAATTTTGCTCAATGTTCTGCTTTCTCCTCCTCTTTCAGTCTCTAGTACAAGGCACATGACTTTCTGAACCATGTGAGGAAAAGTACTATCTTTTCTCTTTCGCTTCCAGATTTTATGCCTAAACCATTCTCGAGGTGAAATGGTTACCAGAGAAATCGAAAAATTAGTTCTGTCTAAAGTGCTACCTCACTCAAAGGTGATGATCTGGTTCTTCATCCCTTCAGAGAAGAAGGGAAATGCCTGCATATTAGCCTGCAGGCAGTAGTATGATGGTGTGTGTAAGGGAAAGTCTCAGAGTTCAGCTCAAATATTTATGTAAATTCACTTTGCTACTTGAAGGCAGAGAAATGAGCTGTGATCCCGGGCACTGGTTGTAAGTGTCAGAAATATTGCTGAACCTGTAGAAGGAAGAAGGGATAGGCATATATCTGTGTTACACCAGCAACAAAATTTTCAGTACTTAAAATTTTAGGTACATTATCTTTCATAAATTTTCATGCATATCTATGCATATCTATGTATTTAATTCAGAAATTTACTCTCTAAAATTTTTGTTTTCTTTTCCCTGCATGTAATACTACTTTATACATATCTGTATGTCTGTATCAGTCTATATATCTATTTTTCAGCCATCTATGTGAATCATGCATGTCGCTTCAGTCGTGTCCGACTGTGTGCGACCTTATGGACTGTAGCCTGTCAGGCTCCTCTGTCCATGGGATTCTCCAGGCAAGAATCCTGGAGTAGGTTTCCAGACCCTCCTTCAAGGATCTTCCTGACCCAGGGATTGAACCCATGTCTCTTAAGTCTGTTGCATTAGCAGGGAGGTTCTTTACCCCTAGCACCATCTGAAGCACTAGGTAAATGCTGGTTATATTAGTACTTGGTAGTGATGGGATTCAGAACATACTACCCCACAATATGGCATGCTGACTATTTTAACCTGAAAGAATATGAGAAAACTGCAGGTCCTGGAAGAACTCTCTGACCTCCCCCTTCTCCCCCGAGCAGACCGTAAAACCTTCTTGTGAGAGGTGCTGTCCTTATACTGGAGGAAATGAATACCTATATCCCAGAGATGATTGACACTGATAGGGACGTGAACCGTCAGCCTGGCTAAGTTCCCCATTTACTGCTTTGGCTCATCCCCCTTTGTCCTCTGTATTTTCCCCATGACTTTCTTCATCAGACCTGATATAAAAATTCCCAGGTTTAACAATTTCTTTGGGTTTTCATTTCCTTATGAAGGCTCCATGTCGAGTAAAATTTATATTAAATAAACCTGTATGCTTTTTTCCTATTAATCTATCTTTTGCCCAGCCACTTGTAGATCCCCAGCTGGAGAACCTAGGAGGCTAGTGGGAAAGGAATCTTTCCTTCCTTGTCATAGTAAAGGTAACATAGTTTCTTGTTTCTTGCATATTTGTGCTTCTTCTTTTGTAACTATCCTATTCATGGACTTATTTTCAGAAAATTCAGCCCAAAGATTCCCTACAATGTTCCTTTAAGATAGTATTGCAGTATTTTCTCTTTAGGAAGGAAGGGAAAGAGACTGGGTATTGACTGAATCAGACTTCGTATTTGAATGGAACTCTTAAACCTAGAGAGTGCATTTAAGAAATACAATACTGGGACAGAATACCTTTGACTTCTGCAATCGATCTGTAGACCAGAGCATGTATTGCCTTTGTAATTTAAAAAGAAAGACAATGGAAAAAGCCAAGTTTTGGTGTAAAAGGTAACACAACAAACACATTTCTTTACGGAGCTCAAAAGACTATGCAGCCATATGTTTAAAGTACGGAATCAATCTTGAGTTTGACATTTTGTGATGAGAACACTGAAATGTTGCAGCTAGTTTGGGGAGAAATGGGCTTAGTATATAATTAATGGAGACAAGCCATTATAGAGAACAAAAAAATAAAATTAAATCAGATAAGTGCACATGTCAACTGCTGGGGGGGGGTGGAATAAAGTATGAATCATTGTATTTTGAATTAAAATAGCATGCTTTGATAATTGTACTGTGGAGCTTTATATTCATTTTCCTGCCATGCTAAACATCCTTACTAAGTGAAAAAATACTAGCTGTGACATTGAAGCAATCAATAGAATTTGCATGAACCTACAGCCAGAACATTTAAAGCAGGAAAAAAATAAGCACAGATTTGTAGGTCTGCAGAATGTTCATGAAAGTTTACAGGCTCACCAGATTCTTGTTCTAACTGGGTGTATGCACAGGTATATTGGACTCACAGTGGAGGAAGGCCAGGGAATGGGAAAGGGTTCACTAATCCAGGTGATGAACGACACTTAAGGCAAGAGCCAGCGCAGGTTCCTTTTTGTACAGCTCTTCATTTCGTCACCACAACCCGCAAGGGAGGGGTTATGAACCTCACAACTGCCTTCAGCTATGAGAGGCACCCTGACATTCCAAGTCTCTTCTCTTTCCAAAGCTCATGTTCTTATTGGCCTGGAGATGCTGCCACAGCATCTCTTCCCTAGCCCCATTATCTTTTGCTATTGTTTCCTCTGTCCCAACAGTCGATTCCGTCATGCATAATATATCAACGAGCTACCAGATTCTTCACATGTGCCCTGCCCTATGCTGGATGCCCTCAATGCAAGGAATTCGATGCCTGTTTCTCCCAATCATGGAATTTACAGCTGATCAGAGGAAACTGGGAATTATTAATCATCATCAAACAGCATTAACTAAGAACCTCAAAAATGCACTCATTTTCATTCTTGCATCAGTGCTTTATTTTGGTGTTCTCACCTCCATTTTGCAGGTAAAGAAACAGGCTCAGATACATTTGGTGGTTGGTTATATTTCAGGTGGCTGTGAAGTGTCTGATCTGGGATTCCAGCCTCGGCCTGCAGGATGTTCTGTTGTCTCTTCATGACGTCACCCTGCCTCACTGCTATGCCCCTTGATTCTTCAGTGAATTTCTCATCAGGAGCCTACGTCCTGGTGCTACCATCTTTTGCATTTTTTTTGCCGCTACCTTGTTTTTACTTTCCCTCTAAGTCCGTTCTCTTGTCAGCATCTCCCACAGATAGGATCATTTTTGCATAAAGTAATGTGTTCGAAGTAACGTGCTGACACTGTCTCTAATAGCCTCACCTCCCACAAGAAACACGCGTGCACATGCACACACAGAGACACTTTAGCCTTAGGGACACATGTTAAATGAATTAACATTCAACATAATGGGCTTCCCTGTGGCTCAGCTGGTAAAGAATCCACCTGCAATATGGGAGACCTGGGTTCGATCCCTGGGTTGGGAAGATCCCCTGGAGAAGGGAAAGGCTACCCACTCCAGTATTCTGGCCTGGAGAATTCCATGGACTGCATAGTCCATGGGGTCACAAAGAGTCGGACATGACTGAGTGACTTCCACGTTCACATTAGGTTCAACATGATAATTAAACAGTTTCTGGAAAAGTCAGATTCTAGTAACTTTGCTTTTCAAGGCAGGCATAATGCAAATTCAAAGCAAGTTTCAACAGCAACAACATTGGCCATATTGTCTTTAAATCAGGATGCCTCATTATCTTTGGTGATGTGACACGACTTAGACACATCTTCCTAAATCATTTCAACCTCTCCTACAGCAGTGTCATAACCATATGCTAGCTCTGGCAAAGTGATACACCTTCCCTCTACGGTAAATTATATGCTCTGACTTGTGGAGTAATTGTCTCAGGAATACATGGGCTGTAGGAAGCAGCTCTCTCTTTATATACTGGGAGTTTTTGAAGAACATTTAAAGATTTCAGCATATAGTATCTTAATTAAATAGGTAATGCAAGTCCGTGAAGGGCCCCTATCTTGGAGTGTGGTTAACGAATACCCTGTCCAGCGGTCAGTATGGTTCCCCTGCTGCATGACATATGGCGAGTTTTCAATCCTCTGTTAGTCCAAAGTTCCTTCTTTTTAGAGTTGGGACAATAGTTATTGGGGGTCCCTGTTGGCTCAGCTGTTAAAGAATCTACATGCGATGTGGGAGCCCTGGGTTTGATCTCTGGGTTGGGAATATCCCCTGGAGAAGGGAACAGCTACCCACCCCAGTATTCTGTCCTGGAGAAGTTCATGGACTTATAGTCCACGGGGTTGCAAAGAGTCGGACACAACTGAGCGACTTTCACTAATATCTATGGTGGCTTTAAAAGTGCCCCCAAATTCTATGACATTCTTCCCACCAATAGGTTGAGGCTATGTCCCCTCTCTGTGAAACGGATGGGCTTGAGACTGCTTGACTGGTAGTATAAGTTGAGATGACGCCCTATGTCTTCCAAGGCTAGGTCATAAAGGTCTTGCCATTTTGCTCATGAAGCATCTGCTCTTGGAACCTGGTACTTCTATGTACATAATACAGTCTTATCTTATGACTCAGCACTGCAGATGAGAGTCTCTAATGAGCACAGCCTTCCAGCCATCTCCACTGAAGTTTTAGACACGAAAGCAAGGTTATCTTGGCTCCTCCAGATCAGTCCATTTGCCAGCCAAATAGCACTAAATGACCATCCTTGACATGACATAGAAATTTCACGTCACATCTAATATGGTCACTAACACACATGAAATACTTTGAGGCATAGGAGAGAAGTGTAAGATATACTGTTTCCTTTATATTTTTGGGATTGGCAGTCAGGAAGAATACATACACAAAGATAATGTTCATACAGTTAGAATAAAAACTGCTATACTTGCTCTAAGAGTTCAAAGAAAGTGGTTCTTGAGATCAGAGGCTCCCACCTTTAGGGAGAAGAAGGGAACATTTGTTCCAGAGACTGTGCAAGATAACTGATGTGATTTTAATTCATATTTCATAGATGAAAGGACAAGAGAGGTAATGCGTGTGTGTTGATCACCTCCTATTCACCCTGTTGGTGATGGAGGGATGCCTGCCGTAGGGTTATGGGGAAGAGGGTGCCTGGACACAAGGCCCTGGGCAGTGACAGATGGGATTGCAGCAGTTTCATAGCCACGTGCGCTCCCACGAGGGGAGGAGGACCCTGCATGCTGCTGCTCAGGGCCATATAGGTCTGTTCTCAAGAACAGAATGGACACCCGGGCACTGTGAGGCAGGCTTTACACCAACAGAATCAAGAGGGTGGCGTGACCCCTGGTCCCCAGGAGAGGATGTGACTTGATTTGAATATTTGTGAGGGCTTTCAGGGAACCGAAACTCAAATCTCAGGGATGGGTATCCTGTGCCTGGGCCCTCTGATGAAGAGCTTTGTGTGGGTTGGTGACCGTAGTCACGGGAACAGACTGGGATGGGGACTTGCTGTTAGGCCATCAGAAGCCCTCCTGGTTTTATACATAAGAAAGGAGCATATGATAGTGAGCCTTCATTTTTGGCCTTAAACTCTTACATCATAATATGCTCAGGATGCCAGAGACTGTGAACAATGGATCTTGATTTTGAACCTGGGTGTGTCAAGCCCAATGTCCTTCATGGGCTCCAAGTCTGCACGGGATTCAAGGGAAGGAGAGGATGAGTTTGTGAACATCCCTGGGCACGTGCTACCTCCTTCTTGTCATCCTCCTCTGTTTCGCTGAATTTACTCTAAAGGCACCAACGCTCTAAGAATGCTCACGAGAGGTGGTATGTAACAGCAATGTCATTAAAATTCCTTGGATATGTGTGTATCCCATAATTCTACAGATTACATTAATCTTAGAATTTCTACATAGAAATACGAAAATGCGTTCATTCAGACTCAGGTCTCACACACTATGTAGCAGTAAAAATATCCTCAGACTGCTCCCTTCAGCCTGGACTTTATGTGACCTTTTCACATGTGCTCTGAACTCTGACTTTCCAGACGGAGAATAGTATCAGAATATCCCATTGAGAGGAAGGGGGAAGGGAAGAACGCATTCTTGGAAATGGGAGCATTACGTGATCACTGCTGAAACACCTGTTTACAATAAACATGCTGCAGCTGCTGCGGCTGCCAAGTCGCGTCAGTCGTGTCCGACTCTGTGTGACCCCATAGACGGCAGCCCACCAGGCTCCCCCGTCCCTGGGATTCTCCAGGCAAGGACACTGGAGTGGGCTGCCATTTCCTTCTCCAGTGCATGAAGGTGAAAACTGAAAGTGAAGCCACTCAGTCGTGTCCGACTCTTCGCGACCCCAGGGACTGCAGCCCACCAGGCTCCTCCGTCCATGGGATTTCCCAGGCAAGGGCACTGGAGCAGGCTGCTACTGCCTTCTCCGCAATAAACATGCAGTGTCTTAGTAACACAATTGCCATTACTATTACCAGCAGGGGCTTCCCCGGTGGGGCGGTGGTCAAGAATCCACCAGCCAATGCAGGAGACGTGGGTCGGATCTCTGGGTGGGGAGATCCCCTGGAGGAGGGCATGGCAGCCGCTCCATTATTCTTGCCTGGAGAATCCCATGAATGGAGGAGCCTGGCAGGCCACCACCCACAGGGTAACAAGGAGTCAGACAGGACCGCGCGCGCACACACACACACACACACACACACACTCTCTGCCACCGTGGATCCATCTTCTCCTTTGCTTTCCAATGACCTGTTGTACACTTTTCAACCTTATTTTACAGAGACAGCATCCTACCCTATGTTCGGGGTCAGGCAGTGGTGGGGGCGGCTGGTGAGAGGAAGAATTAGGCAGAAACCAGGAGCAGGCAGCAGAGGGAGCTGGGTTGCAAGAAGTCAGGTGAACACTGGTGGAGAAGAGCCAAATAACACGAAGGCCACAGAGCCCAAAATGTTCAAACCAGCAACAGACTGTCCTGAAAACAAAGAGCCCGGACCCGTCCAGGTGACACTTGGGACGTAGGTAGAGGTTGTGATATCCTCACTCTTCCAGCCTTTTCTCCTGCCCTCTCTGAATGCTCTTTTATTTTGGGCACCCATGTCCCTTCCAGGCCCGTGGTGTTCACGTTGCCTCCCTGAGGCTGGTACTGTTCTGATCCCTTCCAGTATGGAGCTTTCCTGCTCAGGGCTCTGAACCTTGAGGGGTTTGTTCTAGGTGATCTGGTGACCAATGTATGCAAAGGAGCAGTAGAAACAGGAATTTCAGGCAGAGAAGAAAAGAGACAGTTTAGGGGAATAATTTGTTCTTTGTTGACTCCAAAATCTTATCTCTCCAGAGGTCTTTCTAAAGTGTTCAGCATTCATAGGAGAGATTTGCGTTAAAATCATAGAACGTTGTACAGTTAAGGAAGGATTAGTTCGGTCATTGTTTCCTGGTCTCCTGATGGCTCCCAGGACAGGTCTTTAGGTGGCGGCTTATATAATGCTTGTTAATAAACAACATTAACAGAGAAATAACAATCTCTGTCCTATATTGACATCTGCTGTCACTCTTTGTGACATGCAGAAAGTACAGTGGGTGAAATCCATAATTGAAATATGAAAGCAACTTTACACAGATGTCTTGGGACTGGATTGTTAGAAGATAATGGTCCTTCAATTGGTCTGTTTGATGCTAATGTGGTTGCTATAGGTGCAGCAATTTTAGAGCAGCCTCTGTCTATGAATGGGAGAAGTAAATCGAGGACTTCAGGGATTTCAGGCTGCTGAAAAAGCCCTCTGCCATCTGCTCTTTAAAATACCTCCCTTGCTTTCTGTTGCCTGAAATTCTGCAAATGGTTCTCCAGATTTTCCCTTCTGTTTCCTTTCCCATGAAAATTAAAATGACAAAATAAATTCACCTGGGGACATACTAGAAATGTGCCCACGCTTGGATCTGACCCCTAGAGTACCTGCTTTTATTAGTCTGGATTAGGGCCCAGATATTGAAATTGTTTTCAGAAGTCCCTGGGTAATTTTAATGTGCAGCCAGTGTCCGTAAACAAGCATTGTCTATTTCACAGTGCTTAAAGACTTGGCTCTTTAGGATTAATGACGAACAGTGAAGATGAGACAGGCAGTAGCCTCCCCCATCACCACATTTAAGGAGCCAGCCTCAAGTAGGTCGGGGCTGGGGAATGGCATGCACACTAATTTGCAGGCGGCAAGAGGAGTTTTAAGAGGTTGCTGCCGCATTTGCTTCTGCCCTGCCAACCTGTTGGGGAGCTGCGTGGTCTGTCTTTTGATTTGAAGTTCCAGATTAATGGGCCTGAAAATTGAACCAGCTCAGTGACTTCTCAGAGGTTCATGCTGAAATGAAAACAAGTCAGAAGAGGAACTTCCTGTGGCTAAGTGCTACAGAATCTGCTCAGCTTAGCATTTTCAAGGTTAAGATGAATCTGAAATGGTGATACAACATGGGCAAAGCAAAGTTAGGCTTAGAGTGAAATGTTCTAGAATGTTCCGAGGTTTCAAAATGTCATAAGTTGAACAACCAATACATCGATATGTTTTCTTCCTGGCTATAAATCATTTGCTTGTCTTTGCCTGGATGCTCCTCGGGTTTTTCAAAGCAACAAGACTAATCCAAGAAAAAAAGTAAATTGAAAGGGGCGTACGTGGGAGGGAAGCTCAGGAGGGAGAGGGTACAGGTATGTTCATGGCTGATTCACACTCCTGTAGGGCAGGTCTAACGCCACGTTGTAAAGCGATTGTCTGTCAATTAAAAACAAAGCCTTATGATAAACCATAATGGAAAAGAATATTAGAAAAGAATGTGGATATACGTAAAACCGAATCACTTTGCTGTAAAATAGGAATTCAGTTCAGTTCAGTTGCTCAGTCGTGTCCGAATCTTTGTGACCCCATAAATCACAGCACGCCAGGCCTCCCTGTCCGTCACCAGCTCCTGGAGTTTACTGAAACCCATGCCTGTCGAGTCGGTGATGCCATCAGCCATCTCATCCTCTGTCTTCCCCTTCTCCTCCTGCCCCCAGTCCCTCCCAGCATTGGGGTCTTTTCCAATGAGTCAGCTCTTTGCATCAGGTGGCCAAAGTATTGGAGTTTCAGCTTCAGCATCAGTCCTTCCAATGAACACCCAGGACTGGTCTCCTTTAGGATGGACTGGTTGGATCTCCTTGCAGTCCAAGGGACTCTCAAGAGTCTTCTCCAACACCACAGTTCAAAAGCATCATTCTTCGGCACTCAGCTTTCTTCACAGTCCAACTCTCACATCCATACATGACCACTGGAAAAACCATAGCCTTGACTAGACAGACCTTTCTTGGCAAAGTAACGTCTCTGCTTTTCAATATGCTGTCTAGGTTGGTCATAACTTTCCTTCCAAGGAGTAAGCACCTTTTAATTTCATGGCTGCAATCACCATCTGCAGTGATTTTGGAGCCCCCCAAAATAAAGTCTGACACTGTTTCCACTGTTTCCCCATTTATTTCCCATGAAGTGATGGGACCAGATGCCATGATCTTAGTTTTCTGAATGTTGAGCTTTAAGCCAACTTTTTCACTCTCCTCCTTCACTTTCATCAAGAGGCTTTTTAGGTCCTTTTCACTTCCTGCCATAAGGGTGGTGTCATTTGCATATCTGAGGTTATTGATATTTCTCCCGGCAATCTTGATTCCAGCTTGTGCTTCATCCAGCCCAGCGTTTCTCATGATGTGCTCTGCATATAAGTTAAATAAGCAGGGTGACAATATAGAGCCTTGACGTACTCTTTAATTAACAACAGTGTAATCAGCTGCATGGTGTTTAGTCGCTCAGTCGTGTCCAACTCTTTGTGGCTTCTCTGTCTATGTGGATTCTCCAGGCAAGAATATGGAGTGGGCTGCCATGCTCCTCTCCAGGGGATCTTCCCAACCCAGGGATCGAGCCCAGATCTCCCACATTGCAGGTGGATTCTTTACCATCTGAGCCACCAGGGAAGCCCATTGTAATCAGCTATACTTCAAGAAAAATAAATAAAAAGTTAAAAGTTCAGGAAGGGAAGCATAAAGGTGGTCTTATAAGAAGTTATTCTTTTATGGTGCTTGAGAATCCTAGAAATATTTTCCCTCTTATCAAGAAAAGTGAAGGATTCTGATTAAGTTGGTTCCTGGTTTTGGGGAAGGGTCTCTGCAGAGGTGGATTTTCTATGAAGCTGAAGCCCCAGGGCCCCTCACATGCACTAGCCCCATCTCAGGCCCTGCAAAGAGGGGCCCTAGCAGTGGCATCTAGTGGTCACAGTTTTGTAAAATTTGAAAAAAAAATACAGTATTTCAACAGCAATCAGCTAAGACTCCTTTCTCCACTCTAAATTTTGTGGGGCTGCCGGGGCTGGCAGGCGGCCCGGACCTGGGTTTCGGTTTCCCGTGAAATGGTGGGATTCCCTGCCCCCAATCAACATGCGCCCAGTAAGAAACAAAGGGAGAGCTAAAAAGCCCGCGGACGCCTAAGTTTGAACAAAAGCCTGCGAAAGTTTGTACCAATAAAATTGCTTTGCAAACATGTAACCAATCCACTTAAGCCAGCTACTAACTGCTTATGCATACCTTATAAATTTGGGTAACCGCCTCTGCTCGGGGCTCTCTGACCCCGTACCACTGTGTTGGACGCGCGGCAGGAGCCCTGATTCGAGTCAGTAATAAACTTCCCTTTTTTGCGAGTTGCATTGTCTTGGTAGCCTTCTCTCTTCCTGCTCGGGGATTCAGACATCGGGCATAACAAATTTTCCTCTGGCATACTTTCTGTCATGGTGTGTAGCCTTGGAGAGACTCCACGCATTTAGGGGATCTAGCTCAGGGATTCATGAAATAAGTTACATAGTTTGCAGTCCCTTTGTTGTTCAGTTGCTAAGTCATCATATGACTCAGCATGATATGAACTTGTAACAGTTCATGCAACCCCATGGACTGCAGCACACCAGGCTTCCCTGTCCATCACCATCTCCCGGAGCTTGCTCAAACTCATGTCCATCGAATCAGTGATGCCATCCAACCATCTCATCCTCTGTTACCACCCTCTTCTCCTGCCCTCAATCTTTCCCAGCATCAGGGTCTTTTCCACTGAGTTAGCTCTTTCCATCAGTTGGCCAAAGAATTGGAGCTTCAGCTTCAGCACCAGTTCTTCCAGTGAATATCCAGGACTGATTTCCTTTAGGATTTACTGGTTTGATGTCACTTTCTGCTCGGAATTCTACTTTTCATGCAGTTTATAGAGAAACTCACCTGTTCCCATTCAAAGTATGTGACTAGTAGTTCTCAATGAAACAATTTTTTTCCTTCAAATGTTATACATTTAAAAATAATTCTAGGTATTTCCATAGATAGGTACTTGAATGAGGTAGATAATATGTTATTGTAGTAAAGGTTCTGGTTTCTGGGAAAGCTGAAACTGAGTTAGAACGGTTTGAATAAGGCTTCATGAAAGTGTGCAGTGAGATGGAGGACTTAATAGGCAGGTTATAGACTTGAATTTTTTTCCAGAAATAAATTTTAAAAATTTGTTTTAAACCTTTATGTAGTGGTGGTGCAGAGAAACTTTTTCCTAAGAAGTTTTAACAGATAGAATCACATACAGGCATCCCTTGGACATACTGCAGGTTCAGTGCCAGACTACTGTAATAAAGTGAATATTGCCTTAAAGTCAGTCACATGAGTTTTTTTTTTGGTTTCCCAGTGCATGTCAGACTTATGTTTACACTGTATTATAGCCTACTAAGTGTGCAGTAGCATTATGTCTAAAGACAATGAAGATACCTTAAGTCAAAAAAATTACTTTATTGCTAAAAGATGCTAACCATCATCTGACAATGCAGGGTTGCCACACACCTTCAGCTTGTAAAAAATGAAGTATCTGCAAAGCGTGATAAAAGGAGGTAGGCATTAATACTCTCTAAAATATGTGTCAAACTCTTTTCTATTTATCTAACTTTTATCTTTCCATTTTTCTGCTATAATTTTTAATTTGTAGATGTTATAGGGTTATAGAGTTTTGAGACAACGTCTTAGAAGTACATATTTTAAGTTTAATAAACTGAATTACTCATCCCTATAAGCAGATCTACATCTGGTTTTGTTTTTAGAACCTCAGCTCATTTTGCTGACACCTAACTCACTAATATTTTGTAAGGGTAGGAGAAAAAATTTCAAAAGATAAAGTAGCAAGGAGATTATATTTGTGCTTATCAGAGGTTAGGCAGGAAGGTGAGGGTGAGGGGGCGTTGGATGAAGGCAGTCAAAAGGCACAAACTTCTAATTTTAAGATAAGTAAGTACTAGGGATGTAATACATAGCATGATAAATATAATTAACTTTGCCATATGTTATATAAGAAAGTTTTTAAGAGTAAATCCTGAGTTCTCATCACAAGAAAAATTTTATTTTCTTTTTTGTTAAATTTTGTATCTATATGAGATGTTCATTAAACTTACTGTGGAAGTCATTTCATGATGTATGTAAGTCAAATAATTATTTTGTATACCTTACACTTATGTATTGATATATGTCAATGACATCTCAGTGAAACTGGAAGGAGAAAAGATAAAATAGTACATTAAGGGGTGTTTAGAATTTTGACTTCATTCTATCTATAATGGGGGTGGGAGCAGTTTACATTGTGTGAATTTACCCTAGTAATGTTTTATCATCCACTAGACATCAGTGTCCCAGGCAACCTCCTGGCTAATCTGCCCATTGATCCAGCTCAAGATGGAAGTTACTGATTTCGTTTTTCATTGTCTAGAGCTCTTCTAACTCATGCTTCGCTTGGTTCTTACTTTAATCTGTTTACATTTTGCTGTTCTACTGTCTGTACTCTACCGTAAGTCATGTTAAATCTTCTGTGGGAAGTGATGAGGCATAAACCAAACAATGCTGGCTGTTTCAGTCTATCTTGTCTGTCATCTTTATTTTTGTCTCTTCCATCTACGTCCAAGTGATCAGAATTCTGATGAGGTGGGGGCCTGACACAGCCATTCTCAACTCTAATCCAACTATCAACTCTGTCTCCATAGAGAAACAGGTGCTCAGACTGAGTGTGTGTGAACACTTTGACCTTTCTAGGGGCTGGATTTTTAGGATGATTCTCAGTTCTGGGCCTGGCAGTTGACCCCGGAGGGGAGGAGAATCTGAATTCTTTTGTTCCTGAAGAAGGATTGTACCTCTGAGCTCTGTGGATCCCCCAGAGGAAGAGCATTATCATTCCATTCATTGTCATTCTAGGAAGACCTGCTGACTGTGAAAGCCTTGTGAACCTCCTGATGTCCTGATTTGGAGATCAGCAGTCATACTTCTCCTGTTTGTGGAAGAAACTAAAGGGTTTCCCACTTTATATCCCTGTCTGTGAAGAGCAATACTTCCTACCACTTGTGGATTTCCATCACTCACAGGTGCTCTGTTAGCTTGGTATGTAAATAAACTCATGCGGATGCTAAAGAAATTGTAGTCTGAGGATATCCAGCAGCAGTGTCTATGAGATAAAACAAGAGGACAGAGAGGCAGTGTGAGTGAGAAAGAGAAAGAATGGATAAAAGGATAGGAAATCTTCTAGCATAGTAATAAACCTGTTAGAGGAGACAGGTGACTATTAGAATAACCACAGCAAAATGTTTGAAAAGAAAGCTTAAGGGGATTCTATTATAGCTTTACAAAGACTTTCTGAAGTTTAAAAATCTGATAATTTTAAAATTTAAAATCTGAATGGATGAATTGAGAAGAGATGGACTTCCCTCGTGGCTCAGATGGTAAAAAAATCTACCTGCAATGTGAGAGACCCAGGTTTGATCCCTGGGTAGGGAAGATCCCCTGGAGAAGGGAATGGCTACCCACTGCAGTGTTCTTGCCTGGAAAATTCCATGGCCAGGGGAGCCTGGTGGGCTACAGTCCATGGGGTCACAAAGAGTCAGACACGACTGAGTGACTTTCACTTTAGTCACTGTAGATTTCGTCCTGGAGGGTCAAGTAGAAAAATATTGTAAAACAGCAAAAATACAAAGAGAATAAAATCATGAGGAAGAAGCTATGAGATTTTGAGGCATCATCAGGAGTTCTGAAGTATAAAAGCTAGAGATTCCTAAAAAAAGGAAAGAGGGATAGATAGAAGGAAACATAGCGATTGAAATAACTTGGAAAAACAGCCCTGGATTGAAGAAAGACCTGTGTATTCAGATTGGAAGTGCCCGGGCAGGATCGATTTCCATAACTGGGAGCTGGAGATGAGAGAGAGAGAGCAAACAGGCTTTTGGATACGGACCTGGCTTTTCATTCTGCTCCCAGCGATATCCCTTTGGGAAGTACATAAAGCCTTCCCAAAGTACATAAAGACAAGAGAGTCATGTGATGGAGGAAACTTGATAATCTCTGATAACACCATATGGTCACACTTTATCACACTTTAAACTTCTCATGTGACATATCAGCTCCTGTTCCACTGGCTTCCACATCAACTATTGTCATCTAGTGAATGAAGAAATTATTGTGAACAAGCACCGCTGCCATGTAGGAGAGTAGCTCCTGTTACGTGGGCTCTTTTGGGCTGCTCTGCATGCTCCTGGGTTTGGGTGTACAAAATTGGCCTGAGAACTAGGTTTGGGTTGGGAAATGAGCAGAGTGAATTTCCCTGCAATTAGGGAGAATTTGGCAAGTCAGAAACAATCTAGAAATGAGGGGTGAGATTGCGTGTAGCTGGGATTTGATATGGTGTAATGTATCCAACAAAAACTCCCACAAGGAATTAATCCAAAGAAAATAGTAAAGATGTCCAATGTCTAATGTCTAATGCTCAGTTTGAAATTGTAGTTCTGTGCCCTAAGTTATTCATGGCTCTGCCCTATCCCTCACATTCATTTAAATCTGCTATAGTTATGAGTACCACTCTAAGTATTAGAAGCAGAAAGAGGTTTCCTGCCCCCAAAATAGGTGCTTTGAAAATAATTGGAGAAGCAAAAGGAAGCGAGCTAGGTTGGGTTTTCAGAAATGTTTTTAGAAGACTGCATCACCGTCCATCCAGGCAAGCCGTAGTTTCTGAGCCCACTGGAAGCAGGAAGCCTCTTCTCTTCCCCTCAGTCCGTGGAGCCGGAGGATGGGCACGGGTATGCCGGCCTTATATTTCCACGGCTTTCCCGACAGCAGCCGCAGCTGAGAGGCTCAGGAATGTGGTCCTCGCTGTATTTACACCTTCGGACGCTTCGGAAAAGGGCTTTGACTTACACAACCTAGTTTGCTTCTAGACTATACCACCTGGCAGATGCTTGGTGCAGAAGTCAGGAGAGGCAAGCCAGAAAAGGAAGCACAGGGCTGAGTTTCAAGGGCCAGTGACGTGGGGACAGAGAGATTGTCGGTACCGTTAGATAGTATGGAGGGAGACAATTCACAAACAAGAAATCTGGGCGAAGCACGATTTGAGGAAGAGAACAATCAGGACACCTCAGTCTTTAATTAAGCGCATTAGTAAGTCAGTGTACTACTGAGAGAGTTGGCACTGCAGAGAAAGGAAACGTACTTGCTCCCCTCCTTGTCAATACTCGTGAAACAAACTGAATAGTCCCACTTGCTGCACATAGCAGAGCTGTTATGTTTAAAACTTGATGACCAAAACCAGTGGACTGCACCCGGAGCTCGAGGTCATGAATTTTATTTTATTTTGTTTTTGTGAAATTGATCAGGAGACAGTGAAAATATATGTATGTGTATAGTTAGAAAGCGGCAAGCAAGAACCAAAAGATGCTAGGTAAGGGAGGTGAGCATAAACTAGAGGGTCTGCAACTGAACTATTGGTTGAATTGATTTGACTTTAGGACTTCCAATTGACTATTACATTATATTATTTTTCCATATTGTTGAGGTAAGTGTACTAATGAAATGCACTTACATTTGCTTTCTTCATGCTTGTTTACATAAGATGAAAACAATTTTCTTAACACCATCAACAATATGGAATGATATAACTTTCCTAATGTAGCATATGTCTGCAAGGGGTTGAATGATATCTCCCCCCCAGTCATATGTCCTATCCCCCAGTAGCTGAGAATGTGACCTTGTTTGAAAACAGGGTCATTTCAAATGTAACTAGTTGAGATGAAGTCCTTAGGTGGGCCCTAATCTAATGTGGCTGGTGTCCTTATAAAAGGGGAAGTGTGGGTACAGATACACATACAGCAAGAATATCATGTGACAATGCAGGCAGAGATTGGGTGGCGCTTATACAAGTCACTTATTACAGCATACCCCCCGAAGCCGGAGGACAGGCTTGGAGCAGATGCTCCTCAATAGCCCCTAGAAAGAATCAACTCTGTTGACACCCTGATCTCAGACTTCTAGCTTCCAGAACTATGAGACAAAAATCCTTTGTTATTTGTGCCACACAGTTTGTAGAACTTTGATATGGCAGCCTTAGCAAACAAATACAAATGATAAGAATTTTAAAAAACACATAAAGAATATTGAGTTGATAAAGTGAAATTTAGAAGAATGAACATGATGGCATTATGTAAACTGTTGTGTATGCTCAGGGTTAATCAGCACCTTTCCAGATGGTGGAAACTTTGACCATGAATTTCAAAGTGACTGAACCAGCTGTAAGCAAATTCTATGCTGTTATAAATCACTTAATTAAAAAAAGATATTTAGTCTCTTAGGAGTGATATAAAATTTTTTGATTAGAAATGGAACATTTGGAAGCAATCTTTATGAAAAGAACATGAGGCAGTAAAGGAAGATGAATCAGAAATAGAAGGTTAGTGTCATCTCAAAAACTGTATGTGGGCATATTACTTCATCTCTGACCTAAAATGTCCCCTGTAGTATCATAATAAAAAAAGATAGTCAACTTTAGAGGAGTGTTAAAAATAAAAATTACCTGGACTTTTGACATTTAGATTTTTATCTGACAGAGGACCTGCTTCCAAGTTGATATAAGAAATAGGCTTGTTAGTAGATTGACTGGTGCATAAAATTCAGTGGTTTTTGCCCTAGAGAAGGTACAAAGAAGCCATATCATTAGTTCCTCCTCCAGGGGAACAAATGTTCAGTCTTCTTTCTTTCTATCTGTAACCAAGTCTTATACCCAGAGCCTACAGCATTTTACAGCAAGTTTGAGGTGTTTGATTCTAAACACAGGGGAAAGCATTTTTATTAATTTGTAAACCTTTAACAGTTATACTGAAATGTTTTTTTGTTTTCTTAATCTTGTCTTTCTGGAGTCTCCGTATTTCTTTTTAAAAAATGTTTTAATTTTATTGGAGCATATTTGATTTATAGTGTTGTGTTAGTTTCAAGAGTATAGCAAAATGATTCAGTTATTCTTTTTTAGATTCTTTTCCCATGTAGGTTATCACAGAATATTGGGTAGGGTTCCCTGTGCTGTACAGTAGATCTCCATAGGTCTTCTGTCTTATATAAAGTAATGTGTGGGTTTCATCCCGAACTCCTGACATATCCCTCCCTGCATTTTCCCCTTTGGTAACAGGAACTTCACTTTTGATATCTGTGACTCTGCTTCTATTAGTAAAGAAGTTCATTTGTATCTTTTTTTTGACAATTAGATTCCACATATGAGTGGCATCACATTTTTTTCTTTCTCTGTTTTATTTCACTTAGTATGATCATCTCTACATCCATCCACGTTGTGCAGATGACATTCCTTCCTTCTTTCCTATGACTAAGTAATATTCTGTTGTGTATATGTATCACAGCTTGTCTATTCATCTGTTGATGGACATTTAGGTTGCTTCTATGTCTAGAACAAAAAATTTTAAAATTTTTATGGAAAGACAAAAGACCCCAAGTAGCCAAATCAATCTTGACAAAGAAGAATGTAGCTTGAGGAATCACACTGTCTGACCTCAGACTACATTACAAAGCTACAGAAGCCAAAACAATATGGCACTGGGAAAAAACCAGACATAGTGGAACAAAGCAGAAAGACCAGAAATAAACCCATGCGCACTTATGGGCAATTAATCTCTGACAAAGGAGGCAAGAATATACAAAGGGGAAAAGACAGTCTCTTTAATAAGTGGTACTGGGAAAACTGAACAGTCACATGTGAAAAATTAAATTAGAATGCTCTCTAACACTGTATACAAAAATAAGCTGAAAAGGGATTTAAGACCTAAATGTAAGACCAGGTACAAAAAACTCCTAGACGAAAACATAGAACATTCTTTGACATAAATCACAGCAACATGTTTTTGGATCTTTCTCCTAGAACATTGGAAATAAAAACAAACAAACAAATGGTACCCTCATTAGACTTACAAAGAAAATCACAAATAAAGTGAAAAGGCTGCCTATGGGCTGGGAGGAAATATCAATATTTGCAAATAATGCTACAGATAAGGTATTAACTTTCAAAATATGCAAACAGCTCATATAACTTAATATTAAACATTGGATTCTGGGAAAGATTGAAGGCAGGAGGAGAAGGGGATCACAGAATGCTAGATGGTTGGATGGCGTCTCTGACTCAATGGACATGACTTTTAGCAAGCTGAAGGACGGGGAAGCCTGGCGTGCTGCAGTCCATGGTGTTGCCAAGAGTCAGACGTGACTGAGAGACTGAACCACAAAACAAACAAACAACCTGATTAAAAAGTTGACAGAAGACCTAAATAGACATTTGTCCAAGGCAGGTGGCAGTTTTAGTAAGCAAGGGAGATTTTACATGTGAAAGTTTTATTGGCAGCCCCATGATCTCCACATCCACCCACCAGAATCTTAAAATTTTATGTAGAGGTTTTAACTGGGTTCAGTTACATATACCATCTAGATGGTCTCAACAAAATACTACTATCTCAGATCTACATTTGAAATGACTCCAGCTGGGGAGACAGTGATGAGCCTCTGGTTGCCTAGGTTCAGCTCATCAGTCAACTGATAGTCATGTCCTCTTGATGACCTCCTCCAACAAGTTGATGAGAAGAAAATCACAACGCATAAATGTGTGCAGTTTATAATATCATGGGCTTCCCTGGTGGCTCAGATGGTCAAGAGTCTTCCTGTAATGTGGGAGACCTGGGTTTGATTCCTGGGCTGGGAATATCCCTGGGAGAGGAAATTGGCTACCCACTTCAGTTTTCTTAATCATATTAAATCATATTAAATTAATAATAATAAAAATCAGTTTTTACTTAGGTTTATACATGTGTTTACTAAAAGATGAGGTGTCAGCATAATCATTTTGAAATTTTTTCTAAGTTATTGATGTCCCAGAAGTTTATTCATTTTCTACTGCTGAATGGTTTTTCATTGTCTGAATAGAGGAATCAATTTTTATATCCATGTACTCAGCGATGGACATTTGGATTATTTCCAGTTTTTAGCTGTTACAAATAAAGCTGCTGTGAACATCCATCTGCACATTTTTTTTTTAATGTACACATGTTTGTATTTCTTTTGGGCAAATACCTATGATTGGAATGACTGGGTTATCTAGCTGTTGTTATTCAGTCAGTCAGCTCAGTCGTGTCCAACTCTTTGTGACTCCATGGACTGCAGCACACCAGGCTTCCCTGTCCTTCACTGTCTCCTGGAGCTTGCTCAAACTCATGTTCATTGAGTTGGTGATGCCATCCAACCATCTCATCCTCTGTCGTCCTCTTCTCCTGCCTTCCATCTTTCCCAGCATCAGGGTCTTTTCCAATGAGTAGATGTATGTTTAGCTTAAGAAACTATTAGATGGTTTTTCAAATAGCATCAGTTTATATTCCTATCAGCAACATGCATTCTCATATGTTCCAGTTATCCATACCCCCTAATATTTGTTATGACTTGATATGACCAGTCTTTTAAATGTAGACATTCTAATGGGTGTGTAGTAGTATCATGGTATGGCTTTTATTTGCATTTCCCTAATGATGGATAATGTTGAGCACTGTTCATGTGCTTATCTGCTATCAGTAAATCTTGGGCAAAATGTTCAAATCATTTACTCTTTTTAATTTTTTTCCCCTTCTTATTATGGTCTGATATTTCTCTTTGTATTTGGATAAAAGTCCATTATCAGGTATGAGATTTTCAAATATTTTCTCTCAGTTTATGGTTTGGTCTTTTTCGTTTTGTCATTTTTTTTTTTTTAATGGTGCCTTTTGGAGAATGGGGTCTTCCCCAATAGCTCAATTGGTAAAGAATATGCCTGCAATGCAGGAGACTCTGGTTTGATTCCTGGGTTGGGAAGATCTGCTGAAGAAGGGATAGCCTACCCACTCTAGTATTCTTGTTTTTCCCTTGTGGCTCAGCTGGTAAAGAATCTGCCTGCAATGTGGGAGACCTGGGTTTGATCCTAGGTTGGAAAGCTTCCCTGGAGGAGGGACCAGCTACCCACTCCAGTATTCTGGCCTGGAGATTTCCATGTTCCATGGGGTCCCAAAGAGTCGGACACGATTGAATGACTTTCACTTCACTTCACTTCACTTTACTTCACTTCACTTTCAAGAACAGTGGCTCAGATAGTAAAGAATTCCCCTGTAATGCAGGAGACACGGGTTCAACCCCTGGGTCAGGAAGATACCTTGGAGAAGGGAATGACAACCCACTACACTATTTTGCCTGGAGAATTCCATGGACAGAGGATCCTGGTGGGCTATAGTCCACGGTGTTGCAAAAAGTCGGACACGACTGAACGACTAACACTTTTAAGAACAGAAATTCTTCATTTTGATGAAGTCCAGCTTATTAATATTTTATTTTATGTATTGTGCTTTTGATATCTTATCTAAGAAATCTTGGCCTAAATAAAACACAGAAAATTTTCCTTACACTTTGCTTGTGAGGTTTTATAGCCTTATATTTTATATTTATATCTGTAATCCATTTGAGTTAATATTTGTATATGGTATAAAATTTGATTGATGTTTATATATATACATATTAACATATGTATATGTATAGATATCTATGTTAAAAAGACTTTCCACAGAATTGTCTTTGAAGTTTTGTGGAAAATCAATTAACTATATATGAATTGGTATATCTGTTCTATCCCATAGATCAGTCTGTTTATCTTGGAGCCAATACTTTTATGCTAAATTTTTAAGTAAGGTAGAAGAAATTTGTTCTTCTTTTCAAAGTTATTTGGCTACCTTAGTTCCTGTGCATTTCCAAGTAAATTTTAGAATTACTTGTCAACTTCTCCAAAGAAACTTCTGAGATTTTGATTGCAATCTAATTAGAATCTGTACATTCATTTTAAAAGATTGCCACCTTAGCTAAATTAAGTCTTGTGATCCATAGACATGACATATTTCTCCATCTAGTTAGATCTTCTTGAATATCTCTTCTCAATATTTTATAGTTTCCAGTGTCCATATTTTAACATATTTATTCCTGTGTGTTCAGTCATTCAGTTGTGTCCAACTCTTTGTGGCCCCACAGACTGTAGCCTTCCAGTCTCTTCTGTTTATGGAATTTTCCAGGCAAGAATACTGGAGGGTTGCCACTTTCTACTCCAGGGGATTTTCCTGACCCAGGGATCGAAACTTCATCTCTTGCATCTCCTAGATTGGCAGGCAGATTCTTTGCCACTAGTGCCATCTGGGAAGCCCCTTATCCATAGTTCATGTGTTTATTGTAAAAATATATTTTAATTGCAATTTCCAATGGTTTTTAGTAGAAATACAATCAATAATTTTCAAACATCGATCTTTTATCCTGAAACCTTGAAAATTCATTTATTAGCTTTAGTAGCTACATAAATTTTCTGCATAGATAGATTATCAGGGTATCTGTGAATGACTAGTAATGTGTATAGGTAGTGGGATTATGGAGGAAATTTTCAATGACCATTATGTTTCTGACTTGATATCACTATCATTAATATGTATTAGAAATGTAAAATTAATATTATGTTTCACAACAACAAAAGTGATTAAATTTAATGCTAGATATTTTAAATTCTAAGGTCCCTTGAGAATTCCAATGGAAATGTTTATCTGTTCTTAGCAGGGCAATCAGGAATGAAAATATATATTTGGAGGTCATCACTATAGATGATGATCTGCTTTGTAGGGATATATAAAATAAAAAGAAAAAGAAGGATAAAATCAAGGATAGAACTGTTGGGGGGCATCATGTTTAGTTTAAGATGGAGAGACTTAGATATTTTCATGTGCTGAGACAAGAGAGAGGAAATTAGTTTGGAGGGACACTTTAATTTCCTTTTCCTTTGTGCTTTGTTCAGAATCACTAATATCTATTTAAATTCAAGAGAAAGTATATTGATTCCCATGTGGGGGTCATATCTCTGTCTCTGGGTTCTGTCTGGATTCAAGGTTCTTAAAAATAAGTTTGTTTCTCAGCCTTATGTTGCATTTTTGAAATTGTGAATCTGAGACGGGTTCTATGACAAATATGTTCACAAATATGTCATAATTTTTTAAAAGGTTTTAATAGAATAACTTCTTTTATAGTTACAGATATAATGTATATGAGTTAGAGAAAGTTAGAACACAAAATGAGCAAAATAAAAACAAACATTACATTCTCACTCCCTTAGGTATCAGCACCATTATTGCCTTAGGAAACATTAATTTTGTACATCCTGTTTTGTAAGCTGCTTTTCTTAGTCAATGATCCTTATCTTTCCTATCCGGTAAATTTTTATCTCATCTAATACCGAGATCATTTTCAAATTTTCAAAATTGGCTGCAAAATGTCCTTTAAGGTTGATTTGTCTACGTTAAGACCGCACATTACATTTGGTTATTGTTTCTCTTCAGTTCAGTTCAGTCACTCAGTTGTGTCCAACTGTTTGTGACCCTATGGACTGGAGCATGCCAGGCTTCCTTGTCCATCACCAACTCCTGGAGCTTGCTCAAACTCATGTCCATCAAGTCGGTGATGCCATGCAACCATCTCATCCTCTGTCATCCCCTTCTCCTCCTGCCTTCAATCTTTCCCAGCATCAAGGTCTTTTCCATTGAGTCAGTTCTTCGCATCAGGTGGCCAAAGAATTGGAGTTTCAGCTTCAGCATCAGTCCTTTCAGTGAATATTCAGGACTGATTTCCAAACCTGAGATTGTGTCTCTTAGGTTATTTTAATTTGGCCCAGTTGCTTTTTCTCATAATCCTGACTTATCAAAGAGACTGCCATATATCAAACCCTTAAATATTTCATTTCTACAAAGCAGACAGCCTACTTACATACTGTTGTTCATTGAAAAACTCTATCATAACAAAAATCAGTAATCTACTCATCACTTTACTAGTGTGTTGGTCCTTTAATGGACTGGAACCTGGTGGTCTGGAGTCGACGATGAGAATGTGAAAGAAGGAAAGAGGCTAATATTCCCTGGGTTACGCAGCCGGCTTTCGCGCTCCAGGGAATCAGCCAGAATATATATATATATATATATGTATATATATATATATATATAGAGAGAGAGAGAGAGAGAGAGAGAGAGAGAAAGAAAGAGAGAGAGAGAGAGAGAGAGAAAGAAAGAAAGAAAGAAAAAAGAAAAAGAAAGACACAGGGCCCAAGCTCTGATGGAGCAGAGGTGTTTTAATCAACATGGTGTGGGCATATATACTGTCTTACAAGGTAGTTATTCTCAGCAAAGATAAAGATTAAAATTCCAGACTTACAAAACATAAGGTAATTCCTAGTAAAGAGAGAGACTTGTAAACAATCACTTTTTACCGTAAGGTTCATAAGAAGGAAGAGGGTACTTATCACCGTATTGAAAAACTAACGAAGGAAATGCCTGGACTCCTCAGCCCCAGGAAAGGCGTGCCTCTCCTCTTAATTCCTGAATATTCAGGAATTAATAAGGACCAGAGGATTCCTGACAGATCCAAAACAGCACACAGGAAGCCTCCTGTTAAATGCTTCCTGGCACTAGTGCACCAGTAAGTACTTTGTCAAATCAGCCGTATTTTTATAAGCTGCAGACAACAGGAGCAAGAAGTACGATGGAATAATTAGGACTGTTCCTGTGGGTCAGTGGGCTTGGAACAGCAAGACCGAGACTACTCTTCCATCTCTCTCCATGATTCCAGCACAGGCCTCCAACCTAGGCTTTTATAGCTCTGATGCCGTAGTTCCTGATTCTTATAATACCAACTCTTTCTCTTCTTCCTGACATAAAGATGGTAGTGACTTCCTCTGTCTGATGGTCTTTAAACATGTTCACGAGTTTTCTGACATTCTTCTCACTAAGAGGTGAGGGCTATGTCTTTTGCTTTTATATCTAGACTAAACTTACTGACTAATCAAGCACAGAACATGGCAGATGGGACACTAAGTGATGTTTGAGGGTCGGTCATAAGGGGATATGTCTTCTAACCTTCCTCTTGGACTACTTGCCTTTGAAGCCTGGGCCATCAGGGAAGAAGTCTGACACCGTCAGGCTGTAAGGAAAGCCAGGCCACGTGTCTGAGTGCTCTGGCCAGCAGCCCTCGCTAAGGTCCCAGTCAACAGCCAGCATCAACTATAACGCAGGTGAGCAAGTAAGATTTCGAGGTGACCCCAACCTCCATCATCATCTGAATTGAGCCACCCCAGATCCCCAGACTGTGAAAGATGAGGATAAGAAATGATTGTTTTGAGCCCCTGAAGCTTGAGATAGTCTGATATGCAAAAATCAAGAAACAGAACACTCAGCTACTCATTTCTGAGTTACCTCATCACCCCAGTTTTCTCTCTGACCTCATCTACCATCTGTGTAACCAATCCCCTCAATTAAATTTCTTCTCTGAAAAACCTAGAATTGTGTCTGCTTTCCTGACAAGAACCTTACTGATAACCCTTCCAGGCAGAGCCTACATAAAACAGGCAGAGCCTACATAAAACAGCCAGGACAGATTGCAAAAAAAAAAATCAAGATCACATGTTATATAAAATCAAGATCACATGTTATACAAAATCAAGATCACATGTTATATGCTTATGTTTATTGCCAAGTGGTTTGTAAAACCAGTGTCCTAAAATTTTCCTGTTCTTTCAGAAACTGTAAGTATAACCTTTTGAGCATATGTAGGGAACTATGCTGCATTTGAATAATTACAAGATAAGAATTTCAGAATTTGTTAAATTTCTTAAAAAATAAATGTGATTCCATAGTAAGACCTTTTTTCTCCTTCACTACAGCAATCTGACTTTTTTTTTTTTTTTTTTTGGCCTGCCAATAAAAAGAGAGAGCTTTAAAAACACACCAGGATCATCTTCGCTATACTTCCTCATATTACAAAGGTGATTAATTTCCTAAGGAAAAGCCATTAAAATAAAAATGAAATTCTATGTGTGCTTTTAAACCTCTCTCTTTTTGTGGGCAGGCAAGAAGAAGGCACAGGCCCCCTGCACCTTCTGCGGGCAGGCAGCTCCTTTCCCGCTGTGCTATCTGGGAATGCCTTGCTGTTCCCCAGAGCTGCCACATGTTGCAGGGTGCTTGAGACTAGGCACTTAGGTTTACGGGAGCAGTGATCCCCAACCTGCACGGGAGTCTTCCTCTCAGGGTGTCAGGCTCTGCAGGATACTACAGGCAGTGAATCCAGAGTGAACCACAGAGACTGACATTTTACAGCCTTGGAGCATGTGGTCCTGAGCTGGCTAGAGTCCAGGAAGCTAGCCTGCTCAGTGCCTGCTTCATAGGGAAGGGAAATTCTCAGAGCAGGCTTAGGCACGTTTTCAAAGCCGCTTTTTCAGGGACATCAAGTCTGCTCTCACAGTCAGCGCTCAACACTAGGTCAGTGGTCCTGTTTCCTTTTGCCGCCAATTTCTCTGTCTCCGCACGTGGCCTCGGCCAGCCTCAGCTTTCTCTAGCTCAGCTTTGGGAACTGAAGTCTAACTCATTTCTGGATTCAGTAGAGACTAAAGTAGGACACTACAATCTGTCAAGCAATAGAAGACAAGGCAAATTTTGCTGCCAAAAGCCACAGCGTCAGGGCTAGCCCCACTCGGCAGGGAGCTGCTTGCAGCATTGCCTTAGCATCTGCATTGTCGGTCGCTCCACATGCTGGATTCCTATTGTCTCTGTTTCATTGCATCAGTTCTGCTGGATTGGCCCTTAGTTCTGAATCCTTACGTGTTTTGATGGGTCTCTGACAACCTGCCCAGTTATCACCTGGCTTTCTTTGCTGGCTCCCTCTTTACCATCCGTGGCCGAAAACTGTCTTGTATGTACTGGGTCTCATGATGGTGTTCGTTCCCAGAGGGCGGTGACTCACAAGCCTGGCCCAGTCCCGTTACCCGCCTCCCCTGGACACTGCGTTGGGAGTGACCATCCCTGGACTCTGCTGCTGGCCCGCCCACCTTCCCCGACACACACCGCTGAACGGGTGTGAGTGCGTAGTCCCTCGGTCCTATGTGGCTCAGCAAACCCATGGACTGTAGCCCACCAGGCTTCTCGGTTCGTGGGATTTCCCAAGCAAGAATACTGCGGTGGGTAGCCGCTTTCTTCTCCAGGGGATCCCCCCGACCCGGGGATCACACCCATGTCTTTCGTGTCTCTTGCATCTCCGGCGCTGGCAGGCAGACTCTTCACCACCACGCTACCTGGGAAGCCCATCAAATACAGGCACTCATCCGAGTGGAAGGTGAGTTGCCACACTTCCCTGGAGGCTGATTTCTCATCCTGGCCTGTCTTCTCCAACCCTGATGCTGTCCATTCTGAGTGTCTTCTCTTCTCACTCCCACCCCGACCCTCAGTGGGCCCCTAGTTTGAGCCTGCCTCTTTCATAAGGCTGTTCTGTGAGCTTAGCCTTTCCCCTGGTTTCTGTCAGGCTTCACTTCCATTCTTGTTGCTCCAAACAAAGGCACATAAAAAAGTTTGGCATCGAAATATGAGAGGGGAGAAAGATAAATGCTGGGGTAAGTTTGTCAAACCAGAGGCCGTGGAGGCCAACAGGTGTGGAATAGAAGGGGAAATAATGGAGAAGCAGGTGATTAGCATTCATCAAGAGAAACTTATAGGAAAGAATGTCCAAAACAATACTTATAGCCTCAAGTTGCTGTATATTTAACGATGTACACAGCATAGCAATAAAGAGAGTGAACTTAAAACTCAACCTGAGACTGTGCATATGATCTCTTAGCCATTATTGAGACTTGGTAGCATGGAACAGTGGTCATGGAACAATGTCCCCAGGGGAAGCCAGTCTTCATTTGTGTAATGTCCCTATCTATCCAAGTGATCTCCCTGATTCTCTTCTTTAAAAACTGGTGAAATTGATGAAACTAAGCTTTATCTCTAAGCTTCTTTTTTAGTTCTGACATTCTATGAGCATGGCCCACTGCCCATTCTCAAAATTGAGTCTGCATATTATGGGTTCAGCCAAATGCTCTCTTCAGGTTTTTTAGAGTTCCACATGTCCCAGGAACAGAAGTAAAATTATAGTTATTGGGAGATGATGGCATATGAAACCAGCTACATCAGTTGTAAAACATGTCAACTTTGTGCAGTATTTAATCTCTGATTTCATAAAAATCATAACATTTTGACATCCAGGTCGTGAAAGACCAGTTTGTACTATCCTCTAGGGACCTTTGTCCCCCACTTGATACTTCTTAAAGGTTCTTAAAAGTTATTTGAGTGAAACGTTTCTACTGTGCAAAGGCTGTGAAGAGTACAGGTCATATACTGAAGAAACTTTAAGGATAAGAAGCCTTTTGGTTTTCTGGATGTGGATTCAGGAATCCCATATCAGCCAGAAGTGTGAAAGAAAGGAGCATCAGTGAGTTGGTCTTTCAGTTCTGAGACCATGATGTCTACGATCTAGAATATAAGGTTCAACCAGATATGCATTTGAATCCAAGCTCGGCCTTAATGACTAAGGCATTCAGTCTCTCAGAACCTCAGGTTTCTCAGTAAGATGGGGACAATATTGTATATTTCATAGTCGTATTTTTAAGGAATAAAAGAAGTAACCTATGGCACATTTTTTGGGCACACAGGAGACACTTAGTAAATGTTGCTTTATCGTTGTTATTTATTATTTATGAAGCCTCCAAAATGGGGTCTGTTTTTGTTGTTTAGTCATCAAGTTGTGTCCAATTCTTTGTGACCCCATGGACTGCAGCATGCCAGGCTTCCCTGTCCCTCCTCATCTCCTGAGTTTGCCCAAGTTCATGTCCACTGAGTCAGTGATGCCATCCAACATCTCACCCTCTGTCGCCTCTTCTGCTGCCCTCAGTCTTCCCCAGCATCAGGATCTTTTCCAGTGAGTCAGCTCTTCGCATCAGGTGGCCAAAGTGTTGGAGCTTCAGCTTCAGCATCAGTCCTTCCAGAGTATTCAGGGTTGATTTCCTTTAAAACTGACAGGTTTGATCTCCTTGCTTTCCAGGGGACTCCCCAGAGTCTTTTCCAACACCACAGTTCAAAACCGCCAATTCTTCAATGCTCTGCGTTCCTTATAGTCCAGCTCTCACATCCCTACACGACCACTGGAAAGACCATAGCCTTGACTAGACGGACCTTTGTCAGCAGAGTGACGACTTTGCTTTTTAACACACTGTCTATCCAGTAGGAATGGGTCTATCCAGTAGGAAATACACCAATAAAAGCTAAAATGATTCTCACTTCAAATTGCACTTTCTAAATTTCTGAGTTCTTATCTTCAGTGAGATTTTACAATTTAAAAGGACAAAATTTGGTTTCTGAGAAATTAAGAAAAATGTAGTTCACACATGAAAAAGCAAGAATATTTTGGCATTAAAAGCAGTAAATGATTTAAACCAATTAAATAGACTACGAAAATAGAATAGTCTTTTATACCTCCCACGAATGAAAAGCAACTTCTCAGTTGTAAGTTCCAGTTATGATATTATTTGCAACATAGTAAAAGAATTTGCAGGAACATTTCTATTTAAGGAACTAATTCTATTTTTTGAACAGTTACCACCACGGAGCTTTTTGTTTGTCCTCTCCCTTTGTTTTATTTGTAAACTAAGTCACAGTAGGAAGAAATGGTGAAAGCATGGTTTTGGATAAATAGTGCTTTTGGATACCCAGGCTAAGAACTGTATATATGTAATATGTGTGTATGTGTGTGTATGTATGTGTGTATGGGTGTATATGTGTGTGTGTATCCTTTTTATAGAAAAATGAAGAAAACCAAGGTAGCATCTGTGGATTATTAAGAACTCTTGAAAAGGAAATATTTGGATAGATTTTCTAGTCTAAAGCCTAGTTTGGGAAAAATAATAAAAATAATGACTTTAGAATTATATGATATTTTATAGGTCTTCAATAAGCTTGTATTTATAGGTTTTCTAAAAACTATGCTTTTGAATGAATGGATTGCTATCCAGTTTTCTTTCCCCAGATGATGAAATTAACTAAAGAAGTAAATTTTTTTTTTAAACATGCAAGCAGTTATTTCTATTTGACTTTGTTGCATAAAGACTTTTCTTCAGCATTCTTGAGAACTGTAACAAGAATAAATGTTACTAAAGTTTTGCTGATGCTCCCTCTGAAGTTCTACCCTGAAGACTAAGCGTCTCTTCTGCCTACTTCCTTTCTCCTCTGCACTTCAGGTGTCTCTTCTGCGCTGCTTGTCAGACGGTGCTGGAAATGCTCTAAGGGCAGGAGTTAAGAAGTTTTGAATCCCTGCCATTTGACAGGACATGTGCTCGATCACATGGATGGAATGAACAGTTGAAAAATGAACAGAATGAGCATCTTGGGGGAAGAAGCAGGGGTGGTATGCAAGCTTACAGACAAAATGCTGTTAATATCCTTGAGATCACGATTCCTGTTTAGAGGGGACTAGCTGGGAAGGAAGTTATCTGATAACTCTAGAGTGTCAGGAAGGCCTGAGATAGGATTCAGTGCCTACTTCATTTATTTTCCAAATCCCCCTATAATAATGTGGTTTGGGAGAAAGAATATACATTAGTTCAGTGGTTCTTAGGAAGGAAAGTACTTACCCCAGCAGGGGGAGGCATTCTGGAAATTGTGGAAGGGCATGTTTGGGTTGTTAAATATTTGGGAGGAGTCTTCACTCTCATTTAATCAAGTCGGGTCCAGGGATTCTAATTGTCTTGCCCTACACAGCAAATGTATACACATCCTCTGCACATCTCAAACAATCTTAACCTGGAAATGAGCTCCAGCTGATGTATGAACACAGGTGCTTTTTTGTGTGGTTTTAATGTGCAGTTTATTTACTAGGAAGTGCAACTGATGTGTAAATTGAGAAGAGTATGATATTTTGCTTTGTCTGAAAACTTCTCAAAAGTGATTCATCATTTCAAAAAATTATGAAGCTGTGTTGGTTGTGTGTGTGAGTGGTTGACAGGACCCCCTTCTAGTTTTCATGTGTGTCTTATTATACTAGTGATGGATGCTTCTGTGTTGTGTGGTGGGCACCAGACCACTTCAACACATCTGTAAGTCAGGTCTCAGCACTTACACAATGAAGTGTGTGTGGTTTCTTACCAGTTAACATTTTTTAATTTCTTCTTCATGCCAGCGTTGAGTGTTAAATTGAGCTTTTGTGTGAAGGTTGGTTACATAGTTCCAAAAGCCACTTTCTGAATCTCCTAGCCACAATGTTTTCAGTCTGCTTCAGATTTTAGAAAACCAATGAAGTACATATACCTGATAGCATGGAACACTCTTGGAGGAATATGGGAGGCCCCCCGTAACCAAACACATTGGTTTTGTTGTCGCAAATATTCGTAATAGGTGGGATAAATAGAATAAATTACTCTCATCAGTTCAGGTCAGGGGATGCAACTATGTGAAGTTAGGTGCCAAAATTTGGTAAAAGTTTTTAGATTTCAGAGTTCATGGATTTTAGAATTATGGAGAAGAAAACTGTGGAATGAATGCATTATTTAAAAGTAGATGGATTATAGTGCTATGTATTTTATTCCAGGATAGTAAAATGAGTATTAAAATGCTTGGTACAAAGAGAGATATGGGGTGCGATGCAGTTAAGGGTCCCTGATGGAGTTGAAGAAACTCAGACTTCTGAATAATGATATGCAGTGGATCATTGACTGAGTTATAGCCTAGACTTGATTCTGAAGTAGTTCCCAGAGCCTAGAGTTCATTCATAAAATATTGAAATGTACAAGCCAGGTTATTTATCTTTATTTTCTTTCACAGCAGGAGATTGCAGTCAGGGCCACTGGTGCTTTGTTGATCCCAGAATGTTATTTACTCCTTTGAAAAGTGAAACATAAAGCAGCAATCAAAAAAGCCAGATGCTCTCTCCAGATTGTTAAAAAAGAAATTTTGTCCTTTTCCATTTCCCATAAAAGTGCAGCTGTGCCTTCTAAAATTGGAACTGATTCATGTGCTCAGGTGCCAGGGCATAAAAATCAAGAGCGGAGAAAGCTGAAACAAGATATTTCAGAATAGAAATAGGAAATGAGACTAGGGAAAGAGGTAGCTGAAAAGAAAGTAAATGAAAAAGTAGAAAGGAAAGAAAAAATAGTGTGTGGAAACACTTTGATGGGGTAAAGTGCACATAGAGTTTTATGAAAGAGTCAGTTTATTGGATAAGAAATAATCATTCATTCACCCAATTGTTTTAGTTAGGTTGGGGCCTTGGGTTTATCCATTCAAATTCTCTGGCTTGTATTTTTGCTTTTAAAAATACAGGATCCAAAGACAATGAGTAGAGAAGTTTAGAAGAAACCCAACCTTGCCAATTCTGAATGCAGTT
Source organism: Odocoileus virginianus (assembly GCF_023699985.2). Classification (NCBI taxonomy): domain Eukaryota; kingdom Metazoa; phylum Chordata; class Mammalia; order Artiodactyla; family Cervidae; genus Odocoileus; species Odocoileus virginianus. The sequence goes on along the minus strand of NC_069694.1, from coordinate 4,605,033 downwards.
TTCTTTTCACATTAGAACTTGAGCTTAAGTGAATACTCCTGAGAATCAGGAGAAAGGAAAGACCTGAGATATATTTTGAAGGGGGCACAAGCAGTGCTTATGGCTCTGGTGACCAGGTAGAGAGAGACAAAGGAAGGGAAAAGGGATGAGAGGACCAGAAATCCACTAAACAGAGGAGCACTATTGCCAGAAGTGGAGATGATTAGGAAGAGGAAGATGAGGAATAACCAAGTTCTAGTTGAGATATTTTACACTCAAGTAATAATCACATCTTGTTGAAAATGCCCAGTTAGCTTGTGAAAATAAAGGATAAGTCATCAAGTGACTTTACACCATTAGTACATTTTCATTCAAAGGCTCCATTTTCCTTAAGCCTGTTTATGTACAGATCAGCTCCAGAGAGTTAAAGATTTTTGCATTTGGAATTTTGGATTCCAGGGAAGTGAGTACCTGGGAGTTTTTGCCTGGACAGTGGTTTGTCGTAATAAGAAAGAACCATTTTGGTGAAATTCCCCTGGTGACTTAAGGTTGTTGGTTGTAAGCAACATGTGTGGGTGTGCGCAGTCATGTCTGACTCTGTGACCCGGTGGACTGTAGCCCTCCAGATTCCTCTGTGCATGGAATTTTCTGGGCAAGAATACTGGAGTGAGTTGCCATTTCATCCTCTAGGGGATTTTCCTGACTCAGGGATCAAACCCATGTCTCCTGCATTGGCAGGTGGGTCCTTTAGCACTGTATTACCAGCCACACAAAGCTATTTAAACCAGGCTAAGTAAACAGTTGGCTTAACTAGAGGCATGCATGGCAGGACAGGCCTCAGGAGGAGGAGAGAGCTGGAAACCCCCAGGAATGCAGGGGGCTGCTTTCTCACCTTCTCTGCTGGAAGCTCTGCACTGCAGTGTTCTGATTCCAAGTAGTGTGATTGGGCCGGCGAGGGACAAGGCCGTCTCTGCCCACTTGGTAGAGCTGCTGGAACAGACACTCCGTGTAGGGTCACGGCCAAGGCAGACCATTTGAAAATATCCCTTCTAAATGCCATTGGCCACGCCCTCCACTGAATATGTGGAGGGTGGTGGGTTCCGGGCAGGTTGGCAGAAACACGCCAAGAAAACAAATTTGTGAAAGCATACTGCTTTGTTAGAATATGAAAATGTTTTAAGAAAAGACTAGGTATGGACTTAGCTGGTTAACTTTATTATAATTTCATCGGATAATTGAAATAAGTATCTCATTTCTTAATTTTAAAATTCATTGAAAAACATTTTGGAACACCAAGAGGCTTCCAGTCATTGTTTTAGATGATAGAGATAGAATTTATCAAAATTGTTTAAGTCTTTGTTTTAGAGCAGCTTACATGGAAAGGAGAGACTGTGAGAGAAAAACCATCATAAAACATGAAGACTAATAAAGCAGGCTAAGAAAAATAGTAACAGATTTTATCTAAGTTGTCAGGGAAGGCAGGGTGACTATATAATTTACTGTCTCATGGAGATTCTTTGAGTACCAAAAAAGCACTATTTAGTAATCCTGGGATAACAGACATCAGCTGGGACTGTCCCAGGCAACCTGGTCACCCTGCTGAGAGTGTGACATTTGAACAGACACCAAGAGAGATAGTGGAGGGGGTGATTATTTCAGGGGAAGTGGTTCAGGAGTAGGGAATGCGTGATTATCCCAAAGAGTTGGGTCATTGGGAACTTATAACTTCAGAATTTTTAAGATCAAGGGAAGAGTGTGGTGTTGCCTAACCCTGAGGATAAGCTGTGTGAGGACTGGCTGACCTGCCACTTTGGAGCCTGACCCGTGATACAGGCGACCATCAGTGTTGAAGCAGAAGCATTTTGAGATGGCAGAATCTCAAAATATCAAGATCTCAAAATCTTTCCACCCTGTGGTGCAGAAAGATGGTGTTCTAGAGAGGTTGCTTTGTAAAAGGCTGGGTTCAGTTTGTGGCTCTATTTTGAGAAGTCCTTTCTGTCTGGAGGCTTGGCTCAATCAAAGCCTGACGGCTGCTGCAGGATAAACGGCCCCCTCTGTTTTCTGGGAGTGCCCTTTGCCTCACATATGAGCCCCCACTCCCCGGTGTCCTGGAAGAGCTCGGGCCACTCACCCCGCTGGTGTGGCCTCTCATGGTTCAGTTCCCTGAGAACCCTGCAGCTATCTTCTTATTGCACCTGTTCTCCATGTACCCTGTCCTGCTCAGGAAGGTCATATTCTGTCAAAAAACTACGCTCTGGGGTTAGTAAGCTAGGTAACCTAGCAGCCTGGGGAGGTTGGACCCTTTACGGTGTCTTAGCTCCTCTTCATCATAAAGTAACTATGGTAACAGAGATACTGTGCTGGGTAACAATAGCAACGACACCTTGACATTACTAGCTATGACTCATTGAGGCCAGGTACTTAAAACATTGGTTAAAAACTCCAGTCTTCACTTACCCATGAGACAGGTATATACTAAGTTCATCCATATGAAGTTATTTATACTCTATCATTTTGACCTACAGAAATGACAGTTTCATCTGATTAGACCTAAAGTTTTACATGCAAAGGAAGGGAAGCTCAGGGAAGTTACAAAGTTTTTACCAGATTTTACACGCCCTGACTCAGAGCTGGCGTTGTAATGCGAGGCTGCTGGCTCCTGGGTCACTGGTCCTGCTGCGGTGACTTCCTGGCTACTGGATCTTGTAGAAGCTAGACGGACTGGCTGTTTCTTTGGGGAGATTTCAGGCTGGAACGTATAGCTGTAGAGAGATTTGCAGAGCCTCCAAAATCCCCTAGTCCTGTGGAACTCTGACCTGGTGCTGGATGGAGCGTTTGGACCTGAGGGTGAGACTGTAGTACCCTAGCTCCTAGGCTCTGAGAAGACCCCGTGAGGCTAGAAATTGCAAAGGCAAGTGGGCCAAAGAGCTGACTCAGAGACAGTAGGTGAGGGGATGTGAGAGGTCAATTGCTAAGGCCCCGTGAGAAACAGGAGGGTGCCTGAAGCCACAGCGCAGAGGCCAGGGCCCAGTGTGGGGGGCCATTTCCTAATGTGGGGCTCCTCAAATACCGAAGGCAGAAGCGGGTTTTCCCCGGGTGGGGCTCCTAAAGACCAAGTCCCCTCAGAGCTGCCTGGAGGCAAATAGGGTGGCAAGTTGCATTCCTGCAGCTGAGCGGAAAGCAGCAGGGGGAACGAGACCGGGCACCGGAGCCTCGGAAAGCAGCAGGGCGAACGAGACCGGGCCCCGGAGCCTCGGAAAGCAGCAGGGGGAGCGAGACCGGGCACCGGAGCGTCGGAAAGCAGCAGGGGAAACGAGACCGGGCACCGGAGCCTCGGAAAGCAGCAGGGGGACCGAGACCGGGCACCGGAGCGTCGGAAAGCAGCAGGGGAAACGAGACCGGGCACCGGAGCCTCGGAAAGCAGCAGGGGGACCGAGACCGGGCACCGGAGCCTCGGAAAGCAGCAGGGCGAACGAGACCGGGCACCGGAGCCTCGGAAAGCAGCAGGGGGACCGAGACCGGGCACCGGAGCCTCGGAAAGCAGCAGGGCGAACGAGACCGGGCACCGGAGCCTCGGAAAGCAGCAGGGCGAACGAGACCGGGCACCGGAGCCTCGGAAAGCAGCAGGGCGAACGAGACCGGGCCCCGGAGCCTCGGAAAGCAGCAGGGGGAGCGAGACTGGGCCCCGGAGCCTCGGAAAGCAGCAGGGCGAACGAGACCGGGCCCCGGAGCCTCGGAAAGCAGCAGGGCGAACGAGACCGGGCCCCGGAGCCTCGGAAAGCAGCAGGGGAGCGAGACCGGGCCCCGGAGCCTCGGAAAGCAGCAGGGGGAGCGAGACCGGGCCCCGGAGCCTCGGAAAGCAGCAGGGCGAACGAGACCGGGCCCCGGAGCCTCGGAAAGCAGCAGGGCGAACGAGACCGGGCCCCGGAGCCTCGGAAAGCAGCAGGGCGAACGAGACCGGGCCCCGGAGCCTCGGAAAGCAGCAGGGGAGCGAGACCGGGCCCCGGAGCCTCGGAAAGCAGCAGGGGGAGCGAGACCGGGCCCCGGAGCCTCGGAAAGCAGCAGGGGGAGCGAGACCGGGCCCCGGAGCCTCGGAAAGCAGCAGGGGGAGCGAGACCGGGCACCGGAGCCTCGGAAAGCAGCAGGGGGAGCGAGACCGGGCACCGGAGCCTCGGAAAGCAGCAGGGGAGCGAGACCGGGCCCCGGAGCCTCGGAAAGCAGCAGGGGGAGCGAGACCGGGCCCCGGAGCCTCGGAAAGCAGCAGGGGGAGCGAGACCGGGCCCCGGAGCCTCGGAAAGCAGCAGGGGGAGCGAGACCGGGCCCCGGAGCCTCGGAAAGCAGCAGGGGGAGCGAGACCGGGCACCGGAGCCTCGGAAAGCAGCAGGGCGAACGAGACCGGGCCCCGGAGCCTCGGAAAGCAGCAGGGGGAACGAGACCGGGCCCTGAAGCCTCTGTCTGTCTCTGTCCTGCTGCGGCTGTGACTCTGCTTTCGTGCTTTCCCCTGGATAACTGTGGTTCCTCTTTCTCCATCTTTACAGACAGGTTTCTCAGGGTCCTCATGCATATGCCGAATAGTGATGACCCCAAGGATGCCCCTAAATCCCAGTGGCCACAAACACCAGTGAAAAGCGTTGCCATTTAGTTAAAAGTTCTCCAGCGAGAGTCACCTATTGATCTGGCTTGGGACAGAGGTCCCCTGAGGCCAGGGGTAGGTTCCACGCACAGTCTCTAAGGAGGGCGCACTGTACCATCGGCAAATTTTCAGGCTTCTTATAGTTGGCATTAAGCCACATTGAGAAGCCAACAGGAGGTTTGCTTTTTGCTTTTTTTCTCTTCTGATGTGTTTTCTCACTGGACTCTTCACCTCTTACCCCAGTATTGCAGCCTGCCTTTCCTTGATCCAGTCTCCCATGCCATACGAGGCTGTGATAGCCCGTTTCCATGCTCCCTGGAGTTCCTTTTGAAAAATAAGTCCGACAAATGGAGGTATTGGTTCTAAAATAAGATGTGTTCTGACCTTAGGTAATGTGAGAAAGATTGGCTATAATCTGTAAAAAAAATTTAAAGATTATGGACATATAAAGAATAATCACTTAAGATTTTTAGAAAAATAAACATTTGGAGAGATATCAACAAGCCAGCCAGTCCTTTTAGTTTAGGACTGTCCTTCATTTCTCTGGGAGTAGGGAATGACAACCCACTCCAGTATTCTTGCCTGGAAAATTGCATGGACTGAGGAGCCTGGTGGGCTACAGCCCATGAGCTCATACAAATTTGAACACATCTGAGCGGCTGGGCACACAGCAAGCATCTTGCTTTTACACCTGTTTTAGCACTTGAAGTCCCTGGTCCCCAGAAATCCCTCTTCCTCTCAGGCACACTGGTACTATTTGTCGCCTAAAAGTCCAATGAATGCCTTGGTTACCTCTGTAGGGCAGTAGTTATCAAGGGTAAAGAAGCATTCTTTTCCTTCTCTTCCTTATAAAGTGATGGGGTTAATCCACACTGTTTATCCCTGTAAATTAATACTATTAATAGCTTAAAAATTACACATTTCTTTGAATTGAGGTTCAGTCAGCATCCAAGTTTGGCAGGTGTGAATTTACCCCATCATGTATGGGTGTAAGAAATATTCTATACAGATATAATATTCTGCTTTCCTTGTTCTAAAGTGGCATGTCTCAAATTTGGATGTGCATAGGAATCCCCTGGGGATCTTGTTAAATGGGAGATTCTGAGTCAGTAGCTCTGGGCAGGGTCTGAGGCTCAGCATTTCTAACAAGCTCTCAAGTCAAGTGATACTACTAATGCTCTGTCAACCACACATTGACTAGAAGGGTTCTAAATCATAAAATCTATTGCTCAGAACCCCCGCTCTTGGATAGACAAAACTTCAATTAGAATACTATTTTGGGGTATGCCCCTTGAGAATTATATAAGAATTGTGAGGGCTTATTTGGTGATTGGAAAATGAAGAGATGGACTTTGCTTACTATTTCCCAAAGCAGTGAGAAAAAAAGAGAAACCAATGTTTTTATAAATTTTCCTGCAACACACATCTAGGCATCCCATTTTAAATCCCTTTAATTTTTAAAGCTCAAATTTGTTCTGCTATCCATATAGAACTTCTCGTGCTTCTGGTAATAGATGTCTGACTTTGAAAATAATTACTGATGGAATATCTGACCACTTTGGCTGCCAACATCATCACCTGATTGAAAATTAAAATTTCCTCTCACTAAGAAGTTCTTTGAGTGGTCATTTTGCAAACTCAGCTTCTTCTGGTCCCATTTCTTTGACCTGAAGTGTAAGACATGGCATGTGAGAACGGTTGGAAACTAAAGGACTCAACAAATGCAAAATCTTATTCTCATAGCTTTATGATAAGTTGAGTGCCACCTGGACAGCCTAGTAGAAAATGCTTCTCAAGATGTCCTTGGTCATCTTTTAGATGAGAGATCTTTACTTGATGATCTTTGTGTATTTCTGATAGGAATAAGAAACCCGAGGAAGGAATAAACATAGAGTGCTAGTCCATTTTCTGGAGTGTGTGTTTGCTGCTGGCTGAGCCTGGGCAGCCTTCGATCTGTCTTGAACAGCTGCCTCTAAGAAGAAGTTAGCTGAGCTTTAGGGGCAGCGAATGTCTCGCAGGCTGCAGAATGTCATTAAGGCTTGATTGCAGTCTTCTGACATGATAAAACTGAATTGAAGAACAGGAACTGCCTGCTTGGCAGCTCTGTGGACAGTTGGAAAGCTCAGAGAAGGCACAGGCATTAAAGAAGAAAGAACGCTGACAGAAGCTGGGCAGGCAGACAGGGCTATTTAATGCAGAGGGGTGGGTGTTAATTAATTTATCTTGGGTGAAGAGATCTGATTTCTAAGCCAGACTACAAGCTGTTGCCAGTCTAGTTGGGGACAATGTCCTGACAGCTATTGGAGTATCATCCGTTGCCTGGATGGCTGATCTCAGAGCACATCCATCTTGCTGGGTCCAGACTCATCGCGCTGCATCAGTTGGACACCAGCCGCTCATCTTTCTTACCCCTCAATGTTACTCTTATTGTACATGCCTGCCTAGCTGCCTGTCTCTGCTTCACGTGTCTTCCAGAGCTCCCCTGGAGCCCCAAAATGGTCTGTGGCAAGTGGACAGAAGGAAACCCAGAGTGCGTGGAAAGTTACCATTCCTTCTAGAATGACATAATTTTAAGTGGATAAAGTTTTGGCTTCCTATACTTTTAAGATGGGTCAAACGTTATCCTGAAAATAAAAGTTAGTCATTATAACTAAATGCACTAAAGTGGATGTCAGGCTCATGGTGTCCCAATCTCCTGTCTGGTCTCTGCTTTCTCATCACCAAAAACTATTTTCTCTCAATTCCATTGTTTCACATAACAAAGGGCCTGTCTCATGATGTCCTCCCACGTGCAGTTCTATGGAGGCGTTTATTATAGTAATTAATTTTTCAAGGCCAAAAATGGTATAATGTATTATGAAGTGCAAATAGAAATGAGTGCAAGTTTGTGGGTAATTTTAAAAAGCATTTTGACATAGTGGAAAGAGCACTGGATTTGGGTCAGAAGACCTGATTCAAGCAAGTCACTTAAAATACAAGGATCCCCTGTATGTTTGTCAAAACTCCTAAATCTGTAGCCTTGAAAGGATGCAATATACTGCATGCAAATTAGGCCTGTCTAAATACATCTTGAAAAATCTGAGGAATAACTCTGCTTTATAACACATACTCTTCTAAAAATGCAGAAAAGCAGACACAGACACAAATACTAATCATAATATTTCAACCATGAGATGATTACATATCTATTTCCTATTATATCTATTTTCTATCACACATCTATTTTGGTGACTGTGGTGTAGATTAATGCTATCCTGTGTTCTGGATGCTCTTATCACCACTGATCCATGCAAAGCCTTTCGTCTCCACCCATCCCATACTCCCAGTACCGTTCCCCTCCTCTGTCTTAAATATACCTACGGAATATACTTTGATTTATATCACCTTTGTAAAATATGTATGGTTATTTGTGCATGCATTTGTTTTTCTTCTATTGACATATGTTATTGTCTGTAGAACTCAGTCTATTTCTGAATTATTTTATTCAATATAAACACTGTGTATTGTTTTGTGTATCACAATTATGTGTAAATTTAGTACATTGATCCAAATTTCTACATAGCACTTAAAAAGCTGTTATTTCCAGTGTCCCAATGCAATCCACACAGTATTGAAATAAAGCTCCTTGGACATGACCCTGTATGGCCCTGTGAAGTCATGCCTCTAGGTTATACCCGTGAGTGGGTTTATGGGATTTGTGGGTCGAAAGATCCTGAATGTTTCATCAGTGTATACACCAATCAGTTATTTTAGGAGGCCCTCAGTTTTCCACACATCTTCAATCATTTATGTATTTAATTTACTTTCTGTCTATATTTTTTAAAAATAGAAATTTTCTTGTCTTATAATTTACTTCCAAAAGTGTTCTACAGTGTATATTTTTTTTTTTTTAGATTTAGCACAATATTCTAATGTTATGTTCAAAATTAGGTCTTAATTATTGGACTGTCATCATTTGTTTAACTGATGCCCTGTTTTGTAATATTCAAGAAAATATTCTTCCAAGATAGGACATAAACAAGTCTACAGTTAAGCCAATATAATTATCAATATAATTAATTGAATCTTGGATATTTGGACCTAAGAAATAGATTCTGACTCATGTCCACATACTCGTGATTCAACTATTAAATTTGAAAATCATATTGCCTTAACTATAGACTTGTTTATGTCGTATCTTCTTGTCTGGAGAATTCCATGGAGAGAGGAGCCTGGTGGATTACAGTCCATGGGGTCACAAAGAGTCAGACGAGACTGAGCAACTTTCACTTTCACAGGGATCTGCATCTTAGCAATCGTGGAGTGTTGATAAGTGAAATATTTTGGTTACAGGAAACTAATGAAATTTTGGCTGTTAAAAGAAGTAATTTAGCAAGTTAAAAGGATAAACTAAAAAGAAACAAAGACATGCGTTCCAGAGCAATTCTATCAAGCTGCTATGCCTGCATGTAGCCGTTGGAAATAAACAACACGATCAGGTGTATCGTATCCTTCATGTAGAGAGATACAGAAAGTAAGTGCCTAAACTCACCGGGTGGACTCATCTTAGGGTAGAATATAATTAAAATAATAAACTCCCCAGTTTTAGCAAATACATACTTTTCATATGCTAAGCTTCCTTGCAAGTTTCCTTATCAAGTTGAGTAAAATTAAGCCAATGTTTATGTTACATTCTTCAGTGATTTAATATTTCAAGTGTCTGATGTATGCACTGATTACTCCTTCACACGCACCCCGCCCCCCAACGCCATCCTTGATCCAAAGACATACTCATTGTATTGAATGTTAGGGTGATACTCTGATACTTTCAGATCATCAGTGATTTGCTATAAATTACTTTTGGAGAATTAAATATTGACATGTAGAGCAAGATATCTGATATTAAAAAGAATTTATTTCAGCAAACAAAAATTAAGTAGATCCATCTGCTTTGATTAAGAAGTCTTTGAAAGAGAGTCATTAGCCGTTTAGATTGTATGCATGCTATGTACAACATGATGTATGTAAAAGGAATTTTAGAAAGCTTAGTGTAAGAAAAAGAAAGATGAGTGCTGGCTGTTGTTCTTTTCTGAAGTGTAACATTCTGCATGTCTGAAATTTAGCTAGACTTTTCTTAAGGGAGTGAGGAAAACTTAGGAAAAACATGAAATAACCTTATATAAACATATTCTCTTTCAGTGATAAGATGTCACTCACCTTGCACTGTGCTTTGTATCAGAGCAGCATAATTTACGTTACTCATTATCAGGGACAACTATGTCCTTAGTAGGAGTGCTCACAGAAAACTTTATGCTAGGAAACACCTCACTTTTTTCTTGTCTACTTCCTTCGAACAAAAGGAATTATTTTCTGTGAAGAACACCATTTTTAGAATACTACAGTTTTAAAACTATTAATTGCAGGTACCTTGGGAAATTTTAGAGGTTAAAATATTCCTATGCAATCACTCTGTGTTGGTATTTGAACTGGATGACAACTTTAAGAGGAAGATGTAAAGCAAGTCACTTTCTGAATGAGCGAGGATTAGCTTTGTTTGTGTTTGCACCGGCAGGGCCGAGGCCAATGCTGGGTACATGAAATATGCTAAAAATATTTGCAATAAATTAGTGAGTTGAGAAATTAAGCACTTGGATTTGTAAAGGAAAAAGTGAAAATATAAAGGTGAGGATTCACTTTCTGAAAGGTTACCAGGTTCAACTTCAAATGCTTCATTTACATAGGACACAGTTGTGGGATCAACAATGAACTGAGAGTAGTTTTATCTCTTTGTGCCTTACTTCACTTTCTTCAGTCTGGAAAGTGGATACATTCATATTTAACTCCTATCTTTATTTTTCCTATGCTTCTCTTTTCTAAATTGTTTTGAATTTATTTTATGTTGCTATAGTATATGCATTTCTATAGCCTTCTTTTAGTCTCTGTAAGAATTGTGTAAACATAAATTGAAGTAATGATAGCTGTTTTGCTTAAAATCAAATTAGAGCACCTCTAAGGCTTCAAAATTTCTTAATAAACAATCACTTGTAAACATATATGAAGGATTATTATTAACACACACCCTGCTTATTACTGTTCTAAGTAAAATATAATATTATTTTCCCCCATCGTCAGTCACCATTAATGGGCTGCTCTAGCTCCAGAATCTATTGGCCCATGTCAGAGTTAGTGCCTGACTTACTATTCAGTCTCATCCATAAAATGGATATTTCATAATCCCCTATGCTCAGGAAGGGGCTCAGTGGTAAAGAATCCACCTGCAGTGCCAGAGATGCCGGTTCAGTCCCTGGGTTGGGAAGATCCCTGGTGAAGGAAATGGCAACCCACTCCAGTATTCTTGCCGGGGAAGTCCTGTGGACAGAAGATCCTGGTGGGCTACAGATATGGGGGTCGCACGGGTCGGACCCGACTTAGCGACTAAACCACTACCACATTCTCAGGAATGTTACGAGATTAAAGAAGATCAAAGGTGGTGTTCTCTGTCTGTTTAATGCAGCTCATTCCTCCCCATCCTCACTGCTGCCAGGTTGCATTTGTGCTGTGAGAGGGGGTCAATATGGGCAGGAGAAATCTTGGTGGCTTCGGAGATGCTCCATCCTGAAACATCTGAAAGACCCCAGCCTGTCCGTAGAAAGGAGCCAGAGTCTGGCTTTGACCACACAGGGTGAGAGTCAGTGGAGCTGGGTCCTTGAAGGAGAGAAGAGAGAAGAGGAGGAAGGGGGAGGAAGAAGCCTTGGATGCCCCTCTGAGGCTGACATTTTTGGATAGAAAGGTGACGCTATGGAGACTGGAAGTAAGTGAATGAACCATTCTCGGGACCCCAGTGTGTTCCTGACAGGTTTCTAGTAAAAATACATGTTTCCAGGTAATGAAGTTCTTTGCTGCCTGTTCCTCTGGATGTTAAATAAAAGTGATATGTATATGAATATTGTGGCATATGCTCATATTTCATCGACTCTAAGACGCTATTAATATTAGATGTAAGGTGCATCTTTATTTTATAAGCCACTAGGAAAGTAAAAAAAAGATACCTGCTTTTTAATTTAATCAAGGCACAATATTTTGTCACTTGAAAATTTTAAACATATGGAAAAAGCTTTTAAAGGTATATTTACACATAGATTACTCATATGTATTACTTTAGAACATACATATAAAAGCAAATAAATTGATTAGGATGTTTCTAAATGTGTTCATATGCACAGTTTAATTGTGAATCACCTTTCCACTCAGAGTAATTGATGTGTGCTTTTTAACATAGGGCTCTCAGTCCTCCCTGCAATCAAAGTACTGATGGTGCAATGTTTCTTCAAAATATGCTGCGCCATTGTCTCAGAGTTTCTTCCAAGCCATTGACAACAGTCTGCAAGCTTAATGTGCAGGCAGTGACAGCTTTGTCATGACTGTCACAGGGTGATCTGATGGTCAGATGCCCAATAATTTCAGAGATGTTAACACAGTGGAAAATGCAAGTCTCAGAATGGATGAAATACTCAAATATCCTGGGACCCTCAGATCCCTCTACAAGTCCTTAGACAGCATTCCAGGCTGGGTCTTGTACATTTAATGTATCGGCGAATATGTGTTGCAGCTTCCACAGCTGGAGGGAACACGTGATTTCTCAGTTACAGTGACTCCAGCCTTCAATAGTTGGATGGATGGATGGACCTCAAGGTTCCCAACTCCAAAACCTCCAGAACTGAAGAAAAGGGGGTTCAGTGAGTCTCACTTGAAAAATGACACAACTGTTTGTGAATGTAGCCGTGTGGCCTGTATTCTCCCTTGGGCTTCTGCCGATCATTGCCCATCACCCTTGAGGCTGCCTGTGCCTGACAGATGCCAGCTGCTGCCCCTGCCCTTGTGAGTCTGCAGAGTCTGTGCCCAAGAGGACTGTTTCCTAAAGCTCCCAGTGATTCTTCTCTCCAGGATGTCAGAGATGTGGGAGTTTTTATGCGTAGTGGGGATAAAGGATGGTCTTCTTAACTCTTCGCCTCATTTTATTCCCTGGGTCCCAAAGGAGCAAAGCTCATTCCTAGAGTCCCTTGACTCTTCCAGGAGACTTCTGGCTTCTGGTTGTCATCCTTGCAATATTCGGACTTCAAAGCATTCCAAGTTTCTGAGAGCTAAGCAGATACCAAGATAACATCTCCATTATTCCCTCACATCCATCACCTATACTCTCTCATGCCTTCCATGCCACGGCAAAATATATCAAACACTTATCATTCTCTTACACTCCTTTTAGCCACAAATCAAGAGTGATCCTGTGCATTGCAACTGGTGCAAAATGAAGAGGCAGAGAAGGTATGATGATCCATATTCTATCACTAGTTTTAGCCTCATAGGAATGATGCTTTTCCGTTTGCACACACATTTCCTTCTTTGTATGAATTTAATCTTACTCTTAGTTTATTTCTCTCAAGAAGATGATAAACTTTTTGAGAATAAGGTTTATCTCATGTATCTTTTGTGAACATCTTCTAGTGGTGGGCAGTCAATGTAAATGATTATTTTTATTTAGTTTCATTTCTAACATGGCATGTATTCATAGTGGGAAAAGATTCTATTTGCAAACCAAGCAGATGAAAGCCAAGTTAGTTAGATTATCTTAAAGTTTCAAGCTTATGTATGAAAAAGCTCAAATGCTTTGGAAACTGCATTAACTCATTTTGTAAAAGATGATGCAAATACACATCTGCAAAGTCCATCTCTTTAATGCGTATTTGGTACTTTGGGAGAGTTGAATGAACCCTGTGCTTTGTGGGATGATGAGATTTTTCAACCAAAAGCTCACATTTCATACCCTATCATGCCTTCTCTTCAGGGAAACTCCCTTGGCCTTTCTTGGGCACCACTTTTGTGCTATTAAAAACCTTTCTAGTTTACTTTTGGACTCAAATTACAATCTTACCGGAAACACAAAAACATTTCCAGATCTCTACATGAACACAGAATATTTTTTTCTGTCTTGCTGGCTGCCTGTTTTTCCTTTCCTTGCCAGATTTAACCTTCATCTCAGACAGTCAAATCAACAGGGCCCTGTTACCTTGGCAACGATGACAGGATAATAGAATTAGAATGTCCCACTGCTTCATGCTAGCATCATGCTCTTGGAAGCAAAAGAAAACACAATTATGAAATATAACTTGTGGTACTTTCAAGTGGCAATATCCATTCATTTTAACTGTATGCCATTTATTAATGAGAGATAATCTATGTTGAACTTTCAGTGATTTAAAAACAGTTCAAGCACAAGAATAAGACAGGAAGTCTGTCTCAGGATAAGGTTTTCATATATATATATATATATACACACACACACACACACACACTTATATATATATACATACATATATATATATATATATATACATATAGTCAGCTTTGCATGATTCTTTTGACATTCTACTTTTTCATCAATTTAAAGATAATGACCAAGAAAAATTTATCAACAGGGTAGCCTTTGAGAGAGTTGCCATTTTATCTGAAATAGATTTGAAAATTCTAGAGGCTCTTTCTACTTTCTAAAAGCACATCGTCACTATGGAAAAGTAAACTGACACTCTAGGGGTTTACACTTCCAAGCTACCACATTCAGCACTGATGTTCTGCTGAAATGCGCTGCTGCTTTGGAAAGGGGGCTCTTGCTGATGTTCCTAATGCTTTGGCTCCTCCTCTTTTGTTTCTATCCTGATTCTGGAAAATCTTAAGTATAAATCCAGTCTTTATGATATCAAGAATACCTTGAGTATTTTTGGGTCTGATTCAGTACTTTTTTCAATTGACATATAGTTGATTTACAATGCTGTGTTACTTTCAGGTGTAGAGCAAAGTGATTCGGAACAATGCATGTATACATGCTATTTTCCAGATTCTTTTTTATTAGTGGTTGTTGTAAGATATTGAATATAGTTGCTTATGCTATAGAGTCGACCCTTATTTATCTATTTATATGTAGTAGTGTGTATCTGTTAATTCCAAATTTCCCAAGCTCCTATTTTACCCTGTCTCTCCTGCCTTCCTCTTTGGTAACCAAGTTTGTTCTCTACATCTGTGATACTGTTTCTGTTCTATAAATAAGTTCATTTGTATTATTTTTTAAGAGTCTATATATAAGTGATATCATATGATATTTTCTTTCTCTCTCTGATTTACTTCACTTATTATGATGATCTCTAGGTCCAGCGCTGCACATGGCTTGATTTCATTCTTTTTTTGTAGCTGAGTAATATTCCCTTGTGTGTGTGTGTATATATATATATATATATATCTCCACCAAACTTTCTTTACCCATTCACCTGTTCATGAGCATTTAGACTGCTTCCAAGTCTTGGTTATTGTAAATAGCTCTGCTGTGAACATTGAGGTACATGTATCTTTTGAATTAGAGTTTTTGCCTTTTCCGGGTGTGTCCCAGGAGTTAGATATAGCTAGATCATATGGTCACTCTATCTTCAGTGAGTGAGGAATGCTTGTACTGTTTCCCAGGAGAGTTGCACCAATTTAAATAACCACCAACAGCATAGGAGGAGGGTTCCCTTCCTTATACAACCTCTCCAGCATTCATTGTTTGCAGAGTTTGGATGATGGCATTCCCACCAGTGAGGTGACACCTCATTGTAGTTTTCATTTGCATTTCCCTAATAATTAGTGGGGAATTCCCAGATGGCACTGGTGGTAAAGAATCTTCCTGCCAATGCAGGAGATATAAGAGATGCATGTTCGATCTCTGGATTGGGAAGATCCCCTGGAGGAGGGCATGGCAACCCACTCCAGTATTCTTGCCTAGAGAGTCCCATGGACAGAGAAGCCGGGTGGGCTATGGTCCATCAGTTCCCAAAGAGTCCAACATGACTGAAGCAACTTAGCATGCACATAATAATTAGTGATGTTGAGCCTATTTGCAAGTGCCTGTTGGCCATCTGTGTGTCCTTTGGAGAAAGTCTATTTTGATCTTCTGTGCATTTTTTGACTGTATTGTTTGATAATTTGATATTGAGCTGTGTGAACTCTTTGTATATTTTGATACTTAATCCCTTGTCAGTGGCATTGTTTGCAAATATTTTCTCCCATTCTGTAGATTGTCTTTTCTTTTTGTTGATGGTTTTCTTTGCAGTGCAAAAGCTTTTAAGGTTAATTAGGTCCCATTTGTTTATTTTTGTTTTTATTCAATATTTTCATTACTCTAGGTGATACATCAAAAAAATGTCATTGTAATTTGTGTGAAAGAGTGTTCTGCCTATGTTTTCCTCTAGGAGCTTTATAGTATCTGGTTGTACACGTAGATCGTTAATCCATTTTGAGTTTATTTTTGTATATGATGTTAGAGAATGTTTTACTTTATTTTTTTACATGTTACTGTCCAGTTTTCTCAGCAACACTTGTGAAAGGTCTTTTCTTCATTGTATTTTCTTGCCTTCTTTGTCATAGATTACCTGACCATGAGTTTATTTCTGGACCTATCATCCTATTCCTTTGATCTGTATGTCTGTCTCTATGCCAGTACTGTAATGCTTTGATGACTGTAGCTTTGTAGTATAGTCTGAAGTCAGGGAGCATGATTCCTTCAGTTCCATTCTTTTTTCTCAAGATTGTTTTGGCTATTGAGGGTCCTTTAGGTTTCCATACAAAATTTGGAATTATCTGTTCTAGTTCTGTGAAAAATGCTATAGTAATTTGATAGGGATTGCACTGAATCTACACATTGCCTTAGGTAGTATGGTCATTTTAACAATATTGAATTTTGCAATTCAAGAGCACAGTATATCTTTCCATTTGTATGTATCATCTTCAATTTCTTTTATCAGAATCTTACAGTTTTTGCACATCTTACAGAGTGCAGGCGTTTTGCCCCCTTGGGTAGGCTTATTCCCAGGTATTTTATTATTTTAGACATGATGGTAAGTGGGATTTTTTTCCCCCTTAATTTCTTTCTCTGATATTTCCTTGTTAGGGCATGGAATGCAACAGATTTCTGTTTGTTAGTTTTGTACCCTGCAACTTTACCTAATTCATTGATAAGCTCTAACCATTCTCTGGTAATATCTTTAAAATTTTCTATGTGTAGCATCATGGCATTTGCTAACCATGACAGTTTTACTTCTTTCCAAATTTGTATTTCTTTTTCTTATTTGATGTGGCTAAGACTTCCAAAACTATGTTGAATAAAAGTGATGAGAGTGGGCATCCTTGTCTTGTTTCTGATCTTAGAAGGAATGCTTTCAGCTTTCCACAATTGCGTATGGAGTTAGCTATTGGTTTGTTATATATGGCCTTTATTATGTTGAGATATGTTCTCTCTGTGCCTATTTTCTGGACAGTGTTGATCATAAATGGATGTTAATTTTACCAAAAACTTTTTTCTGCATCCCATATGATTCTTATTTTTCAACTTGTTAATATGTGTATTTTCAACTTGTAATATGTTAATATGTGTATCACATTGATACACATATTGTATCACATACAGTGATATCACATACAATGATACAATATGTGATACACATATTGTATCACATACAATGTGACACAATGTGTATCACATTGATTGATTTGTAGATCTTAAAAAATCCTTGCATCCCTGGAATAAATCCCACTTGATTATGGTGTATGATTCTCTTAATGTATTGTTGAAGTCAGTTTGATAGTGTTTTGCTGAGTTTTGCATCTATATTCACAGTGGTATTGATCTATAATTTTTGTGGGTGTGTGGTATCTTTGTCTGGTTTTGGTGTCAGGGTGATTATCGCCTCATAGAACGAGTCTGAAAATGTCCCTTCCTCTGCAGTGTTTTTGGAATAGTTTCAGAAGGATAAGTATTAACTCTTCTCTAAATTTTGGATAGCATTCACCCATGAAGCCATCTGATCCTGGAACTTTGCTTGTTGGGAGTTTTCAAATTATTGATTCAATTTCAGTCCTGATCTGTCCATATTTGCTATTACTTCCTGGTTCAGTCTTGGGTGATTATAGCTTTCTAAGAATTTGTCCAGTTTTCTGGGTTGTTCATTTCATTGGCATATGGTTGCTCATCGTAGTCTCTTATGGCCCTTTGTATTTCTGTGGCATTCTGATTTTGTATATTTAAATCTGTTCCCCTCTGGTCTGCAGTTTCTGCTGAAAAATCAGCAGATGGCTCTATCGGAGTTCCCTTGTATGTTATTTGCTGCTTTTCTTTAGGTGCTTTTAATATTCTCTCTGATTCTTTAATTTTTGTCATTTTGATTACAGGATGTCTTGGTGTGTTCCTTTTTGGGTTAATGTCTTGGTGTGTTCCCATAATTCTGTATGGGACTTGGCATGTCCTGGACTTGGGTGACTGTTTCTTTTCTCAGGTTAAGGATGTTTTCAGCTATTATCTCTTTAAATATTTTCTCAGACCTCTGTTCTCTCTCTTCTCTTCCTTGGATTCTGGGATACGTATAATGCAAATATTAGTGCCCCTGATGTTGTCCCAGAGGTCTCTTAAACTGCCCTTTTTCTTTTTTTCTGTTTGGTGGCAGTGATTTCCACTCCTGTGTCTTGTAGTTCATTGATCCATTCTTATTTAGTCTACTATTGATTTCATCTAGTGTATTTTTCATTTTAGTTATTGTATTATTCATCTCTATTTGGTTGTTCTTTATATTTTCTAACTATTTTTTTTTTAAAAACTTCTGACTTCTCATTCTGTGCATATATTTTCTTTGAAAATTCTATCATCTTTATAATAATTACTCTTAATGGTTTCTTGTGTAGATTGCCTATCTTCACTTCTCTCAGTTCTTCTCCTGGGGTTTTTATCTTGTTCCTTCATTGAAATACATTCCTCTGCTACCTCTTTTTGACTAAGTTGCTCTCTGTATTTTTATGTACATGGCAGTTAGTTACATTTCTTGACCTTGAAGAAGTGAGCCTCTGTAAGAGATGTCCTGTGCTTCCTATAAGTGCACTCCCCTACGGTCTCCCAAGGTATATGCTCTAGCGGTTCCCCCAGATGGGATTTTGGGTCCCTCTGTTGTGGCAGGCTGACTATGTGGGCAGCCTGGTAGGCTTGGTTAGACCCTGGTCTGGTTGGTTGCCAGACTCTGTGTTATGAGGCTATTGTTTGCTGGTATTTGGTGGGGCCTAGTGCGAAGAGTTGACTCATTGGAAAAGACCCTGATGCTGGGAGGGATTGGGGGCAGGAGGAGAAGGGGACGACAGAGGATGAGATGGCTGGATGGCATCACCGACTCGATGGGCATGAATTTGAGTAAACTCCGGGAGCTGGTGATGGACAGGGAGGCCTGGTGTGCTGCGATTCATGGGGTCGCAAAGAGTCGGACACGACTGAGCGACTGAAATGAACTGAACTGAACTGAGTAACAAGGTGGTGGGTTGCAGCGACCTAGTGGGCCCTGGGGCTAGTGATGTCTCAGTGTGGGTGGAATCAAGACCCCAAATGTTCTAGGGATATTGTCACTGGCATGTGAAGCCAGATCCTGGGGTTAGTGGCAGTCGCAGCTGGTTCCTGAAGTCTGATCGCGGGTCCCTGGGAGCTCAGAGCTCATTTCAGATCATTAATGGAAGGGAGTTCCTGACACAGGAATGGGGCCCAGGGTGTCCTGAGGGCGATTTTGGCCTGTTGGTAGGTGGGAGGGGCCCAGCTGGCCCCAGGATAGGGTCTGGCTTGCTGTTGGTAGGCTCAGTTCCCAGGCTGCAGGACTGTAGTTTTCTTCCTTCTGGTGTCTGCCCCCTGGTGGGTGAAGCTCGTGGGGAACCTGGCGCAGTCTTAGTGCTGGGAAGGGCCATGTCAGCCCAGGGGTGGATGGTAGTGGGTCTTGGCCCTCTGATGGGTAGGGGCATGTCCAGAGGTGGCTATGGGCTCAGGAAGTTTTTAGAGCAGCTTGTATACTGGTGGTTGGGATTGTATCCCCTCATGTTAGTTTTTTGGCTTGAGGCATCCCAGTACAGGCATCTATCAATTGTTGGGTGAGGCCAAGTCTTGACCAAGATGGCAGCTCCCAGCAGCATTGTTCATGGAAGTATTTGAATGTTCCCCAATATTTCTCCCACCAGTGTCTCTATCCCTAGGGTGAGCCTCATCCTCATCCCACCCCGCCTCCAGGAGACTCTCCAAAACCAGGAAGGAGGGCTGGCCCAGCATCACACCAAACTACTCCTTATGCCCTGGAGGGCTTCCCTTGTGGCTCAGCTGGTAAGGAATCCGCCTACAATGTGGCGGACCTGGGTTCAACCCCTGGGTTGGAAAGAGCCCCTGGAGGGAACAGCTACCCACTCCAGTATTCTGGCCTGGAGAATTCTGTGGACTATAGTTGATGGGGTTGCAGAGTCAGACATACTGAGGTGACTTTGACTTTCATGGTACACATGAGATTTTGTGTGTGCCCTTTAAGAATGAAGTGTCTATTTCTTCCAGTTCCCTGGGGCTCCTGCAGTTAGGCCCTGCTGGCCTTTAAAGCCAAATGTTCTGGGCTCTAATCTTCCTGGTGCCAGACCCCCCAGATGGGGAGACTTTCGTGGGGCTCAGAACTCTCATACCTGTGGCAGAACCTCTGCAATATAATTATTCTCCACTTTTTGCATTGCCCACCCATGGAGTATGAGATCTGATTACTTCATGTCATCCTTCCTGCATTTTGCTGTGTTCCTTCTTTGTGTCTTCCGTTGTTTGAAGAACTTTTCTGAGAGGTTCCAGTCTTTTTCACTGATGGTGGTTCTGCAGGTCATTGTGGCTTGGGTGTGCTCAGGAGAGCAGGTGAGCTTAGGACCTTTCTACTCTGCCATCTTGGCCCCTCCCCCCAGTTCAGTCTTTTTGACGGTTTATTCATTAATATTTATTCTTGAGTGCCATACTCATTATCTTATCTGAACTTTCTTCCATCCTGGGGCCTTTGTATTTACTTTTGTTATCATTCTATGCAGAATATTGAGAAGTAAGCATCCCATGTGTAGGATAAATGTATTTTTAATTTCACTCATTGATTTCCTCTTCATTGGGAATTAAGAGATATCAGATTCATATGCCAATCAGTTCAGTTCAGTTGCTCAGTCGTGTCTGACTTTTTGCTACCCCATGAATCACAGCATCAATATCCTCAGGTAATAATGGAGTAGTTAAAAAATCTTTTTACCATAAGATATTTATAAATATTCTGTATACTGACAATCTGAATAAAGAAGAACATAAAAGTTATCTTTCTTCCAATCTTTGAAAGATCTTTTCTTTTAAGTATCTTAGCTATACAATACACAGGAAATTCCTTATTCAAGAGAAAAAAGCAAAATGCTTGTTTTATGTTTGAGAATAAAACTTGAGCTTATAGCTACTTGGTGCTAAGTAGACTGGATGTTTGAATCTCTTGGTTTTTATAAGTTGAGGGTAGCCAAGTCAAGGTTTCAACACCTAAATAAGTAAACTTGATTCATTGTTCTTTGATTTTTCTGGGACTGGATTCTACAAGCAGAATATACTATTTACTCTCTAGCATTCAACACCTTTTCATATAGAGTAGATGATGCCTTTAATGAAACCACGAGCATTAAATAACTCAGATATTTTGCCTGGAAAGTTGTTGACATTCAGTCATTCAGTCGTGTCTGACTCTTTGCGACCCCTTGGACTGCAACATGCCAGGCTTCCCAGTCCTTCACTGTCTCTTGGAATTTGCTCAAACTCATGTCCATTGAGTCAGTGATGCCATCCAACCATCTCATCCTTCTCCTCCTTCTTTCACTATTTCCCAGAATCAGGGAGAGATTTCCAGTGAATCAGCTCTTCACATTAGGTGGTCTAAGTATTGGAGCTTCAACTTCAGCATCAGTCCTTCCAATGAATATTCAGGGTTGTTTTCCTTTATGATTGATTGTTTGTATCTCCTTGCAGTCTGAGGGGCTCTCAAGAGTCTTCTCCGGCACAACAGTTTGAAAGCATCAGTTCTTCAGCACGAAGTCTCTCTATGGTGCAACTTTCACATCCATACATGACTATAGAAAAAACCATAACTTTGACTTTTGCCTGGAAAGTAAATAGATATTAATTCCCACCTTGTATGTAGCCTGGGAGCAGGAAAGAAAGAGGTGAAAGTACTCATGTTAGCTGTTATTTATGTGTCTCCTAAATGGGAGGTCAGTTTGTTCTGACATTAGAACTTAATTTAGTTAGTCTTAATTCAGCAAACATTTATTTATTTGCTTCATTTATTTATTGCTATTTATAAGTGAAACATCCTACAAAATACAGTGGGAAATTAAAAATGAGAATTGAACTGTAAAAGTCTATTTTGGGAAGCTGTTTCTCTGGGAACTCTTTATTGGTCCTCCTTCATTGGTGGCGATGCTAATTTTAAAGAGTTTAGATAATTAGATACTAGAA
Organism: Odocoileus virginianus; assembly: GCF_023699985.2. Taxonomy (NCBI): domain Eukaryota; kingdom Metazoa; phylum Chordata; class Mammalia; order Artiodactyla; family Cervidae; genus Odocoileus; species Odocoileus virginianus. The sequence continues at coordinate 4,583,068 of NC_069694.1, read as the reverse complement.
GTGCTGGGTGCATGTTGAGTCTACAGCTGAACAGCCCTGAGACTCTGAGCCAACCATGCCTCTCTGGATCCATGGTGACAGGTATAAGCCAGCCCTGAAAACCCCTGCTCCCAGTTACAGCACTTAATATGTAGTTAACAGTCCAGAGTTGTAGAGTGAATGAGATTCTGCAAACTGGAGCCCTTCTCCCAAGATCTAAGTGATGACAAATGGGTTCAGCCTTGAAGACCTAGAGTCAGACTAGAAAAAAATTGCTTTGATTCCTTTTCAGTGAATTACATTCACATGACTCCACATTCTTCTCCCTATCCTCCAAACAGTATAGTCAGCCCTCTGTATCCATAACGTTCCACACTCATGGTTTGGTTTCAAACAACTGCAGGTGGAAATATCTGAAAAAATTCCAGAAAGTTCCAAAGAACAAACTTAAAATTGACATACACTAGCAACTATTTAAATAGTTTAAATATTTAAAAAGCATTTACATTGTATTAGGTATTATAAGTAATCTAGAGATGATTTGAAGAATTGATATAAGGGAGGATGTGTGCAGATTATATCCAAATACTGTGCTATTTTAACAAGGGGCTTGAGCATCCATAAATTTTAGTATCTGTGGGGGTCCTGGAACTAATTCCTCAAGATGCCTAGGGATGACTGTATGTGTGTTTAGCTATTTTAAGTAAATGATAAGAATTTATAGCGATCATCTGTTGAACAGCATTCTGAGCACTTTGTATATACATCATTCTAGTCAGTCTTGCCAAACATTCTGAGCAATAAAATCTACTATTTGACAAATGAAGAAACTGAGGTTCAAGGTCATTTTAGGGGATGGTATATCCAAGATTTAAACCCAGTGCTGTGTATACCCACAGCCCCCACTCTTAACCACTAATGTATAAACTAAGAAATCATCCCTGTTTCTTGTTATGTATTAGTAGTCCTGTTTTCAACAAATATTTTCTTTATTAATGCACTATTTCTCTTTTGATTTAGAAGTTCTCTGCACTTCAAATGAATATTGAACTGTGAATTTTGATTTGCAAATTCATGTTGGTTAAGAAAATCTCAGTATTCTGTAAGCTGAAAATTTCAGGGGTAGCTTGTTCTCCCTGTTTTACTGAGGTTGTGCATGGGTGTATGCTAAGTCACTCAGTCATGTCCAACTCTGTGGAACCCTAGGTACTGCAGCCTGCCAGGCCCTCTGTCCATGGGATTCTCCAGGCAAGAATACTGGAGTGGGTTGCCATTCCCTGCTCCGGTGGATCTTCCTGATCTAGGGATCAAACCTGAGTCTCTTATGTCTCCTCCATTGGCAGGTGGGTTCTTTACCACTAGTGCCCTTACTGATGGTTAGTAAATCTTTTTCCCCCTCTAATTGCCAATGTAGTTAGATAATAAAAATTGATATGTTCTTTCCATCCGAACAGAAGTTCTGAGAACAGCACTTTGGGAGTAAGTCATGATTTATTGTTTCTCTAGGGACATGTGTTGCTGGCGAGAAGACCATTACTTTGCCAATGACTGGCAACATTTCTGCAAGACCAAAAAATAAAATAGCGAGTATGATAGCTATAAGATGGCAACAAACGGAGACATTTTGCACATATTTTCTGTGATCCAAGAGATTAAAAAATTATCCTCCAATGCTAGGAATATTTCTAAAATTATTTTCACCATTCAGTAATAATCACACAGAACGGTATATGGGGCAATATTTGGAGACAAGATGAGTAAAAATATAATTATATTTTTATGTTACATTTCTCTGCAAATAAGGAAGTAATTAAATATCCTGATTAAAAAACTAATGCCAGCAAGAAATATCCAGGCCTAGGTCTAGCTGCTCGAGTACTGTTTCTACTAGGAATTGAACAAGGGGTACTTTTCTCTTTGAATACATCATTAATGTTGATTTCCAAAGTAGTTCTACCTTGGTTAATACAATATTTGATCTGGAATCTTTAACTTTATATTTTAAATAAATAAATACCCAGTGGTGTCAAACTTGAAATATTTCTGTATTGGTAATGTGGTTTTTCATGGGAATGGGATGTTTGTTTTGAGGGGTTGCATAAATCAAGGCTTAGCTTAGGAAAGAAAGGTCTTGTTCGTCGTGCCCTCCTTTGAGAAGAGCTTTGTAGATGGGAGTTATTCTTTGGCCATTTGGCCTTTTTTTAGTTCTTTGAACAAACTTCTGGTTTTCTGCCTCAGGGCCTTTTCAACTACCATTTCAGCTGAGGAAGTATCTTCAACTACTGTTGCCCACTTCAAGTCTTTCATGATCAATCTCTTAATTTTGGTAGGCCCTAGTTTAATGCCTCCTATTAGGAGAGGCTTACCGTGGTTCTTCTAAAGTAGGCTCCCTTCTTTTATGTTTTCTAACTGCATCCACCTTTCCCCCTTGGTAATGCTTGTTACAATTTTTATTACTAAATACCTCTATTTGTTTATTGAGTGTTATCTGTTCACCTCTAAAGGCAAGGATCATGCTTGTATAGATCCAGCAATTCTTTGATATTTAGTAGGTGCTCAATAAATATTGTTAAATGAATAAATGATTATAAGAGTACATCTGAAGGAAACTCCTGCTCAAGGGTGGAGGGCAAACTGGCAAAGCAAAGATAATGTTGTTTCGTCACTAAGCTGTGTCCAACTCTTTGTGATTTCATAGACTGTAGCCTGCCAGGCTCCTCTGTCCATGGGATTTTCCAAGCAAGAATACTGGAGAGGGCTGCCATTTCATTCTTCAAAGGGTCCTCCCAACCCAGGGATCAGACCTGCATCTCCTGCTTGGCAGGTGGATTGTTTGCCACTGAGATGACGGGGAAGCCCTGATTATAATGCACGGAATAATAAACTGATAGTGGGAAAAGGTGGCAAGTGGGATAGTTAGAAAGTGCTATATTCATATTGAGCAGCTGGGAACAAATTCTAAACACAATGAGAGTGGAAACTGTTGAGAATAGCACTGGTGTGTTTTATTGGTGATGACTAGAAATTAGGTTATTTTTAAAAAGAAGGGTTCTGTACATCTTAAAATATGCTGTGTTGAGCTATAGCTAATTTTTCTAAGTATTATGTAGCCAATGGAAGGTATGGGTCTTAAGCTTATATATCTTTATATTTGCTATTGTCTCCTGCTACCCTTGGGGGGTATGCAGTAGATGCTTGTGGGATACTTATTGCCTGAATGAAGAAAGAATTACAAAGATTATCCATTGAAAAGAACAGGTTGATTTTTATTTTAGCTTAAGACAGATAAGCTCATATATGGCACGATTGCTGATGTCATCCAGCTAGCAGATGGGGAAGAAAGAGAAATAGAATGACATACAGTGTCTTGTCAACTGCCTTGGTCCACAGATACCTGTCACTTTTGCACACATGCCCTCGGCAAAAGCTAGGCATTTGTTCTCTCTCCCTTAAATGCAAGAGGCTGGACAACGTAGTTGTATGTATCAGAGCATCTCAGCTTCATATACACTGTAATAAATTTCACAAAATTATTAACATCTCTAGCAACAGTAGTTGTGACTTTTATTTTTAACTCTGTACTGTAATTACTCTCTGAATTTTCTGAAATAAGCACAAATTAAGTTTATAATCAGGTAAAAGCTTATAAACATTAAAAAAAAGGGTCCGTGAGAGCTAGCTGCGTATCCTCCCTCTGGAGGTTCAGATGGGTTGGGGCACTCACTATGGTGTAAGTTTCAGTATGTCTTTGTATCTTAGGAACTTCTTCAGGTGCTTGCCAAAGTGACAGAAAACCCACCGAGCATAGTATAAGGAGAACCCTTCTCTATGCATGGGTGATTTGGATATGACATTTATCAGTGCTGATCACCTGGATTGCCTTGGCTGATCTGGCTGACTTGGAGGATTTTCCATTCTTCCCTTGCAGTCCCATATTTCCTTTCCAAAACTTTTCCTTCTGTCAAAGAGAGGAGTGTTTTCTGCTCTCAGAGGTGGGAAAGCAACAAAAGAAAAGTTATTTATTTTTATTGTCTGTTGAAAAGCTGCTGCTAAGTCGCTTCAGTCATGTCCAACTCTGTGTGACCCCACAGATGGCAGCCCATCAGGCTCCGCCGTCCCTGGGATTTCTCCAGGCAAGAACACTGGAGTGGATTGCCATTTCCCTCTCCAATGCATGAAAGTGAAAAGTGAAGTCGCTCAGTCGTGTCTGACTCTTCGCGACCCCATGGACTGCAGCCTACCAGCAAAACTACTTGTGCACAGAGATGAAGGTGTAGATTGAAAATTCATTGTATAAATGTGGGTGAAGTCTAACTGATGATTTAATAAGAATTGATATTGATAGCTCTATGCAAGCATGTAGTATGTTCACTGCCCTTTTTTAAGAGTGTGAAAGACAGAAGGAATAGGCACTGTGAGAAGCCTATGACACCGCCCAGCCTACACATTTGATTCCGTATTTTATCTCTGGTTTCCACTCTGAATTTCAGAGGTATTTCTGCAGCTAAGATCCTTCTCAACACTCACCACTGGCTTCAAAGTTCAAGCCTTTCATTTCTTTGCCTCGTACTTACTTTCTGTTTCATGGCTTGCTACTTTCTTGCACTTGTCTTGCTGAAGAGTCCACCCTGGCTATTTAATATTTAAAGGCTGGGATCACTTTGCAGGTTTTAGTTTAAAGGTAACCATAGCACGCACACACACACAGACACATTCATTATTAATAGCAGAGATGCACTGTAAGTTCTTGGGACACTTCTTTCCCTGCGATGTTAGTTTCATGCAAATGCTGCCGTCACTAGAATTAGGCTCAGATATTGCTATGTGGCAGGTCGACTAATGCAGGAGCAAGGGACCCAGAACTATGTGAGCTGTTTGTTATGTGGGTGGATGGGACCATGCTGAGGCGGGAGATGAAGCCAGAAAGTGACAGGCCCCGGAAAGTCCGATTTCGGATCGCGTCGTCTCACAGCGGGCGAGTTCTGAGGGAGGTGTATGAAGACGGCCGGCCAGCGGGCTCTCTGGATTCTGAATGTGCCAGTATCTGCGGCATAGATGGGCTCCGTGAGTCTGATGGACGGCAGAACGGCCACGTAGGACCGGAAGGTGACGAGCGGGAGAATGACCAGGATAACTTGCTGGTGTTGGCCAGGGCGGCCAGCGAGAAGGGGTTTGGGACAAGAAGAGTCAACATTTTAAGCAAGAATGGCACAGTCAGAGGCGTTAAATATAAAGTCAGTGCTGGACAAGCTCTGTTCGACAATCTGAGCAAAGTGTTACAGGTGAGTCACTGAACTCTGTCCTTCCTTCCTGGCCCTTCTTACTAACTCACCGTCTGAACACCTCTGTTCTCCAGTTTAAAGCAAGCCTCTCTTATTCATGACACTTACACACTTTATGAGTCACTTCTGCCTCTAGGATATCGTCTCAACAGCCATCGCTGAAAAATATGGTCAAATGCTTAGCAAACTAGATTGATTTCTCAAGGCCAAATTCCTAAGGTTTAAGTAGTCTTCTAGTACATAATGACTAAAACAGAATATGTGTTTCTTAGCCAAGGAAGGGAAGAAGACAGATTATAGTGTTCAAAGCATTTGAGCAAAGCTTAGGAATTAATTCCTGGTTAATCATCCTTAATACACCCGTTTGCCATGTGTCATCACTTGTATAGACATTTAAACTAGAAAAGATTGAGTGCTACATTGAGTGGAGTTGGATTTAGTTGGAATGCTATGAAGGTAAAAGGCTAATTTGACTTCCTCCCTTTCCTGGTGAGATTGCAGATTTCATCTAAGGTACTTTACTCCATTAATTTGCCTTAAGAACTCCAGAGCAGTACTTGAAAAAGTTATTCTTCTGTAAGTGTATGGTTTGGATCCAGATTTTATAGTAAGAAGTTAGTCTTTAAAATATGATAGATTATGCACCGTAATGCAGGAATGCATTATTCATCCTGGGGCCGTTGGCAATGGTCTTGTGTTAATACAAGTTTTTGAAATTGCCTGGGAGCATTGGTGAAATGATTTTCTGTTAAAAACAGGAATCTTTATTTCATGAATGGAATTCATATTTACTACCATTAAAGTAGCAAGCCCAAACTTTTTCATTGTAATACCTTTTATATTATTTGCAATATTTAAATAAAATGATCTCTGGTGATGAATATTCCAATGCCTTGACATTAAGTAAGAACATGGGAGTGGTGGGGAATTTAGCCAAAGACTTTTATTTTTCATTTAAAGGAAGTATTGGGAAAGGTCATATTATGAGGATTTAGAAAAGAAACTAAAGGGTGAAAGCTTTTCAGATCAAAGGTTTTTTCATTTATAGAATTTGCCTATGACAGATTTTAGAGATTAGGGGTGGGAGTTGAGAACCAAACATCAGAAACTGGTGAGCATGTTTTACTTGGTCGAAAATAACACCATGTGGCGTTCTCATCTTAGGCTGGTTCATCTTAGCACCCCGAATGTTTCACCCAGAGCAGAAGTTGTTATTGCTAGAGTGTGGAACAAGACACCATGACAATTATGTTTATAACTGTTTGCATTCTTGTGATTAACTTAGCTCGTCATGACTTCACCTGCTTTATAATTTGGAGGGTTATTTACAAAACTGCTGTACTAATTTTGGTCCTTGGATTAGAATTTGTTGTTCAAATCTCCCAAGAAACCTATCCTTTATGAGTAAATACCTTAAACCTTCAAAGCCTACAAGAAGAAAGCTTTTTCTTTCGGTGGCTTTATCCTGATGATGCTATAAACTCAAATACAAAATAGAGGCAATTCCAAGGTCAAAATTTTAGTCCTAGATTAGGTTACAGTATTTGTTTAGATTTTTATGCATAATTCCATCTCCCTTTTTTGTTTTTTTTTTATATTTTAATTTTTTTAAATCATGAAAGCATGGTAACACATTTACAGGAGACGTAGAAAATACAAAACAAGGTTACATATACTTCCACTACATATCACAATTATTTTTTAAGTAGACAAATTAAGATTTTTACTTGGAGTTTCAATATCAAACTCTCAAAAATTAATAGAATGGATACACAGAGAAGAGAAGGATATAGTAGACCTGAAAAGCACTATGAACCAATTCAACATAATTAAGATTTATACAGTTTTCACACAACAGTAGGATACAAATTCTATTCAAGTTCCTATGGACTGTGAACTTGGAGACACTGGAACATATCCAGGGACATAAAACAAGGTGCAAAAATTTCATGGTCTAGAGGTATTGAAATCATACAGAGTCTGTTCCCTTATCATTGTGGAATTACGTAGAAATCAGTATCAAAAATATTTGAAGATAACCCACATATTTTCAAGTGCAGTGTGACCTTTACCAAGAGAGATCTTTGACTTAGTCACGAAAAGCCTCAGAAAAGTTAGACTGAAAAAAAGTATAGAGGGTAATTGCAGAGAAGAAAGCATCTAAATGAAAAATTAGCATCAAAATGAGAAATTAATATTAAAGATACTTTAAAAACAAAATCCCATGTACTTGGAAATTAAATGACCAGTTTCAAATGATGGGTGTATCCAAGAAGCCATAACAAGGAAAATTAGAAAATATTGGTAATAGAGTAAAAAATGAAAAGAGAATTTACCAGAATTTGTTGCATGCAGCCGAAGTTGCTCAATGCAGTTAACTACAATGTGGAGTCTTGAGTAAGGTACGGAAACAAATAATGGTCCCTACATAAAATTGTGTTCATCATTTTTTTTTAGATAAAAATCCAAAAAAACTGTCATTTTCTAATAATGTAACCTCATTCTATTCACTCCATGCTTTAAGAAGACAATAATGGTTACTAACAGAGGTCTCTCAAAGTTTGATATTTAATCAGTTTTTTTTTTTTTCCAAGCTGGTCATTCTTTTTTTTTTAAATAATTGTAAAGAAATCAGCACATTATATTCACAAGTTGTGGCCATTATCACTAGTTTCATCATCATAATTATCACCGCCACTATCACTGTGGGGATATTCGCCCATGTCTCCAAGACAGAATGTTAAAGGAGCTCCTACCTTATATTAGAGCTGCTGGCTGCACGATTTCACAGGGCTCCGTCCCCATCACATCTGTGTGAACAGCGCAGACATCCACACAGTGTTATGCTGAGAGCTGACTTGGATACTGACGCCTGCTAAGAGCCGTGTGCATCAATAAGGGATGACAAATGTCTCCGGCATATGTCTTAGGATGACTGAGTCGGTCCTGTCCACAGGCATCCCACGTGCAGTATCAGAGAAGCCCCAGAAGGTGAAAGCAGAAGTTACCATTCAATTACCCTCATAGGTCGGTAGAGGGGCCAGAAGTGCCTCTTCCCGGGATCTCTGTATATTTTCCAAATCCCTTTGGAAGTAAGCAGCAAGCTTAACTAGATGGGACTGTAATGTAGCAGTTTCTCCCAGGGAGGAAAACCTACGAGTCAGGAGTCCTATCTTGGATATTTGGTTAAGTTTCCAATGCACAGCCAATTTTGAAGAAAGGAACTGTGCTGGAAGAAATGATCAGGTTGTTCTTCCTACTCTTCCTTTAAGACATTAAGTTATAAAATCTTAAAGCACTCAACCTGAAACTTGAGAGGAAACCCTAACTATAAATAATATCTTTGAAAAGGCAAGTCACTTTGCTTTCTCTCTCTTAGTTTTCCATTATGTTATCACTGTCTCATAAAACACTGGTAAGTGACTTGCAAAATTTTCAACTGCAGAGAATAGCCTTGAAATCATTTTTGCTCCAAACATTTATACTTCTGAGTAGCACTTATTAATTAATAGGAAGTTGTCTATAAAAAGGATATTAGAACAAGTTTTTATTTCATTTGTCAAATAATTTCCCTATAGAATTCTGGGTTATTGAAGGTGTGCAGTATGAATCAAGGTTTTTAAGGGTGGTGATGGACCCAGAGAGAAAAGGTCACCTGGATTATCCATTGGCCCTTGTAGGTTGTGGTTTGTTGGTGAATCACTCAAGGGCCTGGTGCTGGTCTAAATTATGACTTTTAGATGCCCGACTTTTTCATCTCTCCCAGAGATCACAGGATGTAATGCTTAAGAGAGGCCGACTTGGAAATCTGAAAGCCTAGAATATAGTCATGACCTGGAAATAGGCATGTATCAGAAGCTGTTTAGGTTGTTCTTACATATGGTAACCTGAAGAAGGGAATGGCAACCCACTCCAGTATTCTTGTCTGGAGAATTCCACGGACAGAGGAACCTGGTGGGCTACGTCCACGGGATCGCAAAGAGTCAGACAAGACTGAGCTACTTTCACTTCACTTTGCATACAGTAGAGTTCAAGAATTATTGACCAAAATGTAAAAGGAAATTTTAATGAAAAATATTTCATAGTGTTCTTTATGACTTCAATGTTTAATAAGGAAATAAGATATGTATTGATCTATGATTTTTTACTCTGATCAGGTTAGATCATCAGGAGGGTCTTTACTGAGTCAGAGATAAATAAAGGTATTCATTCTTATAGACAGGTTTCCTATTGGTATCCTAATTTATCCATCTCTAGTTGGTTTAGAAACAGGTCTAGAAATCTTAGCAGTATAGGTGTTCCTTTTTAGTTCTCTTTAAGAAATTCTGCTGTAAGGATATTTCTATCTAGATAATACTTTTCCTCATTATTTGAAAATTTTAGAAAATTTATTTTTTGTTTAAAAAATTATTCATTGTTATCTCATGCAAGACAAATTACACAACTGTATTGCTCAAGCTCTCCACCCAGTTCACATAATTAAATATGAGATACACTTTTCTCTCAGCAGCAGCATCATTTCCAAAGGCTTACAGTGGTCAATGATGCAGATAATTAAGGTCATTAACGTTTTCTAATTTATTCTTATAAAATGACATTTCAGACGGTAACCTTTTCTTGATCTTATCTTCAAACTTTGTAAGCATACTCTGTTAGAATTGCCTAAATAATTTCCATAATTTTAGTTCCCTCTCTTTCTACAAATTTCACATTTCTGTATTAGAGAAAAATAGATGCAAAAAAAAAAGTAATTACAGCACACACTATAATTTGGTGGCGCTTTTCAAAGAACTCAAATTAGACATATAACCTCCGTCTGTGTATGTATATGCATATCTCTAGCTTGTGAGCTTGTATTTATAAGCATTCTAATATTTCAAGACAAATAAAATAAAAATAATAATTCACTTGCAGAACAATTATGCAAAGGATTTTACAAACATTATTTTGCTAATTATACTCAAAATTTTGTGAAATAAGGAGGATATTTTTATTATGATGGTGTCTGTTTTTTAAATAGCTGGATATCAGAGAAATCAGTTATTTGACCCAAAACTAGAATACTGCATTTCACTGTTTCGGATTTGTTCATTTTTAAAAGTATAACATTCTATATAAAAATTCCTCACTTTGCCTCTTGAAATGTTGTAATAACAAATATGAAGATATACAAGAATATCATGTTATGATATCATCTGGTCTTTTGAAATTTCAACAATTGGTTAGAAGATTTTTAAATTTATCATCCATTGAACTTTCAATCTTCACCGAGAGGGAGGTTTTTCTGCAGCTAAATAGCTTCTATTCAGTTTTAAATTGTAACTCTATATCATCATTTGATTGAATTGTCATGAGATTGGAGAAGTTGGGACAGCAGGGGAATGGCTTGGTTCACTCAAGGAAACAGCTGCTCAGCTTTGCTCACTGACCCTAGCATACAGCTATTTATCTGTATTGGCAGAAGTTTCTGGACATACTTCTTATCCATCTCTGGTTCACTGAATCTAGCTTTGATAATAAAATAATACTCCAGAAAAAAGGAAGGAACACTCTTGATGACTGTTAAGTCCCAATGGCTTATTTGGACCATTCTGGAAAAACAATGATAATGGTAAAGGTTGATTAAGTACTTCCTGAATGCCAGACACTGTTCTCATTGTTTATGTGCATTGGCCTATTTGTTCTTCATAGCAACTCTATAAGGTAGTATCATTATAAATCAACTAAGTACAGTTTGAGCTTCATTTCTGTATATGAAACATTAAATTGTGGGATTTAAAATCATATTTATCTGGGGAAATTCTTATGCAATAGTTTATCAAAACAAGCATCTACTAATGGAAATATTGCCTTCTTAGCTATCAGTAGGCAAAAAATTTTAGGATTTTTGATACAATTTCAGGTGGTGCAGGAAGCTACATTAAGAAATTAGGTGACCTCATCAAATAAGCAGGAAAAAAAGCACCAAAATATAAGTTGGTATTGTTGTCGTTTAGTCACTAAGTCATGTCTGATTCTTTTGCAACCCCATGGACTCTAGCCTGCTGGGTTCCCTTGTCCATGGGATTTCCAAGGCAAGAATACTGGAGTGGGTTGCCATTTCCTTCTCCATGGGATCTTCCCAATCCAAGGATCGAATCAGTGTCTCCAGTGGGTTCTCTACCACTGAGTCACCAGCTACTGATATATTATTGTGTACAATTAAAGAATTGTAAACTGTAGAGTACGTGACCACTTCCCACGTGCCATCCCTTTGGTACTCTTTATAACATTATTTATACCATGATACTAATTAGGACCTCAATAAATATTCTTTCTTTGAGTTAATGAATTTAGTGACATACTCTTAGTGGTTATTTCCTTCTCTTTGTGTTTGGAGATTTCTTATATTGGATAGGAATAGAGTTTGCATGGTGAAGTATTAGTAGCTTGCTCCCATCAGTTCTCTAAATGATGTGAGTTATCTCTAATTGATATGAGTTATCTTTAATATTCATTCAATCCTTTATTTAATAGCTGTTTACTGCATATCTAATATGGAGCAGGGACTCTGCTAGATAAGCTGAGGAATGAAACCTAATTTCTGCCTCCATGGAAGATTGAACAGTGTATTATGAATGGTTGTGTAAAGTGATACCTGGAAGAATTCAGATAAAACACTGACACCGTTTCCCATCTACAGAGGATTCACCCCCTCTGTTTGCTTATTGGCCTATTATAGCCATGCCCCCATTCTTCACTGGCCAATGCTTATGTTTTTCTTAGCTTTAGTCTTTTTTCTTGTTAGACTGACATTATATTACATTCTTTTCTTCAGTTACACTTGCTTTCTTTCTAATTTCATTCTGATCTAGATATAAAAACAGAAGGGTAATCTATATAATTAAAGATACTTATTTTCACCTTATAAGTCCCCAACAGCCAGGAATAGTTACTCTGCCCTTTAGCACTCACTTATCCAAGTCCTGTGAATCTTATTAAAATCTTGTCTCCTTAGTGCAATAACTATCTAAATTGGAATATTTCATTTTCCTATTTATCAGAATCCTTGTATCATCATTAATTTAAATTTGTAGGAGCTTGGTTTTAATTCTTTGAAGATTAATTGTTTGAAGATCCCATGAAGCTATTTCAATTCTGACTTTAGAACAACACCCTGAGCAAACCAGCAGGTTCCACAAGATGACTTGAGATGGTTTGATGAACTCTTACTGGCAGCCCATGGTTACCACATAATTAGAGAATTAACACCTGGTGTTTCCAAACTTTATAAAAGCAGTATAACAGTAGGATTAGACAAACATCCTCTGAGTGGCATATTCATGCTTGCAGAGTTTCTGATATTTTCTCATAAAACCAGTGTTTTGGATTTTGTATAAAAAGCAATATGAACATTTAATAGTCTATAGATGAACATACTATACAATTATATGAATCCCTCAAAAAATCGTTATTGCTTGGAATGAATTTTCAAAATGATACACAGAATAAAATATACAAATTTTTTTGGTTAAGGACATTTTATTTACATACACAAATCCATTCAACTAAGAATTTGGACCCCTTTGCTTAGTTTTATTTTTCTAATAATTCATTATCTCACCTAACTGCTGACAACTTATTTATGTCTTAGAACCTTTCATTAGAAAGAAAGAAGTAGATGTATTAGGTTGACCTAAAATTTCGTTAAATTTTTTTCCCATAAGATGCTATGGAAAAACCCAAATGAACTTTTTGGCCAACCCAATATTTATATTTTGTTCATGTAATCTCCCCCACAGTTAATAGACCAAATTAGAGAAGAATTTCTTATTTTATTGATCTATAAACAACAAAATTAGGCCATGAAAGAATTAAGTTCCCCCATTATGTATCTTTTATGTAAGTAATGCTATAGAATTAAAGATCTTTATTATATGAAAACTCTGAAAGCTTGGCTAGTCCACAGTTGGAAAGAGTAGTGAAAACTAAAGTATTGATTTGCAAGAGATAGTCTGTGTTAGACGAGGAGGCGCTGGGGAATTATGCTCTAACAGGTCAGCGGAAAGAGAATGAGGAGAAGTTAGTCCCAGACCAGTGGAGACTGAGTGAAGGTCATCTTAGGAAGGGAAGAGAGGTGATGGGCTTTGGCCTTAGAGGAGGTCGGTGGGTCTAGAGGTTGGGGTTCTGGGCTTCATGGATTGGAACTGGGTCGGCATGGAGAAGCTGTGGACAACCATGCCCGCGGGGGCTCTAGAAGCCTCCAGGGCTGGCAGAGCAGCTCTCCTTGACTGCTCGCTGGCCTTGCTGCAGAGCCGGCTTCACATGCCACCTCACGGCTGTTTCCTGAGCACCTCCCGTGGACAGCTGCCAGCATACGGCTTGCAGAGCATCCTATGGAAGTGATGCCCTCTCACGGCCTGAGATTCTGCGGAACTCCTTCCAAACTGTCCCAAGGAAACACTCCTCTTCTCAATGACACAGGACTCACGATTCCCCCCTGAAATGAAAGCAAGGCCTTTGGCATCCAGATTAATCATGCTGGGTATGTGAAAAATGAAGCCTGCAGTATGAATATTCAGGACTTTCCTGGACAGTGACTCAGGATGACTCACTTCATGTATTAGTTTCTTACTGCTGTTGAGACAACATGCCACAGACTTAGTGGCTTAAAATAACACAAATTTATTACTTTACAATTCTATAGATCAGAGGTCTGAAATGTCTCATGGGGATAAAGTGAAGGTTTTAACCGGACTATGATCTTTCTGTTCCTGCCTTTTACAGCTTCTGGAGGCTGTGCCTTTCTTGGCCATGGTGTTGCATCACTGTGACCTCAGCTTCCACTGTTAATCTCTTCTTCTAGTTCTTCTGCCTCCTTTTTTCTTTTATAAAGACATTTATGATTACACTGAGCCTTCCTGTATAATCTAGGTCAATCCTTCTACCTTAAGATCCTTAACACAATCACTTCTGCAAAATCTCTTTTGCCATTTAAGGTAACATATTCACAGGTTGTGGGGATTAGGGCATGGCCCCTTTGGAGAGGCTGTTAGTCTATATACCACAGCTTGTAGGTGTAGTAAGCTTATTTTATCTATGAGAAAACTAAGGTTTTGTGGTCGATTAAATTATTGGCTGTTTTTTCTCCCTTTTCCCTGTGATACACTGACATAGTTTTGCCATGCCACCTGAAGACAGGACTGCACTTCTGCAGCCTTTGACTGTAGTCTTGGACACGTGACTCTTATTCGACAGCGGAATGGTAATAGATGTAGCAGACGCAGAGGCTTGAAATGTGTTTGCATGTTTGGGTTTGCTGTCTTGTATGCCTTTATTTTATGTCTGGGCTCTTAAAAGCAGCTCTATCAATTATTCCCAAGAGTAAGAAAAGAACCAAGTGTTTCTAAGAAACAAAGCCCCAGTTTCCTTTCTGAGAGAAAGAAGAAACAAACGTCCTAATTCTCTGCGAGTGTCTTAAATGATTTTTGTGCTCTCTTTCCCTCCATTAATGGGTAAGAGCATTATTCTCTGGAGGGAGATGGCCTGGTTTCTGATGCCGAGTCTGAAACTCTGAGGTGAGTATGCTAGGGAAATTTACTTAACTTTCGTAAACCCCAGTTTCCTCATCAGTTAAGTGTGATAATGGTAGTAACTATTTCCCATGAAATAAACGAACTACTGAGTATTAGCATTTTACACAATGCCTGGCACATTGTACGGCTTCCCTGGTAGCTCAGAGGTTAAAGCGTTTGCCTCCAATGCGGGAGACCCGGGTTCAATCCCTGGGTCGGGAAGATCCCGTGGAGAAGGAAATGGCAACCCACTCCAGTACTCTTGCCTGGAAAATACCATGGACGGAAGAGCCTGGTTGGCTATAGTGCATGGGGTCGCAAAGAGTCAGACACGACTGAGCGACTTCGCTTTCACTTTGGCACATTGTGCATGGTGAATAAAACTGTTATTTCTGTTACTCATCCCTCAAACAAACTGAATCAATCATTGCTAACTAAGTACTCTGCTAGGCAGTGAGGGCACAATAATGAATAAAGCATGATTTCTATCCTCAGAGGAACTAACTTCCTTCTCATGAGGAAGATAAACTCATAGTTCCTGTCAAACATGGTGAGTACTGTGGAGTTTACGCACAGACAGAGGCCGGAATTCTGACCCAACTCTGTAAGTCTTCAGAGATGCTCTTCTCCTCATATGACACCTTTTAAAACCAGGGCTTGCGCGGGACTTCCTGAAAAGACGTTATGGTACACCAAGCTTCACTGGCTGCACTCACTTCTCCTTGGGAAAAACTCAGCTGCTGGCCCTGGACTTGCCTTAGCCTCTGCTACACAAACCTGTTTTCCGAGGCCAGCTCCTCTGTTCCAGGTCCTGTCCTGGCTCTGGCTCCTGCGTGGGCCCGTGCCTTCCATTCTTTAGTTTTAACCCCCTGTGGCTGCTAGGCCACGTTTTTCAGTCTGGCTCCGAACCCGTGAGCTCAGCCAGCCCCCGGCGCGCCTTGAGTCCGAGCATTCCTCCACAGCGCCTGTCATCCGGCAAGCCTGGCTTGCTCCTTCTGGGTAGAGATAACTCCCGTCTCTTCTTTAGTAGTAGTCTGGATTGACTTTTTATACCTTTCAACCCTAATCCAAGGGATTACTTGTATTTATATGGGATTTACTTTGCTACAAGCTACAGAGTCGACTGGAAATGGCTTCCAGTACAGACATTCATTTTGCCCGTTCAGGAGGTGTTCAGAACAGGCTGTTGCCGAGGCTGTCCGGTGGCTGGGTAAGGCGGTGAACGACCACTTCCGGCTTTCTGCGCTATCAGCCTTGGCTTGTCTGCGAAATGCCTCGTGGATCCAAGATGGCCGCCAGGCCAGAGTCAAAAACAGGAAGGGGCGGGGGCGACAGAGGTCTCCCTTGTAGGTCTGCCTCTTCTGTCGGAAAAGAAAACAACCCTAGAGGTTTCTCAGAAGCGTTCTCTTACAGTTAATGTCCGGAAGAGAGTTTTATGGCTACTGCTCGCTATAATCGGAGAAGGCAATGGCACCCCACTCCAGTGCTCTCGCCTGGAGAATCCCAGGGACGGGGGAGCCTGGTCGGCTGCAGTCCCCGGGGTCGCGGGGAGTCGGACAAGACTGAGCGACTTCACTTTCACTTTCCACTTTCATGCATTGAAGAAGGAAATGGCAGCCCACTCCAGTGTTCTTGCCTGGAGAATCCCAGGGACGGCGGAGCCTGGTGGGCTGCCGTCTATGGGGTCGCACAGAGTCGGACACGCCTGAAGCGACTTAGCAGCAGCCGCAGCGGCCCCTTGCTATAATAGAAGCCTGGGGATTTGAGTTATGGCTTTGCCTCTGTGGCAGAGGATAGCATGGGGCCTGGGGTTCGAAACCGCTGTTGGATAAGCAAGCAACTGTGCCTGCCACACCAGCACCCAAGACCTCTGATTGTTGTTGTGCGGCCTCTCAGCGGTGCTGGACTCTTTATGACCCCATGAACTGCAGCATGGCAGGCCTCTCTGTCCCTCGCCATCTCCTGGAGTTTGCCCAAGCTCATATCCATTGAATCAGTGATGCCATCCAGCCATCCAGTTCCATCCAGAACTGTGATAGGACTTAATTTTTACTTTATACAACTTGACTCACATTGGCCCATACAGAAGCATTTGAATAGTGATCTTATAGTAATGTAACCTGTGTACATTATTTTTACCTGTCCTCGTTTTTTCCTGTCTTTTCAAGTTCATTTCTTAATGTATTTCCATTATCTATTCCTTTTGATTTCTGGCTGCCATACCTGTTTTCTCAGGCCTAGACCTTTATCTTGTTGCTTTTTACGTTTAAAAAAAAATGTCTTGAACCTTTTTACCAGATGGCTTTCTTTATTCTAATACTAGAACTTCAGAAACCTCAAATGACATGTTGTTGTTGGTCCAGGCATAAACAGCTCTTTGCGACCCCACGGACTGCAGCACGCCAGGCCTCCCTTTCCCTCACCACTCCCAAAGTTTGCCCAAGTTTATGTCCATGGTGTCAGTGATGCCAGCAAACATCAAATGACATGAGGGGATGGTAAACAACTTATTATTAACTCATAGCCGTAAACATCTAAGTATATTACTTACTATTATATCTAGAGTAGGGCCTGATGGTGTAATTTTAAAAAGGTGCATGCCAGCCACACTTGCCCTAAGCTGAGCCACCTGAAACAGAAATGAATTTCTCCTAAACAGTGCATATGGCTTTATTTTTTCCCTCCTGCTTGCCTTCATTAAATCAGAAACAAAATAAAATACACAACAGTGACTACAGAGTCACAGGGAAGCTTCCCACAGCGTCCTCCTCCACGCCCTCAGGGCTCCATAGGCGGGGAGGGGGACTCACTTCCTATTTGAGGGGAACAATGAGAGAGCAGCTCTCCGCATGCAGCGCAGGGCAGACCTCTCTCAGCAAGCCTCTGAGCTTGCTGCTGCTGCTTTCCAGATTCCACTAGTCATAAACAAGCTTTGAAAAATTTATTTAAGCAAATTCTATTGGTATTAATAACGAGAGCAATCCTTTTTTGAATGCCTTCACACACAGAAATTAGTTACCTTTCTTATGGGCTTCCCAGGTGGAGCAGTAATAAAGAATCTGCCTGCGAATGCAGGAGACTCAAGAGACATAGGTTCAATCCCTGGGTGGGGAAGATCCCCTGGAGAAGGAAATGACAACCCACTCCAGTATTCTTGCCTGGAGAATTCCATGGACAGAGGAGCCTAGCAGGCTACAGTCCATGGGGTTGCAAAGTCCATGGGGAAATGACTGAGCACACACACACACACACACACACACACACATCTTTCTTATAATACTGTTTCTTCAATCCTTCTAGCAAATTTGGAAGTCAGATATTAATTTATTTTACATGATATAAGCTGACAGCATCCCAATTTGATGAAAGAGCAATGAAACAACATTTGTCCCCAAATATTTTGACCTTTGTTTTGATCTGCCATCTGAAATTTTTCCATTATTTTTCTTACTCCAGAGATCTCCTTTGTCTTAAGTTGAAGTTCCCTTGAAGGAGAACCTGCGATTGGATTCTTGAGACAAGTGATTTATTGAGGGAACACTCTTGGAAGAAAAGGGATGGAGGGAACAGTTTAGGGTGGCAAGAAAGCTAAGCAAAGAAGTAATCTTGTCTAGAGACCAGCTGCAGCCTGAATGCTTGGAATACAGATTATACCATGGATTTGTCCCCGTCTTCAGGAAGGGGCTGGCGTTTGTCATGCCTGTGTTGTTTGTCATTGGCTGTTGGGTGTCTATGTGTGTATATATCTGTCTGTAGTAAAAAGGCATCATCCATTCTGCTGAAACATTGATCCAGAGAAAGGGGAAGCTGTGAGCTTTTAGCAGGCAGTAGTCACAGTGGCTGGGGCTGGTGGTGGTGGGTGACCCAGCATTTTGGGGGAAACCTGGAGCATCCACTACCGTCCACTTCTTGCACTGTTCAGACTTACTGGCTTCTCCCATGGAGTTTATTCCATCCAGGCACAGCCATGCCCCAGTTGGTGGGGGAGCTAGTGGGATAAATGATAACCCCCACACTGTAGCTGGTCTTAGGGTGATTTTTGTTTCACCCCTCTCTCACTTTCCACCGCAGACCTCGTCCTCTTAACTAGCACAACCATCGCTTGCACGGTGGAGTGTATTCTCAGTCCTGGGGGATTCTGAGCCTCTGGTGATTGGTACCCTCATCAGACGGTGATTGCTGTACCGCCCATTCACATTTAAAACCAAGTGAGTGCCGAGAGTGGCCCCTGAGCGCCACACTGATTTTTATCTGTCCCTAATATATAGCCGCAGTTTATCCCTTTGACAGTCAGGGTCAATTACCCCCTCCAGTGTGATAGCTCCTTTTTATGACAGCTTGATTCCTGTTATAATGAGCCCAAGGTAACCACATGTCAGCTATAGCTTTAAGTTTAATGGGCCCTGTCCTATGCTGTTTAGTGGAAGTATCCCTCTTGGGACCAAGGGACTAATGATAGCTAAAGTCATAGGAATGGAGAGCGCAAGTCAGTCACTGTAAGTGATGGTGAATTGGGTCATTCTTCTATCTCCCCATTGGTTCCTGGACCCATGAATTCTAGATATTGGCAATATAGCATCTTATAATGACCATTGGCTTAAGGTGTAATTGGCATTCTGAAGAATGATAGCCTTTCCCACAAGGTGTCATCACCAAGCTGATGCATCATCTCTGCTTTCAAGCTGCTATTCTATAGCTCTATCCAATTCTGGACACCAGCCCCTTTCTGAAGAAGGAGACACATCCATGGTATAATTTGTATTCCAAGCATTTAAGCTGAAGCTGGTCTCTAGAAAAGATTACTTCTTTGCTTAGCTTTTTTGCCACCCTACCCTATATGGTATGGCCAGTGTTCCTTCCTATTCAAGTAGCTTATTTGAGCCTTCTGAACCTGCTTGAGCCTGATCTGATTTCATTTTCTGATGAATCACTTTCATTTTCTGATGAATTGTTGCTAGACCTACTCGATCTTAAATGACTTTGTGGTTGTGACAGTATACATCTATAAAGTAGTATGAAAGTGAAAGTGAAGTTGCTCAGTCGTGTCCAACTCTTAGCGACCCCATGGACAGTAGCCTGCACCAGGCTTCTCCCTCCATGGGATTTTCCAGGCAAGTGTACTGGAGTGGGTTGCCATTTCCTTCTCCAGGGAATCTTCCCGTCCCAGGGATCGAACCCAGGTCTCCCTATTGTAGGCAGACACTTTACCCTCTGAGCCAGCAGGGAAGCCCTATAAAGTAGTTACATCCAGACTAATTACATTAGTCTGGAAGGGTAAATGCTCAGTTTCTACCAGGGGCCCGGCCAAGCCAGAAGCTGCTTTTCAAATATTGTGTAGTTTCTTCTGCAGACAGCATGGTTTTGATCCAGAACCTAGAGGTTGCTGCTATGTCTTTCCTGGCCAGAGATTTGACAGAGTGTCCTTGTCCACTTCAGACACCTCTAGTAACATGGGATCTGCTGGGCACTTCAGGGCTACTTGTTCTTTGGCCTGTAGCTGTTGCAAAGCCCTTCTTTTTGAGCCTTACTGTAAGACTGGCAACCTTCTGTGCCACTTATAAATGGATGTGTGTCTTCTAACCCCATCCAGCACTGCACTTTTTATTTAGAGATAGAGGGTGCAGGGATTTCGCTGGCAGTCCAGTAGTTAAGACTGAGCGTCTAGTGCCAGGGGATCATGGTGGATCCCTGGTTGGAGAACTAAGATCCTGCATGCCGTGTGGTGTGGCCAAAAAACAGGTGCAAAATACAACAACTCATCCTTTCCATTTGAGGGGAAGTTCCAGCATGCTACCAGACTCCTAAATAATTCATCAGGAGTTGCAAATTCTTGGATCTTTATTGGGATTTTCTCCCATAGTCTGGAGCATATGTGTCTTACAGTCAGGCACTTAGTATTTTTTGCTCATCATGTCTTACTTAGATGCGCTGTTAATACCGGTGGGCTAGTATGTGGTTCTGGGTAATGTCCATAACTGCCCTCTCACCCAAGTCTCCTAGACAAAGGGAGTGATTCTCTGTCTAGAGGGAGAGGAAGCTGAGAACAGTTTGCAGCCACCACTCATGACAACAGAGACAGAATACCAGAATGGTAAAGGGAAGGGAGAGTGCGGGATAGACCCCATAGCATCCACCACACCCTGGAAACACGCAGTGGTACCTGGAGATAGTGGAGGAATGATGCTGAGTGATGAAGGGATCAAAATTCAGGATACTGGGATCTCTCACTACAGCACTGCTTTGGAAAGCAGTTCCACACTGATGGAAAGGAAGCTGGTTGTGCCTTTCCTGTGGGGAGTGGCCGTGGTGTGCTGGGAAGAATGTGGTTACGTATTCATAAGATCTGCAAGTTGGTTGTCAAAACCTTTGCAGTTAGAAACTGGCCATGGTGGGAGTGTTCCTAGCACAGAGATCAGCAAATACTACAAATTAGTGCTTTTTTCCCCTCCCTTGGAAGTAGTTTACCAGCAGATCATGGCTACTAAAAGCTTTTTTAAAAGAACCACAAAATAGGAGAAGGTGAACAGTAAGAGAACCCCAAAATCCAAACTCTAGCTAACTAGTCATGTTTCCTGGAACTAGAATTAGAGCATTTTCCTTTTTCTAAAATGCAATCAGAAAATGCCATCTGGTTAGCGATTTTTTAAGGTCATTAGTGTTATTTTCTCATTAAAAAGCCAATTTACTTCTGGGGATTGCTTAGTAAGCTTATGTTGCCATAGACATGGAGAAACTCTCTCTATTTTGTTTTCCAGCCCCCAGGTTTGCCTTTGGCTGATCATTTCCTCATGGAACTAAAAATCTAATCATGTTACTCCCTTGCTAAAAGTAAGCAAATTGTTTTCTGTAGCATTTAGGTATAAAACTTCTCAGCCTGGGATATGAGCCTGAGTTCCTCCAAAATCAGAGTGTAAAATAAGGGTCTGTGTGTGGGTAGTTTTTTGGGGAGTAATCCCAGGGCAGAAGGGAGAGATTGGGGAATGTCGGGGAGGGAAGGAGATAAAGCCAACGTGGAGATGCCTTAATCACTGTCATGGGAGACTAGGGTTCGTTCCACCCTATCTCCACTGGGGCCTTCTTGGGATTGTCTATAACACCTTTCAGAGTCCACAGCAGCCACGAGGGGAAGCATTTATGAGCTTTTCCCCTTCGGTGAGGGTTGCCCCAAGAGGTTTACATGCCCCCGCCCCGTCCACGCACACACTTCTGTGCAGTAACACCTAGGAGCTGGCTGGTCTTCTGCAGTGCCTCTCGTTGAGGAGCTGGAGAAAGCCTCGGGCAGGAAGCAGATGTGTGACACACACATGCAGTGAGTTTCTGTCAGTACAGAATGACTTGACACCCACATGGAACTGTTTCCTGAAGCCACGACTGTGGGGTGGAAGGCAAAGGTCTGCTGTCACACATGATGTGCAGAGCTGTCTGCGATTTCCCTTTTTCTCTTCCCGTCTCATCCCCGGACAGGGTCTCCTTATAGCCCGGGCGCAGCAACCCAGGTGTCCTCATCAGACCTTTTCGTTTAATGTAACCTGATTTTTTTTTTTTTCTTGGTGTATACTCATTTCTTTTCTTGAAGTGCTGCCACTTTTTTCTCTTAACACAATCTTTTCAGCTAACACCAGACGTGACTTTTTCCCGGAAGCTTCCAGGGTTCCCTCTCAGTCAGTCCAGTTCAGTCGCTCAGTCGTGTCCGACTCTTTGCGACCCCATGGACTGCAGCGCGTCAGGCCTCCCTGTCCATCACCAACTCCCAGAGTTTACTCAAACTCATGCCCATCGAGTCAGTGATGCCATCCAGCCATCTCATCCTCTGTCGTCCCCTTCTCCTCCTGCCTCCAATCCTTCCCAGCATCAGGGTCTTTTCAAATGAGTCAGCTCTTCGCATGAGGTGGTCAAAGGACTGGAGTTTCAGCTTCAGCATAAGTCCTTCCAATGAACACCCAGGACTGATCTCCTTTAGGATGGACTGGTTGGATCTCCCTGCAGTCCAAGGGACTCTCAAGAGTCTTCTCCAACACCACAGTTCAAAAGCATCAATTTTTCGGTGCTCAGCTTTCTTTATAGTCCAACTCTCACATCCATACATGACCACTGGAAACACCATAGCCTTGACTAGACAGACCTTTGTTGGCAAAGTAATGTCTCTGTTTTTTAATATGCTGTCTAGGTTGGTCATAACTTTCTTTCCAAGGAATAAGCGTCTTTTAATTTCATGGCTGCAATCACCATCTGCGGTGATTTTGGAGCCCAGAAAAATAAAGTCTGATACTCTTTCCAATGTTTCCCCATCTATTTGCCATGAAGTGGTGAGAACAGATGCCATGATCTTAGTTTTCTGAATGTTGAGCTTTAAGCCAACTTTTTCACTCTCCTCTTTCACTTTCATCAAGAGGCTTTTTAGTTCCTCTTCACTTTCTGCCATAGGGTGGTGTCATCTGCATATCTGAGGTTATTGATATTTCTCCCGGCAATCTTGATTCCAGCTTGTGCTTCCTCCAGCCCAGCATTTCCAATGATGTACTCTGCAAATAAGTTAAATAAGTAGGGTGACAATATACAGCCTTGACGTACTCCTTTTCCTATTTGGAACCGGTCTGTTGTTCCATTTCTAATTGTTGCTTCCTGACCTGCATACAGTTTTCTCAGGAGGCAGATCAGGTGGTCTGGTATTCCCATCTCTTTCAGAATTTCCCACAATTTGCTGTGATCCACACAGTCAAAAGCTTTCCATAGTCATTAAAGCAAAAATAGATGTTTTTCTGGAACTCTCTTGCTTTTTCGATGATCCAGCAGATATTGGCAATTGGATCTCTGGTACCTCTGTCTTTTCTAAAATCAGCTTGAACGTCTGGAAGTTCATGGTTCAGGTATTGCTGAAGCCTGGCTTGGAGAATTTTGAGCATTATTTTACTAGCATCTAAGATGAGTGCAATTGTGCGGTAGTTTGAGCATTCTTTGGGATTGCCTTTCTTTGGGATTGGAATGAAAACTGACCTTTCTAGTCCTGTGGCCACTGCTGAGTTTTCCAAATTTGCTGACATATTGAGTGCAGTACCTTCACAGCATCATCTTTCAGGATTTGAAATAGCTCATCTGGAATTCCATCACCTCCACCAGCTTTGTTCATAGTGACGCTTTCTAAGGCCCACTTGACTTCACATTCCAGGATGTCTGGCTCTAGGTGAGTGATCACACCATCATGATTATCTGGGTCATGAAGATCTTTTTTGTACAGTTCTTCTGTGTATTTTTTTCACCTCTTCTTAATATCTTCTTCTTCTGTTAGGTCCATACCATTTCTGTCCTTTAGGTAGCCCATCTTTGCATGACATGTTCCCTTGATATCTCTAATTTGCTTCTGTACCTCTTGAAATATACTTATTATAGCTCTTATTACAACACTAACTCTAACACCCAAATTTGTTTACTACCCAGCCTTCCACATAGGTTTATAAGGGACTGTATTTTAAATTTCCATATCCTGAGAACCTAAAATAGTACTTGACTGTATAATAAATGTTCTTTAGGTACTTGAGGACTAAAAGAATGAGTGCATTTTGATTTTGTGATGCCTTGCTTTTACCTAAACAGAAAATCTAATCTAAGTCCATTCCAAATAAGTTAAAACATTGATATATTTTGAAAGCAGTGAGGTAAGTATCCAAATAGGTCTCTGATATACATAGATATGTATGTTATATTTATGTACACACATATATATAAAATACACACACACACACACACACACACATATATATGTATATGTATGTATAGGCAGCTGAAGATGGAGAAGCTCTATACAGTCAGCAAAAACAAGACCTGAAGCTGATTGTGTATCAGGTCATGAGCTCCTTCTTACAAAATTCAAACTCAAACTGAAGAAAGTAGGGAAAATCTCTAGACCATTCATGTGTGACCTAAATCAAATCCCTTATGATTATACAGCAGAATTTGGGAGAGAGTCTGCCTGAAAAACTATGGGTGGAGGTTTGTAACATTGTTCAGGGGGTGGTGACCAAAACCATCCCAAAGAAAAAGAAATACAATAAGGCAAAACTGCTATCTGAGGAGGCCTTCCAAATAACAGAGAGGAAGAGAAGCGAAAGGCAAAGGAGAAAGGGAAAGATATACCCAAGTGAATTTAGAGTTACAGGGAATAGCAAGGAGAGATAAGAAAGCCTTCTTACATGAACAATGCAACAAAACAGAGGAAAACAACAGAGTGGGAAAGACTAGAGATCTCTTCAATAAAATTATAGATAGCAAGGGAACATTGCATGCAAAGATAGGTACAATAAAGGATGGAAATGGTAAGGGCCTAACAGAAGCAAAAGAGATTAAGAAGAGGTGGCAAGAATCACAGAAGAACTATATGAAAAGGTATTAATGACCCAGATAACCACAATGGTGTGGTCATTCACCTACAGTCAGACATCTTGGAGTGTGAATTCAAGTGGGCCTTAGGAAGCAATACTAAGAAAAAAGCTAGTGGATGTGATGGGATTCCAGCTGAGCTATTTCAAATCCTAAAAGATGATGCTGTGAAAGTGCTGCACTCAATATGTCAGCAAATTTAGGAAACTCAGCAGTGGCTATAGGACCAGTAAAGGTCAGTTTTTCGTTCTAATCCCAGAAAAGGGCAATGCCAAAGAATGTTTAAACTACCACATAATTGGACGCATTTCTCATGCTAGCAAGGTAATGGTCAAAATCCTTACAGCTAGGCTTCAATAGTACTTGAACCTAGGACTTACAGATGTTTAAGCTGGATTTAGAAAAGGCAGTGGAACCACAGATCAATTTGCCAACATCCGTTGGATCATAGAGAGAGCAAGGGATTGCAGAAAAACATCTATTTCTTCCACATTGACTATACAAAAGCCTTTGCCTGTGTAGAATTCTTAAAGAGCTTGGAATACCAAACCACCTTACCTGCCTCCTGTGAAACCTGTATGTAGGTCAAAAAGCAACATTTAGAATTGGATATGGAACAACAGACTAGTTCAAAATTGGGAAAGGAGTACATCAAGGCTGTACTTTGTCACCCTGTTTATTTAATGCAGTGCACTTCATGTGAATATAAAAAAGATCTTCATGACCCAGATAATCATGATTGTGTGATCACTCACCTAGAGCCAGATATCCTGGAATGCAAAGTCAAGTGGGCCTCAGGAAGCATCACTACGAACAAAGCTAGTGGAAGTGATGGAATTGCAGTTGAGCTATTTCAGATCCTAAAACGATGCTGTGAAAGTGCTACACTCAATATGTCAGCAAATTTAGGAAACTCAGCAGTGGCCAAAGGACTAGAAAAGGTCAGTTTTCATTCTAATCCCAAAGAAAGGCAATGCCAAAGAATGCTCAAACTACCACACAATTGCACTAATTTCACATGTTAGCAAAGTAATGCTCAAATGCTTCAACAGGATGTGAACTGTGAACTTTCAGATGTGCAAGATGGATTTAGAAAAGGCAGAGGAACCAGAGATCAAATTGCCAACATCTGTTGGATCATCAAAAAAGCCAAAGAGTTCCAGAAAAACATCTACCTCTGCTTTGTTGACTACACTAAAGCCTTTGACTGTGTGGATCACAACAAACTCTGGAAATTTCTTCAAGAGATGGGAATACCAGACCACCTGACCTGCTTCCTGAGAAATCTGTATGCAGGTCAGGAAGCAACAGGTAGAAACGGAACAGCAGACTGGTTCCAAATAGGAAAAGGAGTATGTCAAGGCTGTATATTGTCACCCTGCTTATTTAACTTATTTGCAGAGTACATCATGAGAAATGCTGGACTGGATGAAGCACCAACTGGAATCAAGATTGCCGGGAGGAATATCAATAATCTCAGACATGCAGATGACATCACCCTTATGGCAGAAAATGGACAAGAACTAAAAAGCCTCTTGATAATAGTGAAAGAGGAGAGTGAAAAAGTTGGCTTAAAGCTCAACATTCAGAAAACTAAGATCATGGCATCTGTTCTCATCACTTCATGGCAAATAGATGGGGAAACAGTGGAAACAGTGACAGACTTTATCTTTTTGGGCTCCAAAATCACTTCAGATGGATTGCAACCATGAAATTAACAGACACTTGCTTCTTGGAGGGAAAGCTTTGATAGACCTAGATAGTATATTAAAAAACACAGCCCACTTTGCTGACAAAGGTCCATCTAGTCAAAGCTTTTGTTTTGCCAGTAGTCATGTACAGATGTGAGAGTTGGACCATAAAGAAGGTTGTGTGTTAGTTGTTCAGTCATGTCCAACTCATTGCGACCACATGGACTGTGGCCTGCCAGGCTTCTCTGTCCATGGAATTCTCCAGACAAGAATACTGGAGTGGGTTGCCATGAGCGCTAAAGAACTGATACTTTTGAATTATAATGCTGGAGAAGACTTTTGAGAGTCCCTGGGACATCAAGGAGATCAAACCAGTCCATCCTAAAGGAGATCAACCCTGAATATTCATTGAAAGGATGATGCTGAAGCTGAAGCTCCTATGCTTTGGTCCCCTGATGCAAAGAGCTGACTCACTGGAAAAGACCCTGATGCTGGGAAAGATGAATATAAAAGGAGAGGGGAGCAACAGAGGATGAGATGGTTGGATGGCATCACTGACTCAATGGACATGAGTTTTAGGAAACTCCGAGAAATAGTGAAGGACAGGGAAGCCTGGAGTGCTGCAGTTCATGGGGTCACAAAGAGTTGGACGCAACTTAGGGACTGAACAATACAACGATGCTGCTTGGAACATTGAGTTGGGGCACATCTAAACCTAAAGTTCCAATGCCATTTGACTGGACATCTCTTAGAAAAAATTATTTTGAACAGATAAATCAAATTCCTGTCAACAGATGACTCTACTCCCAATCCTATGCCTGTATAATTCCACTAATCAAGTATAGTAGTAGTAGTGAAAGTCGCTCAGTCATGCCCGACTCTTGCGACCCCGTGGACTGTAGCCCACCAGGCTCCTCCGTCCATGGGATTCTCCAGGCAAGAATACTGGAGTGGGGTGCCATTTCCTTCCCCAGGGGATCTTCCCGACCCAGGAATCGAACTCGTGTCTCCTGCATTGCAGGCAGATTCTTTACCGACTGAGCTAGGAGGGAAGCCAGTAAAAGTATAAGCCTAGAACAAAAATATTTCCTCATGTTCAGAGTTCAAGGGAGTTAACCTTGCTCACATCATTCAGAAGAGTAATGTTACTTAAGCACGTACTTTTGTTAAAAATAAAGGTACAAACCAAGAGATGAGAACATTTGGAATTTAAGAAATACTGGATCCCCCTCAGAAGAGCAGTAAAGAGAGATTCCAGGGTGAAAGTCTTCAGCAGATCCAGAGAGCAATTGGTTCAGATTGGATAAACAGAATAAATGGTAGTCGAGAAAAGTCCTCCTGCTTAAAGAGGGCTACCTGGGCTACCAAAAGCCAGAGGAAAGAAAGTAAGCTATGAATGCCAGGAAAAACTACAGAAGCTAAAATATAATCATGATCTGAATATGCAGCAAATAAAATTTGTCATTTTTAAGATGAAAGTTCTTCAGCCTTTTTTGGTCTTTTGTGCCACTGACATTTTGACAAATACATGCCAGTTGTTTAATAGAATCTCTCTTAATTTGGGTTTCTTTGATGTTTCCTCAAGTTACACATTTTTGGCTGGGATATTATTTAAGTAATAAAATATCATTATGGGGGTATCATATCTGAAGGCACATGTTATTCGTTTTCCCCTAAGAGTGATATTAATCTTGACCACTTTATTATGGTGCTTTCTAATTTCTCAGCTGCTTAGTCGTTTCCCACTTTACTGCTAAATGATTTGTTGGAGGCACTTGGGGCTATGTGATGCTCTGGTTCTTCATCAAACTTCTACACCCAAGATTAAGCGCCCAGTGATGCTTTTTGCCTGCATTACTTTTCAGAGTTATGTTTGCAAAATGATATTTTTCCCCCACAGTGATTGGCCAGTGTTTTCCTGTAAGGAAGACTCTTTGTTTCTCCTTTGTTATGGATTCTTTTATTTATCTATTTATATCAGTATGTAGAGTCATGGATTCTCATCATTGAGTTATAATCTACCAATGTTTTTATTTTGATACTTTAAATATTCCAGTTTTGGTTAGTGGGAGCCCCTTAAAAGTGATGCCGGTGTCTTTTTGACATGCCTCCATCAATCGTTTGAGCATTTCCTTACTTGTGGCACAAGATGTTCTAGGCTGACTTTTCCTGCACATCTCGCGAGTCAGTCATTTCTTCAGAGAGCTCTGGTACCTTCCGGTGCAGAATGGTGTTTGGAAACCAAACTGGGTGGTGGATTTGCTCATTGCTGCTGGTACATCATTATATATATATATATATATAGGTGGACAAAGCTAATGATGATGGTAGAAGGAGGGAGCACTATTGTAATTTGCATTGATTTGAAGCTCCTGCTCTTCTCTCTTTCCTAGTCATGCTGAATGTATGGGGCATGTGTAGTATTATTTTGTTCCTTGTTGGCATTAGTTTTGTGGGAAGGATGTGTAGAGTGATTTGGATTCAGGAAACCATCCTTATCTGAGCACTGACAAGAACTTTTGAGATCTGAGGTCTTCTGCTGTTTCTCATATCCAGGGCACTCTCAGTCTCCAGGGTATTTAAAATTTAATTAAAGATTTTCAATGAACTGATGTATGTGCTGATGAAAACTGTGAGAATAGGAGTTTCTGCTCCATCTCCTGACTATATCTCTCACTTTAATGGTGTGTCGCTGTTTTAGGGTCAAAGAAGGCAGCTTGGGAGGAAACCAGGTCAATAATTACTCCCTTAAAATGAACACTGATAGGAGAATGACTTTTGTAATGTGCTTTTATGCATTGCTTCCACAGGCTGTTGATACATTTGCCATTTTTTCTTATATATTATATAAAGATCACATATAATATATAGCCATATTATATATCTTAGATGCATATATGAATAGTCAAAAGTGTAATCCATGGCATTTATAGAAATCTAATCTGATTTTATTGACGGAAGCAGAAATATATAGAGAAGAAAAAAATGTTCCATTTCCTCAAGTATTGACAGCACAATGAAAGCTTAGGGTTTCACTCTAATGAGCTTGTGGCTTTCATTAATCTCACGCTCACTGCTGATGAATGAAAATTGTTTTGTCGTCCCAGGCAGACTGCTCCTGCAGAGTAATTAATCACAAATGAAGGGTTGGAACAACTACCAATGAAAATGTTGTATGTCTGCAGCTCAGCTGGGACTCACCAGCCAGGACTTCACAGTCAGCAACTCATGACTTTAAGATTCCTTTCACTCACATAGGGATTGACAAATGGAGCCACTGACACTCACTTTAATTAAATAGTCTCTAAGACAGGTGGCCAGTCAGGATGAAGGAGGTACAGAGGGCTTCTTAGATAAGAGCTTCCTAGAGTGAATGAATTTCATGGTGAAAGAGGTTGTGCTAGGCATAAAAGCTACCTTAGTATTTCTGGGCAGAAAAGGATCAAGTGGGATTATGCAGCATACACCATAGTCTCTAACAGGGAGCAAGGTAAAAATTAGACACAGTGATTCGAAGAAAGGAAACCCATGAACTGTTCATCTTAACCTTTAGTTTTGCAACATTGTGAGATCTAATGTGGAACCTAACTGGTGAATATGCATTTTAAGATTCCAGTCCAGCCAATGCACACTTGTATCTGAAGGTACAGTGGTTTGGAATCAGTTTTACCTGCATAAGGAGAAGGACATGGCAACCCACTCCAGTATTCTTGCTTAGAGAATCCCATGGACAGAGGAACCTGGCAAGCTACAGTCGACGGGGTCACACAGAGTCCAACACGACTGAGCGACTAACATACTTCATATGCATAATGTGAAAGTGTTAGTTGCTGACGGACTCTTTGAGACCCCATGGACTGTAGCTTGCCAGACTCCTCTGTCCATAGAATTCTCTAGACAAGAATACTGGAGTGGGTAGCCATTCTTTTCTCCAGGGAAGCCCTTATATGCATAAAATATTTCTCAAAACCCCTCTGGTGATGTCTCCCTTGACACACCAGCCTCACTTTCATGAAGGGCTGAACCTAGAATCACAGTTGTGTATTCCTTCATTGTTTTTTTTTTCCCCTGCTGTGCTGGGTCTTCACTGCGGTAAGGGAGCCTCTCTCCCTAGCTGTGGCATGCAGGCTTAGTTGTCTGGTGGCCTGTGGGATCTTATTCCCTGACCAGGGATCAGTCCTGCGTCCCCTGTGTTGGACGGTAGATTCTTAACCTCTGGATCACCAGGGAAGTCCCTGCAATCATATATTTCTTGAGCAACTCTAGTTTTAACAAAGTTTTTTCTTTTTCCCTGAGGCACTAAAATCCCCAGGTCAAAGGACTCCTTGCTTCTCAACATGCCATCTAAGAACCAGCAGCCTCAACATCACCTGGTAGTTTGTTAGAAACAGGGTTTGGGGCCACAGCCAGACCCACTAAATCAGAGTGGCATTTTAACAAGAGCCCTGGCGATGCCTTTGCAAATTGCCGTTTGAAAAGCGAGGCTGGTGAGGACTAGACCTGGCCAGTGACTCTGTGGTATCCCTCCATTCTCTCTTGCACATTCCTATCATATTCTGCCTCCCACTGTTGTGGAGGCTCCTGACACCCCCTGCCTCTGCCCCTGAAATTACCCATGGATTCTGCACCGATGTGCTCTGTCCTTTGAAGAAGAAGGTGACAACCGAAAGGATGCTTTTTCCCATCTCTGCTTCCTGTCATTGATTTTGTAACAAGTTCCTGTGCTTGACCGCCTCTCTTCTGAGACCTGAGTTCTTTTCCAATAGGTGTCTTGGTTTACTCACATGAATAAAATACTAGAAGACTCTCCCCTTTGGTCTACATGCTAAATCCAAGGGTGAATCTAAGGCTTAATATAGGAGCTCTCCTGGCTGTCATTTTGATAATAGCTATCATAATGATTTAATAATGTTTTGGGTTAAAGACAGCCTGTATTAGCTTCAATTATTTTAAAATCAGAAGATTTTACATCAATCTGTATCAGGGGCATGTCTTGACAAATCTGGGTTCGCATTTCCTCTTGTGATATCATCTAGAGCTGTGTAATGTTTGGCCTGTCAGACAGAATTGCGTCTTCCATCATGCCTCTGTCTTTCGTGCTTTTTTGTTATCTCCTTAATTCCAAGTCCAGGGGTCCTTGGTGTTTATCCTCATACCCACTCTGTTGTTTTTTCATGCTTGGCCCAAGTCCCTCTTGTTTATGTTGCCTGCTTATCTTCCATGGGCGTGTGGATTTGTGGTCCTGATTCAGCTTCTTAGTCTTCTTTATTAAACATGGTGTTTTTAAAGTGTGCCATTGGCTTTTGTTTTTCCATTTAATAAATGGAATTTTCACCCCTTTTTAGGGATAAATCTGGATTCCAAACATAGAACATAAGTCTCTGATACCAACATAGAAAGTTTTGGACCTCCTAGCCATCAGTGCCTTCAGCATTGAAAGTTCAATAGAATATGAAAATAACACATTTGGACGACAGAGAAACTGACTAAATCATGTTTTCTTGGTTGTTCTCACTGGATCCTTTAGAATACGCTTTACCAGCAGGCACAAGGCCATTTCCAAGAACATGTCACATCAGTTCAGTCGCTCAGTCATGTCCGACTCTTTGCGACCCCATGGACTGCAGCACACCAGGCCTCCCTGTCCATCACCAGCTCCCAGAGCTTGCTCAAACCCATGTCCATAGAGTCGACGATGCCATCTGACCATTGCACCCTCTGCCACCCCCTCTCCTCCCGCCCCCGACCCCTCCCAGCATCAAGGGCTTTCCCAGGGTCTTTCCATGTTGCATACTGGGTCACACACACACACACACACACACACACACACACATGCACACAAATCCCAGAACTCATTGTTTATTTTCTATCTGGAACTTAAAATTTTAATTTCTAGAGATGAAAATTTCTGTACATGTTCCTTTCCATTTATATTACTGATTTGGAAATCTATCAGCCGATTTCTATATCTGTCAAGGGGTCTAATGCATCCTACTATGTGATATGCCATGAAAGACACGGAATATGTAGAATCATGTGTTCCTTCATCCTCTGTGCTCTTTGGAAAGCACTGCAGCCTTTGTGGCAGGAGGGAATGGACCCTGGAGCTCAGAGAGGCAAGGAGCAAGTCTGGCTCAGGCCTAGAGAGTAGGCGGGCAGTTTGCATCGCTGACCACCCACTAGCAGAGCTCTTCTGTAGCATGCTTCTTCTGCTTCACTGCAGAGGGAGTTTATCATAAGACAATGGACACGGCGGCAAACGCTTCTAGAAGCAGCTGCTTCTCAGGAAGTCAGCAGTGCTGCAAAGGTGAAGGGGGAGCTGGGGCAGAAGCACTGAGCATCTCTACGGAAGAGAACTCTTGAACATGTCTAATCATACACTCGCACATTCAGCCAAGAAGTCTTTTTTTTTTTTTTCTCTTTTACGGCTTATGATGAATTAGTGTGAGAACTTAATTTGCTACCCCTGCCATCTGTACTTAATGCATCCAGCAGGAACAATGACTTTCAAAATCAATTATGACATATATGTCGGGACAAGGTGTCACATAGAAATAGCAAAGAGCAGTGTATCATGTTGAGAGTTGCTAAAGCCTAGAGCACGTGTCAACATGGTGTGTGCAGAGCATCCCTGAACAGGGCACAGAGGTTCTGCTCCAAATCACAGCTCCATGGAGTGCAGAGGATGGCGTCCCCTCTGTCAAACTGAATAAATCCTGCAGGATTTAAGTTTCCCTTTCTCCCCTCCTCCCTCCTTCCTTCTCTGCTTTCCTTTCCCCCTCTCCTTTATTTCTTAGAAGATGTCTTTAAAATTTTTTTCAGATAAGCAAATACTTTTCACTCTTCTCTCATTTCTCATACTGAGCCATTCCACTAATCCTGATGAAATCCATACTTAATAGTACGAAGAACTGAAGAGTTCTCTCTGAAATTCTTAACCCTTTCTCTCTGTTTTTTTTCCTCTGTCTTCTTTAGTAAGTAGAGGCCAATAAATTATTCCTAGCTCACTTCACTGTGGGGTTATCATTCATTATGGGGTTGCAATAATTTCCTTTTAAATCTCTATCCCAGAAAATGAATGCTTTCAATGCAAAGCTCATTTGTACCAACATTCCTACTTTTACTCATTTCTAGATTGTTTTTCTAAAGATCTTCTAAATTTGGAAATTCAGTACCATATCCTGCTTCTGGGTACTGAAGAGCCACACAGGAAACACTTCGACAGAGGCTGCAGGTAACTTTCTCCTGAGCATCTAGGGTGGGACATAGTTACACAGAGAAACTTGCAGCTGTACACTCAGCCATCACCAAACTGCTCACTGGACAGTCTGAACTTGATGAGATTCAAACAGTACATTGATTTAATTTTTTTATATCACTGTCTGAAACATGTTTCATCCAATCTTTTTTTAATTTCATCAACATCACAGACAAATATGATAATGATTCCAAGTTTGTCTACACTTAAAGCTCTCTTTCTCTTATTTAACCCTTAGATTTTCTCTCTCCCACTGCTGACGTGATTTAGGGCTGGGAAGACCTGGAGAGATGAGAGGTGTGGTCAGATCCTAGAACATACCACCTGCCTGCCTTTCCTTCACCCACTTCCTTTTCTAGGTCCCCATGCCTGTGGTGCAAGAAGGAGAAAAGTGATAGAAGGTGACAAGTGTTTCTGTTTTATCTCTTGACTAACAATAGTTGGCTTCCCCAGGTGCCCCTCTGTGCCAGGTACCCGTAACATTTTGGGGGCCTGTGTCATGAGTATGGATAGAAGCCACGACATCCTATGTCTAAATACTAAGAAGTTGTACATCAAGGAAATGAAGTCTTGAATAAATGTGTTCCATGCACTTATTTTGATAGACATTTTTCACATTGACCTTCAAGGCCAGTTGGACTGTGGAGCCCATGAACTCCTTGTAATGTTGTATGTTAGCATGATGGCATAGAATGGACTGTCGTTGTCCTCTCCACCCATGGCCCAAGGCTGCCATCTCTGTCTTTCCTGGGTTTCACGCTGATACTGGCCTTGTATCCCTGTGCATAGTCGCTGCAGCCAACAAGTTCAAGCTCTGTTTTACTTCCTGCCTCCTGCCACCAACAGCCACCCCATGGCTACTTTTTGGGCACAGAGGTTTTGTTCTTCAGGGGAATGGACCCAGGGAGGAAGTCTGTGTAAATTCTGAAAGCCGGCTTAGGACCATTTGGAGAGAGAATTCTGGGGTACTGAGAACATGACCTAGAAGAGGGTGCAGGCTTCAGACTGGCAAGTCCCCTTGTCCTTCATCTTGTAGGATGGGCACGGCTGTGGGAGGGCCAGAATGTTGTCTTAGAGAGGAGGCCAACCACTGCCTCCGTAATGGACCTCGGCTCTCTTTTATCCTCTACTTACATAAGGTGGGGGGAGGGTGGAAGTGGGATGGGGAGGTAGTTGGAGGATGGCAGAACTTGTTTGTTTCTTATTAAGCCCAGGAGGGACTGTTGGGCCCTCTTATTAGGTAATTTACGCTCTATGTTCTCAGTTTACAATCTGTGGCCCATTCCAGGGCCAATAAGAAAATCTCTCAATATCCTAATATGCATGCAGACAAAATACCTCTCCTATTAGAGTAGGTAGCTTTGCCAGTAAAAGATAAAGAGGACTATTTAGCCAAATATTTATCTTGATCTTTGCTTTCTGTGCATAGAAATTTTCTTTTACTTCACAGTTATACAAATAGCATATGTGTAATTTGGCTTAAAAATGTGTCTGGGCAACATGCAAATTACCAGTTTAATCCCTACTCTTTCTACCTTGGCCCCATGTTTCTACGCCTCCATCTGTCACCAGGCTAGGCAATGCACATACACAGCATTCCCACAAACACCAATTCTTAAAAATCTCCAAAGATGCTCCAGTATTTTTTCTTCTGAAACAGATAATAGATATTGCTCACTTACCAAGCATCATTCCATATGCAAGAGGGAAGGTGATGTATAGCCTCTGATATGCTACCTTCACTGCATCTTCTCACTCAGGAGAACATTTCGGAAAGCTAGAATGTGAGCGTGAAGTTATTATGGGGATAACCTTGAACTCTATTCTATATTAAAAGGTAAATCACTGATAAATAATGCAGCTATAATCAGTAATAAACTGTCTGCCACCAGTTGCACGACTGATTGTGATACTAAAGTTGACAAGCAATTCCCTAGATGATCTAAAATGCAGCAAGCAATAGAGAGCAACAGAGAGAGAGGATCTGATTCCTGAGAGGGACCCTAATTTATGGAGGGCTCAAGATACATGGATCAGATCCTATAATTTACTTGCAAATTCATCAAGCACTCAGTTACTGACATACTTCATCACAGTTGTCACGCTTTTAGAAATATTTATGTGAAACAAGATAAGAACTGTATATTAAAACATGTGTGTATATGTGTGCATACACATGTCACATACCAGGAATAATAATTGATGGATTGATGATTTTACCTAAATTATAATATTTAATCCTTAAAACAACTCTGTTGATGAGATAAAAGTAAATTCCATTTTATGCGTAAGGAAACAGATATTCAGAGAGTTTACATAATCTGCCCAAATTCATACATGTAAGAATCAATGAACTGGTACAGGCACTGTGGAGTATGTTTTCCCCAAGAATTTAAAAATAGAACTACCATATGATATAGCAATTCCACTTCTAAGAACATATCTAAAGGAAACAAAATCAGTGTCTTAAGGAGATATGTGTACTCCCGTATTCATTGCAGCATTATTTTCAATAGCCAGGGTATGTGAACAAGCTAAGTGTCCATCAGTGGATGAACAGATAAAGCAAAAACTTAAATCTTCTCATTAAAAAAAAAGGTAAATATGTGAGATGATAGAATGTCTTAATTAAAACGATGAGGGGGATTCTTTCACAATGAATACTGTAGATCAAATCATCGTGTTGTACACTTTAAATATCTTAACAGTTTTTCGGTCAATTATACCTCAATAAAGCTAGAATAAAAAGACAATTTAAACAACAAAAGTGGTAACAGGAACAGAAGAAGCGATGATCCTGTGTTGCAATTCAGGCCCTTCTGACTCTAAAACCAATTTCCCTAATCACTATTTTCTGCTGCCCCTTTTCTCTCTATTTCTTTCCTTTACTTAGCAAAAATAAATGAAGCACCCGTATGTGCAAGGTATGTTTCTAGGAGTTGGGTATACCCCAGGGACAATCCAAAATTCCTGCCTTTTGAGAACTTAAATCTATTTGTAAAGCAAGTAACAATCAAGCAAATATATCACTAAATTAATACAAATGCACCTTCAGGCGGTGATAAATTCCATGAACCAAATCTCCCTAGAATGAGGAGACTGGGAATGACAGTCGTGGTAGACAGCAGGAGCGGGAGCAGGAGCAGGGTGCTTTTTCAGGTGCGGAGGTCAGGGCAGTCTGACAATTGACATGATGTCACAAGACATTGACTGCTTTATGGAAGGATCTGATTTCCACTGTGGCCCAGTAAACACTGTGCATTTTTTAGAAGAAACCCTTAGGTGCTTTTTGCCATTTGTTTGTAGGGCTTCCCAGGTGGCATAGTGGTAAAGAATCTGTTTTCTAAACAGGAGATCCAGGTTCAATCCCTGGGTCAGGGAGGTGCCCCGGAGAAGGAAATGGCAATCCATTCCAGTGTTCATGCCTGGAAAATCCCATAGACAGAGGAGCTTGGCAGGCTGCAGTCCACGGGGTCACAAAGAGCTGGACATGACTTTGGGTCTGAGCCCAGCAGTATCAGCAGTGTGTGTGCCTTTGCTGTGAGCCTTCCCAGTGAAAAAGAAGTCTGTGAGCTCTTTCTAAAAAAGCACAGAAAGATGTCTGAGGATATTTAAAAACATTTTGAGTTGTATATGGCAAGAAGGTACAGATCCTGTGTTTAGATTGAATGCCCCTTTAACGTGGGCAAATATTACAGGTTTTGAAAGGAGGAAGAAAATTATACAAAAGAGAGAGGGTCAGTGAGGAATTTGGGAGGGCGTTAGGGAGGGCAGATTGCTAATGGAAGCAGAATGTGAAAACTGTAGATCCATAAATGAAGCCCCACCTTTGTTTTACTCAAAGAATGCAGAAAACCTTGGAATAATTCAATCCTAGAAGCAAATAGTCACTTAACAAAGTGCATCAGCACCCTAATTAGAGGTTCATTTTAAGAATACATCTCAGCAAACCAATTAACCATATTTTGCTAATTTCATTCTATTATTTTTTTTTCAGCAATTTGCTTATCATTGTAATTTATTTCAGCAATTTCCTTAATAACCTTCTTAGAATGGCACTCTCAGATATAAATGTCTTCAAAAAATACGCTGAATCCGTACATGTAAAAAATTTACAGTCAATTTCCTTCTTCAGAGTATAAATGAAACAGAGCCATTTGGCTTATGCCTTTCCTCCATCTTTACGGGGTGTAACGAGGTGGGCTAGAAGGCAGCTTGGAGAGAAGAGAAAGCACTTGCTTTGACAGAGGCAAGTGGAGGAGAAGGGGTTGTACTGACAGGCAGCTGGTTCGTTTAATCCCTCAGACATTTTCACCACCTCCAAAGATCAGACGCTGAAGCTGAGGTAGACACCTCTGACAGTAAATGAGCTAGAACTGCAATATAGAATACCTCTGGGTGGGAGAAGTTCAGCTCACTCTGACTCATTAATTGCTTCACTACATACTGCCACAGGATGAATTGCTTTCACCTAACATTTCAAATCTCCTTGAAAGGAATGTTTCAAATGAGTTCTAGCCTTCTCTCTTGCCACCTGAAGATACATTTTAAAATGTTTATTTATTTTTTGAAATATAGTTGATTTGTAATGTGTTAACTTCTGCTGTGCAACAAAGGTAGATATATGCATATATATTCTTTTTCATGTTCTTTTTCATTATGGTTTATTACAAGACATTTGAACATAGTTCCCTGTGCTATACAGTAGGATCTTATTGCTCATCCATTCTGTACATAATAGCTGGCATCCGATGTCCTCAACCTTCCGGTCCATCCTTTCCCCAGCCTGTCCCTGTGGCAACCATAAGTTTGTCCTCTGAGAGTCTGCTCCTCTTTCATAGATGGGTTCATTTGTGTCATATTTTAGATTCCACATAATACACGATATCATATAGTATTTGTCTTTTTCTAACTTAGTATGTATTAAGTACCTAGTATGTACTTAGTATTTCACTTAGTATGATAATCTCCAGTCGCATCCAGATTGCTGCAAATGGCATTATTTCATTCTTTTTAATGGCTGAGTAGTATTCCACTGTGGATATATGTCACATCTTCTTGAAGATACATTCTTGATGTTTTTTAAGTTCTTCTAGCTGCCCTACTATTGTTCTTAAGGGAAGAGTAATTCAGCATGGCAGTACTCTATTCTAGGTTTTCACAAGTTTTAAAAAGACTGCTAGTAGAGAGTTAAACTTATTTTGATGTTTCCCTCATTCTGAGTTTCTTTGAGTTCAACTTTGGATGTACTCTAGGTTTTACTATAATTTCCATTTTAGAAGAAAGGAAATGGAAGTATAAAGAGGTCAAGTACTCATCTAAGACCACTGTTTTTGTCCATTTTTGCTGCTAAAACAATATCATAGAGCAAATGGCTTAAACAACAGCATTTATTTCTCACAGTTCTGGAAACTGGAAAGTTCAAGATCAACATGCAGGCAGATTTGGTGTCTGGTGAGAGTCCACTTACTGGTTCATCGGCAGTTCTGGTATTCTTACATGGAGCAACCGAGTAATGAGGTTCCATGGGGGTTCCTTTTATAAGGGCAATGATCCCATTCATTAGAACTGCACCTTCATGACCTAATTATCTTCCCAAAGTCCCACCTCCTAGTACCATCACACTGGGAAGTTAGGATTTTAACGTGAATTTTGAGGAGATACAAATATTCAGTCCATTACATTCGACCTTGACCCCTCTCCCAAATCATGTCCTCACAAGCAAAATACATTTATTTCATCCCAACAGTTCCCAAAGTCTTAACTCATTCTAACATCAACTTTATAAAGTCCAAAGTTTTATCTAAATATCATCTCTAGAGGTTAAGGGTGAATCTTGAGGTATGAGTCATCTCGAGACAAAATTCCTCCATACTTTCCATCTAGTAAAACCAAACAAGTTATGTGTTCCCAAAATACAATGATAGCACAGACATAGGGTAGACTCTCTTTTTCTAAATTGGATAAACATGGAAGAAGGAAGGGGTGACTGTGATATAGATTCCGAGTAAGTCCCAAACCTACCAAGGCAAGCTCCATGAGTTCTTAAGGCTTAAGAATAGTCCTCTTTGATGATGAGTCCAGGTTTGATGATTTGCCTTCTGGGCCTACTGAAGTGGCAACAGGCCCCCATAGCTCAGCATGGCCCTCCTCACTCCACGGCTTTCTGCAGGGGCCCCACCCATGCTGCGGTTCCCTGTTGGAGTAAGAATCCTGCCCCCAGGGCTCCTCAGGGGTCCTGCTCTTTGATACCAGGTGGTTGTTGTTTAGTCACTCAGTCATGCTTGACTCTTTGTGACCCCACGGACTGCAGCACACCAGTCTTCCCTGTCCTTCATCATCTCCCAGAGCTTGCTCAAACTCATGTCCTTTGAGTCAGTGATGCCATCCAAGCATCTCATCTTCTGTTGTCCCCTTCTCCTCCTGCCCTCAATCTTTCCCAGCATCAGGAATTTTTCCAATGAGTCAGTTCTTTGCATCAGGTGGCCAAAGTATTGGAGTTCAGCTTTAGCATCAGTCCTTCTGATGAATACTCAGGATTGATTTCTTTTAGGATTGACTGGTAGGATCTTGCAGTCCAAGGGACTCTCAAGAGTCTTCTCCAACACTATATTTCAAAAGCATCAATTCTTCAGTGCTCAACCTTTTTTATGGTCCAACTTTCACATCCATACATGACTACAGGAAAAACCAAAGCTTTGACTAGTTGGAACTTTGTTGACAAAGTAATGTTTCTTCTTTTTAATACTCTGTCCAGGTTTGTCATAGCTTTTCTTCCAAGGAGCAAGTGTCTTAATTTCACGGCTACAGTCACTATCTGCAGTGGTTTTGGAACCCAAGAAAATAAAGTCTGTCACTGTTTCCATTGTTTACCCATCTATTTGCCATGAAGTGATGAGACCAGATGCCATGATCTTAGTTTTTTGAATGTTGAGTTTTAAGCCAGCTTTTTCATGCTCCTCTTTCACCTTTATCAAGAGGCTTTTCAGTTCCTCTTTGCTTTCTGCCATGAAGGTGATGTCATCTGCATATCTAAGATTACTGTTATTTCTCCTGGCAATCTTGATTCCAGCTTGTGCTTCATCCAGCCCAGCATTTCACATGATGTACGCTGCATATAAGTTAAATAAACAGGGTGACAATATACTGCCTTGACGTACTCCTCTCCCAATTTGGAGCCAGTCCTTTGTTCCATGTCCATTCTAACTGTTGGTTCTTGACTTGCATACAGGTTTCTCAGGAGGCATGTGAGGTGGTCTGGTATTCCCATCTCTGTTCCCTTGTCTTAAAGAATAACCTGTGTTCTCAACTAAATGGTTCCATGGTCTAGCCTTGTAGGAGCTAAGAAATCTGACATTATTCCTCCATTCTGTCCTGCTTTCTCTCTGTCGCTTAGTTCCAGGTGAGAGTGTTTCTGCTGGTATAATCCCATCTCTGTTCCTGGCTGTTTTGGAGATAGTTAAGTGCATGGCGGTTCCATTCATATTAATCTCCTTATAAACAGGTGGTTAGTCACACCCTTGGTGTTCTCTTCCAAACATACTTTCTCACTTTTTGCACCATGGCCAGACTGATAACTTTCCAATTAAGTTCTGCTTCTGCTTCCCTATTGCTTAACAATTCCATCTTTGGTTTAACTTCTCTCTTCTTGCTTTTTACCATCAACAGCCAAGAGGAATCAAGCGACTTCTTCAACTCTTTGCTTAGAATGTCCTCAGCTTAGTATCTGATTTCATTTGTTCATAAGTTCTAACTTTCACAAA
This sequence comes from Odocoileus virginianus, assembly GCF_023699985.2. Taxonomy (NCBI): domain Eukaryota; kingdom Metazoa; phylum Chordata; class Mammalia; order Artiodactyla; family Cervidae; genus Odocoileus; species Odocoileus virginianus. The sequence goes on along the minus strand of NC_069694.1, from coordinate 4,541,167 downwards.
ACCACTGCAACTCAGACACAATTTAGTCAAGTTCTTTTCCACCTTATAACAAGGACTGTGTTTTCTCCAATGTCCAATAACATCTTCCTCATTCACATCTAAGACCACTCAGAATGGCCTTTACCATCCATATTTCTACCAACATTCTGTTCATGACCACTTAAGTGTTCTCTGAGAAGATGGCTGTATATCTCTATTCATTCTTTCTTTAGTTATTCTCTTTTCTTTCTGAGTTCTCATCATAATCACTTTTATAATTCCATCCCTGGGAATCTAGACTTTTTCTAGAGTGCACTTCAAACTCTCCCAGTCTCTATCATTACCCAGCTCCAAAACCACTTCTACATTTTTACATATTTGTTATAGGAGCACCTCACTTCTCAGTACCAATTTTTGTCTTAGTCATCTATACTAGTGGTAGACAGGATGTCTGAGATATGAACTCAAGCAACATCTAGACCCTTAACCGCTAAGCTCTGATATTTGGTTTTCAGGGGATTCTTTACATTAATTCTATGTCCATTCTATATCTCACTTTTACCTGCCTTGCTTTATAACCGGTAATCACCCTTGTTCATTTCTTCATCATAAGATATTTGTGTGTAGGAGACTGTTGTCAATACTGAAAGCTTAGAGCCTGAGGGAAAGGGGTTCCAGACTAGTCCTTCACTGGTAAAGAGCAATCTAAGACTTTATATTTCACTGTCTAAAATTTTACCAGCCATTCTTCATCATGGGGAATTTCTCTAGACTGTTGCCCTGTCTGAATCAGGCCTTTCCTCCTCTTTTTTCAGCTTCTTCCTTCTAATAGCTTAGTTTCTACACTCTTTTCTAAAACAACCAGTGGGCCTGTCTTTGCATATCCAGACATTTGTGTTGGGCATGTGCATTTCTCAATAGGTTCTCTGTGTTTTGCCTTTGCTTTCCTTCATCCCTCTATGCAATTCATTAGCCTCTGGCATCCAGATCACAGTGCTAATGTTGACTCTAACTGGTTAAATATTGAGGCTGGTGATCAAAATATAGATTCATGTTTTATATATATATAAAATATTGGTTTCCTCAGATTGGAATATTGTGGAGTCACCAAGGTCTGGGTTAAAATCTCAGTTCCTCTGTTTATTTGCTGTCCACAGACATGCAATTTATTACCTCTCTGAACTTCAGATTTATCAGAGTTACAATGGACATAGTAATCAGATAATGTTCCTGGAAGAACCTTGTACATAGAAAAACACTCAGTGATGTTAATTCCTTCCCTCCATTCTTTCCTTTCTTTTCTTTTGGTATAACAACAGTAATCAGAGGGCAATCAAGCTAATAAAATTTCTTATGAGCCTAAGACATGATTTATGTCTTAGGTGTAAACTCTAGAGCAAACAGTAGGAGCAGTGGCGAGTGTTATATCTGAATGATGACATGGAATATAGTGGAATATAGGTAAAGATAAATTGCATGTTTAGCTCAGCCTTCCTGAAACACAGATAAAAGGTCATCTTCTTCTTCTTCCTTTTTTTACAGATGGGACTTGAATCCCAATGCTGTAACTTAACTCTCTTTGAAATAGGCAATACTACTCGAAAGACACTGTGTGAGTTGATTTTCCAGGTTAACACTCAGGATATGATCAGACCAGTAGGTCCACGTTGCCGCCTGGGATTCTGCATTTCCAAGAAGCTCTCAAGTGATGCTCTTGTGACTGGTTCATGCACCAGACTGATTACTCATTCTGGAGAACATCCTTTTAGGATACAGTTTTTTTTGGCACCTACTTATTTATTTTCACTTTTAGATCACAGTCAAAATGGACAGAAAGAGTCCCATGTCAATGTTTTGTCAAATGTCATATGGTGAGAAAGTAGTCATGTAGGTCTCCATCCTGAAAGCCCTATACTTGTCCAGCCTCAAGACTGAAGAAAAAGCCTGGAATTGGGGACAGACATCATTGGCTTACTGGTTGTGGGATCTTGCACGTCTAAAGAGGGGTCCTGGAGTGACACCCCATAGTGGGCAGCAGACAACAGGCAGGATGTGGTGGCAGGCTTCACGACTGGGGGTGCGGGAGGTTACCGTTATGGGAGGAATGGACGTCCGGTTGGCTTATGGGAACCAGCAGAGGGACATGCCCCTCACCACCCCTTTGATAAGCTATCATAGTGGAAATACTTCTGATCTAAAGATGAAAACAATTACAGCTGGGGCTGGAGCGAGTACATAGGCATTTACTGGTCAGGCTCTTGTGATTAAGAGGGAGGGTCGGTCAGGTGAGTGGAGTGTAGGTGAGGCAGACGGAGAGCAAAAAACAGCCACCTTAGGTGGCCTGACCACGCAGTGCAGGAAACCTTTCAAGTGTGTTACCATATTGAAAGCACATTTTCTCATCCACCTATTCCATCAGCCTACCAGCTAAAATTTACTGAGTACCTGCTCTGAGACAGAGCCTTTTAGAAGTGAGAGATACAACTGTTATCCAGAGAGCATTCTAATTCATTCCTTTAACTCTCCAGCCCTTTTTGGGATGCCAATACCAAAGAGCTGGTGACATGTCCTTCCTGACTGGATATCACCCACAGCAGCTTCAAGTGTGGTTAAAGGCATCTCAAAATTAATAAAGGCAAATTTAAATATGACTCAAAGTCTCTCTCTGGATGGTACAGCATCACCTGCAGGTGAGCATCCTCAGGATGCAAGGATTGTGTCACACAATTAAGGACCAAAGCAAGTGACTCTAGAATAAATCCAAGTTTTTTTTTGATGTGGGAGTTCAGGGCACTGCGCTATGTGCAGGGACTTAAAGAAATGTGAAGCATCCCTGTCCTCATAGTTGTTTGCAGCTTATTTGTAGCAGTTCCTTCCTTTGGCCCTGAAATTACAACCAAGACCAAAGCTAAATGTAAAAGGAGTTATGTGCTCCTGACTGTTAGAGAGCTGGCAGTGGCTGGGAATGCCTACCTCTCAGAAGGTTCGCCGGGAAACCCTCTTCCTCCCTCGACTGCTATCCTACCTCTTGAGGTGGAGAGAGAGAAAAGGAGACCCGTGTTTGCTCTTTACTAAGCTAAGGAAGGTCGGTAGGGTCAGTGATGAGAGAATCACCTATGATTCTAGGGAGCCTCAAGGAAGGATAAATGACCACTTTACTCAATCGCTGGACATGTGCTTCCTGAGAGAGTTTTATAACTTTCTAAAGTGCGTAGGAAAAGCGAGGAAAGAGAATCAGGGAGAAACGGCTTGATGAGGAATTACTGGGCAGAGAGGAAGCCGGACACGTCCCATGTCTTGCTCTAAGTTTAAGTAGGTCTGGAAGTGTGATCATCCCCATACACTTGGGCGATGATAGTGGAGGCTGCAGTCTTTCTGGAACCAGAGCTTTATGAACAAGGGGCACATGAATCAGAGGGATGTTGCCTGAAACCCTGAGCTGGGCATCGGCTAGAAGGATGGTCACATCTCCCGAGGGACTGCCAAAGCTAAGAGGTGTTGCGTTGCCTGTTTGAGTCAGCACCACGCCCATCTGTCATGAAGCTAGAGGAACCGCCGTGACCCATCATGGGGGGTCAGCATGCTGACACAGTGAGGCAGGAGAGCTGCCCTCCTCTCATCTACAGGGATGAGGAGTCAGCGCTCTGCAGAGGGAAGAAAGGAAGCAAAAAGCTGACCACATGGTGTCTCTCCCTCCTTTTTCCAAGTGAGCCAAAAGCTAGGAGAGATATAGCCAAGCGGAGTCACGGTAATGGGAGCTCTGCTTCAGGTTTAACATTGAAGCTTAAAAATTAATTTTCAATTATTATTACTTTAAATATTCAAGTGAGGCTGTTCAGAATTGGGAGGGAGCAGATCAGTTATGGAACCGTTAAGGAGGCCTCTTTGCTTAGTAGTATTTGATAAAGCACAGTTCTGAGCGTTAACTGGAAAGCTAAAACAGTTTTACACTGCTTTATACATGTCATAATGTATGTTATATATGCATGATGTGACATCATAGATACACAAAATTACCCACACCATTTATTATATCCTAAGTGATATTTTAGTGATAAACAAGCAATGAAGGGTGGACAAGATACATTGGACAATTTTATCATGAAGCAAATGGTAATTCAATTTAACACCCTGCCTCTGCACCACACACACCCACACACGTACTAGTACCACAGAGTCTGTTTTTTATGTCTAAACACATGAATTAGCACTTCTTTTCAAAAAGTTCATATAATTTCTTGAGTATGTTAATCTCCTGGAGTGAGGGTTTCGAGGTTGCCTGAAGCAGAACAAATTCTTTCTCCATCTTAGCAAACAGACACTACACATATTCCTAGTCACTTGCTCTATCACTCAGTAGAGTGTTTATTTGACTTCTCTTTGTTTTATACGAAATATTTTCACTTGCCTGTTTGTATTAGACCTGATGTGTGAGCAAACTTTGCAGGAATAAGACTCACATATGTAACAGCTAAAACTAGTGTCTCCCACAGACCCTCCTGCCTTCAGTCTTTCCCAGCATCAGAGTCTTTTCCAGGGAGTTGGTTCTTAGAGTCAGGTGGCCCAAGTATGGGAGATGGGAAAGGTTGAGGGCAGGAGGAGAGGGGACGACAGAGGATGAGAGGCTGGATGGCGTCACCGACTCAATGGGCATGAGTTTGAGCAAGGTCCAGGAGATGAAGGACAGAGAGGCCTGGTGTGCTGCCGTCGATGGGGTCACAAAGAGTCAGACACGACTGAGCAACTGAACACCACCAACAACGTACAGATCCAGGTACAGAGACTTGCATGAGAGTAGATGAGGAAACCAGATCTGAAAGAGACACGTGCACCCCAGTGTTCATCGAAGCACTGTTTATAATAGCCAGGACATGGAAGCAACCTAGATGCCCATCAGCAGACGAATGGATGAGGAAGCTGTGGTACATATACACCATGGAATATTACTCAGCCGTTAAAATGAATTCATTTGAGTCAGTTTTAATGAGATGGATGAAACTGGAGCCCATTATACAGAGTGAAGTAAGCCAGAAAGATAAAGACCATTACAGTATACTAACACATATATATGGACTTTAGAAAGATGGTAACGATAACCCTATATGCGAGACAGCAAAAGAGACACAGATGTAAATAACAGACTTGTGGACTCTGTGGGAGAAGGCAAGGGTGGATTGATTTGAAAGAATAGCATTGAAACATGTATATTATTATATGTGAAATAGATTGCTGGTCCAGGTTCGATCCATGAGGCAGGGTGCTCAGGGCTGGTGCCCTGGGATGACCCTGCGGGGTGGGATGGGGAGGGAGTTGGGAGGGGGGATCAGGATGGGGAACACATGTACACCCATGGCTGATTCATGTCAATGTATGGCAAAAACCACCACAATATTGTAAAGTAATTAGCCTCCAATGAAAATAAAAAAAAAATTTATCCAAAAAAAAAAAAAGGAGTAGATGAGGTCCCATGAATGAGCTCAGTAAAAGCTCAGGAGCATGGACAAAGATTATTCTTATGGTCAATGATGCTTTTCTTTGAACCTTTCAAAGATTCTATTCTTTGGGATAGAGTACATGTTAAGAATGTTTCCTATGGGGGATTGGGATTCTGATTGGAGATTGCAGAGCAGATTCCATACTCTTAGCTTTTGATGAGGGGTGAAAACTTCTTAAACAAGTTCCTTGAAGAAGCAGATTATTTTTAAATGCCTGAAACCCTGACTGCTCAGGAACATGTCAAGGCCACAAGTATTTCCTATGCTCCATACGTTAAACATGGTCATCCAGTGACAGGTCACCATCAGGTGAAAGGCATTCTCTGCTGCCAAAGAAAAAGACACACACATGCCTTCAGAGACATGCAAACAAAGGCAAAGTTAGCATTTTCTCCATAATGGAAGTAGATAGATTTCTAGTGCTAAGAGGTGGTCAGCGAAAACAAAACTTAATAAACACTGGCTGTTCCATGGGACACATTTGGAGAAGTAAACTGGACATTGTGCAGGTAAGTACAAAGTCAGCATCACAGAGAGAAGGCCCCAGAGGAAGAAGGAAGAAAGCAGGGGTTGAGGCCAGGAGAGGTCCAGGAAGCCTTTGTGCACAGGGTGACTCAAGCTAGACTTTGAAAGATGCGCAGAATGTGGAGGGGAGGAAAAGGAAGGAGGCTCTTAGTCAGAAGATTGTCAGACAGGCACAGTCTTAAGCAAGTCTCAGAAGTGAAACTGATCTCCAGATGAAGAAAGAAGAGCTTTGTGAGCACAGAGGGTCATGCTGAAGGAGGCCGGGATGTGGGCTGGACACTCAATGAAGGATAAGTAGGCTGTGTGATAGAGGGCCGTGAATGCTAGGTGGGAGCATCTGGCAGGATTAACACCCTTTCCAAATGTGACCTATTGCAGAATGTCTTCCGTGAACTTTCCCCTGTGGTTTATATCATTCTACTCAAGTCTCTCAGAGGGCAGCTTGTTTACACCATTGTGTAAAGTAAGATCTTTGTGCTTCATACATTGGGCAAGCCTTGTATCAATCACTGTTTAGGATCAGTTATTCTTTTTTTTTTCTTTCTTTTTTATTTTTTAAATTATGAAAATAAGATACACTTACAGGAGACTTCAAAAATACAGAACACAGTTACATATAGTTCCATTATGTATTGCAATTATTTTTTAAGTAGATAAATTAAGATTTTTAGTTGGGGTGTCAATATCAAACTCTCAAAAATTAATAAAATGACTAGACTGAAAAGTAGGGGAATATAGCAGACCTGAAAAGTACTATGAACCATGTTGAACCAATTCAGCATATTAATAATGAAGATTTATACAATTTTCGCACAACAGTAGGATACAAAATCTACTCAAGTTACCACAGACTGTAAACCAGAAGATGCTAGGATATATCCAGAGATATAAAAGAAGGTGCAAAAATTTCATGATATAAAGATATTGAAATCATATAGAGTCAAGAATAAACCACTCTTAATAGCCTTGTTTGGAGAAAGTAAAGGTCTACTTTTGCATCCTGCTGATGGCAGAACATTTTGCTACCCTGATCTCCTAAACAGTGACTTTTAAATTCAGCTGGTGAGTAGGTGCATCATGGTTTTCAGAGAACATGCTAATAGAATCTACTTTTGCATATTTTATGACATGGTCATAGTCATCAAAATATATTTTCTAATGAAATATTGTCACAGAGAAAACAAAATGGTATTTAAAACTATTTAAATTAAATTTCTTCTTCCTGAGTGATCTGAATGCATTGTATTATTTGGAAGTCTGGCGTTCTTTCCTGTGTTAATAAATGCTTTGTGAAAAATTATACAATGGTCATAGAAAGTAGGATAATATATTTTTTCACTCTAGGATTTCCCCATCTTTTACGTTAAATTAACTGTGGTTTTCAAGGGGAGAATGCAATATTGCATGAAAGAACTCCCATTCTACACTTTTTCCCCTTGAGGAAAAAATTGTCATTTTATAAAATTCATTTTGGAAAATGTTCCATCAGATATTTACCCACTCTTCTCCTGGGATTTGTAGTCCTGGCCTATATTAATTTGGGTGAGGGCAATGAACAGGATGAGGAGTATCCTTCTTTGGAGAGATTGTGCTTTTTTGTCAAATGATAAAAATATTAGAAAATAGGACTGTCACTTTATTTTTGATATCATTTCAATAAAAAGTTACAGTAGGCCAGAATCTGTTGATATTTAAGACCACAAACCAAGGTGAAAATTGGCTTTTAATGAGGGAACAGCATCCAGCTCTCTAATTTTCATGAATAATTATCTGAGTTACAGTAATTAGTAATATTTTCACATTAATTAATTACTCATGTTAGATTTCTTCATGTTTATCAGCCTCTGTTTTTTAATAAATAAATGTTTTATTTGGAATAATTTTTGATGTATGGAAACATTGTGAGGATAAAATAAGGAGTTCCCAAATGTCCCACACCCAATTTCCCCTATTACTAACATCTTAAAACTAGTATGGTATATTTGACATAAGTAATAAACCAATATTGATGCATTATTAGTTTTTATTGATATATAGCTGATTTCTAATATTATATTAATTTCAGGTATACAGCATAGTGATTCAGTATTTTTACAGATTATACTCTATTGAAAGTTATTACAAGATAATATTGAGAGTTCTAATTCTCTGTGCTATACAACATGTCCTTGTGGCTTTTCTATTTTATACATATAATGTATATCTCTTAATCCCACACCCCTAATTTGTCCTTCTCACCTCTCCTCTCCTCTTTGGTAATCACATGTTTGCTTTTTATATCTGTGAGTCTGTTTCTGTTTTGTTTTTCATTCATTTGTATTATTTTTTAGATTTCATGTATCAGTGATATAATATTTGTATTTCTCTGTATGATGTTTCATTAAGTAAAATATTCTCTAGGTCAGTCCATGTTGCTGCAAATGCAGGATTTCATTTTTTATGGCTGAGTAATATTCCACTGTATAATATATACCACATCTTTATCCATTCATCTACTGATGGGCGGTTGGGCTGTTTCCATGTGTTGGCTGTTGTAAATAGTGCAGCTATGAATGCTGGGGTGCATGTAACTTTCTGAATTGGTGTTTTTATTTTTTCTGGATATGTACTCAGGAGTGGAATTAATGGGCTGTTTAATATCAATAGTTCTATTTTTAATTTTTTTGAGGAATCTCCGTATTGTTTTCTCAGTGGCTATACCAATTTACATTTCCACTAACAGTGTAAGGGTTTCTCTTTTCCCCACATGGCTGACAACATTTGTTATTTGTAAATTTTTTGATGATTAAAGTCCATAGTTTATTTAGATTTCCTCAGTGTTTACCTAATGTCCTTTTTCTGTTCTAGGAACACAGGTTAAATAGCATATTTCACTTAGTTTCTCAGACTTTCCTTGGTTTTGAAGGCCTTGATTGTTTGGGGAAGTATTGCTCAGGAATGTTGAAGAATATCTCCCAACTGGAATTCATCTGATGTTTTTCTCATGATTAGACTGGAGTGCTGCGTTTCGGGGGGAGAAAATCACGGAGGTAAAGCAACCTTTTCATCACATCATATTTAATGTACATGCTGTCAACTTGGCCTACCGCAGGTGAAGCTGAACTTGATCACCCCGTGGAGATAGTGCTTGTCAGATTGCTCTTTCTCCCATCTTCCACACTGTGCTTTTTGGGAGAAGGTCACTGTGTAATTCCGCAAGGAATGAGGAATTTTCTTGGAGTGCATTTTCACAGGGGTTTCTTTCCCCTTCCTCCTGCCAGAGCCTGGGGCATCTTTCTTGGCTCTTTACTGTGAGAATCTGTGGGAATTCCTGCAAGTAAAACTCATAAAACTTTCAGGGGCCACCTAACAGAGCAGCCCCTTGGTTTTTCACAGTGTCCTGCTAGTCCACATTCAACCTCTAGCCGTTCGGAATTGTCATTTAAGCGTCCAGCTTCAGCTCCAGGAAAGTGGCTTCAGCTGGGTCTCTCTGAATGCCTCTCTCTCTCCAGGTTTCAAGGCGGCAGTTTGCATTGCAACCGTACTTCTGTGATGGACCCAGAAAAGTCACTGATTTTAATTTTGCACAAGTTTTTCTTGTTATAAGCAACAGATTCCAAACTCTACATGTTGGAGTTGAAACCAGAAATTCAAACTATTAATTTTTAAGTGTTATCAATCTCATTGGTTATTTTGGATTAAAATAAATTGCTAATTCCTATGATCATATTGCAGCTATAATATGGTCCAAAAATTGGGTCAAGGAATGGTAATCACTGGTAATCTATAAGTCTTTTCTAGTTTTATTATTTTGATTTTATGATTATATTAACTTTCATACAACATTAATAAAGCACATTTTCTTTAATTTAAAAATTTCTAACATTTTAAACAATTGACTTTTTATAAAAAATTATCCTTATTCTTGCTCTCTAGTTTTTTTTTTTTTTTACTCCCTAGTTTTTAATAATAATTAGTCCTCTGAGCACACAGGGCTATTTCAGTAATATAGAGACATTTAAAATAACTTTTATAATTTATTATTTTTAATGGAGTAGAACATTAAATAATATTGCATATGAAATATTTCCTAACTTTCAAGTGTTACTTTTATCCTTCATTAAGCCTCTTGATTAAGGTTTATAACTTAAATATTGAAGTAATTATGGAATTGATGAAGCCTGGTTTGCTCTATTGTTTGGTACTATTGTAATCCTTATACATACAAAAATGTCAGTGGATTAGCTTGGACAAGGTATTTAAACTACCTATGCTTCAATTTTTCCCTGTGGAAAAACAGATTAAATAATTATAATAATAATATTATTCTTATATACATACCTCGTTGCAGAGTTATAAGGACTAAAATGAGTTACTGTACATTAAATCTTTAACTAAGAGACTGATGTATAGTAAGCACCAGGTAAATGTTAACAATTATTATTATCTAGATTATAAGGTGGTTTCATTACCATTACTTGTGATTTCACAAATACATATGTCTAAAGGTAGAAGGTACTTGAAAAACTATCTAGTTTAGGGATCATAAATAGTCTGTGGGCTGGATTTGACTTTCAGAGGTTTGGTTAACGCAATGTTTTAAAATTAATTTAAATACTTTTTGAGAGAGCATAAAAATCTAGTTTTTCATAATCCCTGCTACCCCCTGTTGTCTTATATTATTATTTTGGTTCTCACATTTGCTTTACCTGCATAGCTACTGAAAAACCTTTGAGAATTTAGCCCTTGATCTAGTCTATCCCTCTCATTTAATAGAGAAGCACATGAGTTCCAGAGGGATATAAAAAGGCCTCCAAATTGTGACCAAACTAGAAATAAGATCCAGGACTTCTGATTCCTAAGCCATTCATTACAGCATGCTGCGTGCTTTAGTTAGAATGCTTAGATCAAGTCCCTCTTGAACGACAATAGATTGAAGGGCCTAAAATTGAGCCATCATCTTATAATACATGTCCGTGGGGAGAATGTGTAAATTCTTGAGGACAAAGTTATCCTCACAATTGAGAAGCAACCTAAAAAACAAAACAAAACAGACCTAAGTTATGTGGCAATATCCCTCTTCCCTTTTAAAAATGATATAGATGAGTCAAGTTAGGAAACTATCAGAATTTTTTTTTTCCCTATTAACTTGGCATAGCTCCTAAATTAAAACAGCAACCTGAGCACATCATTTCAACTTCTGCTCACAAGGTTTTCAGTTCACAGCTTGCTTTTGTGCTCTCTGTAAAAAGAGGGAGTCAAGCTAAAATTATTTGTGTGGGCCTGGGGCATTTTAATAGAAAACTCTTCTGGTTGTGGGCATGGTAACAACAATGAATCATTTCTACAAAATATAAGAGAAAGAAAGATGACATCATTCATTTTGAACACTCTGAATCTGGTAAGCTGGATGCAATGCGCAGCACACACAAGCAGAAAAGTTGTTGAGGTGGACGTTTATTTAAAATGAGATGAGTGCTTTGACAAGGAATTGGATTTTGTGTAAGATTTCACTGTCACATTTCTTTCACAAAATCGAGAAAGGACAGCATAGGTACCTGAATCTGACTTCCTGTCAACTCAGTGGGAGGTTTTAATTAGGAACTCTTCTTTCAGTAAGAAGGAGAAAATGAGAATAAGGTGACAAGTCTTATTGGTGGACAGTCATAAGGATTAGGCAAATTTCCTATAGAATATTTGCTTACCCTCCGTGGGGACAAATAGAATATGCTGTTTAAAAAGATGGCAAGAACATCGAGAGACTTCTAGTTTCAGGGATTTGCAATCTGTAGTTTGGATAAGAATCGTCTGCGGTACTTACTGCACGGCAGGGCTACTGGACCAGAATCTATGGGCAGGGGTGATGGTGCTAGGACTGCATCCCAGGAGATCTGATACAAGTGGTCTATGGACCATACTTTGAGGGGTGATGGTAATGCATCTTGTCTCCTGTAAGAATTTTAAGAGTTCATCTTGCTCTCTCCTTCTTTCTTTCCCTTCCTCCCTCCCTTCCTTTCTCCCCGTTCCCTCCCTTTCTCTCTCTCCGTTTTCAGTTCAGTTCAGTTCAGTCGCTCAGTGTCCGACTCTTTGCAACCCCATGATTCGCAGCCCGCCAGGCCTCCCTGTCCATCACCAACTCCCGGAGTTCACTCAAATTGACGTCCATCGAGTCGGTGATACCATCCAGCCATCTCATCCTCTGTCGTCCCCTTTCCTCCTGCCCCCAACCCCTCCCAGCATCAGGGTATTTTCTAATGAGTCAACTCTCCATTTTACTCTTTCTCTATTCTCAATTCTATTTTAATAGCAGACAATAATGGAAGACTTGAAGATCTGAACTTTGCTTCCAAGTTACTCACAATCTACTTGTTAGACAGAATGCCACTAATAATTGACACAAGGAAGCAAAGACTGAAGCATAAGGGGCAAATAGAAATGCTTGCATTTGCATTTGAATGCAAGAAGAAACCACACAGCCCGTGATGAAAGGGCTGAGATGTGGCCAATTAATGGAAGTGCTGCATTATCGATTTGGGAGGTAGACTTGCCTGGGGTCAGTTCTAGGTTTCCACATCACATCTGTATAATCCAGGGCAAAGTCATTTTGTATCTTTGAGTCTCAATTTCCTCATCTTTTTAAAAAGAGAAGATGTAAAAGTGGGGACAGAGGGAAGGAAAAAGGCCTGAAACATATAGAGAGAATTGATACTTGATTTACAGAAAATGGGGGTGGTGGGGGAAAGTGCTGGAGGAATCAGGACCATTCCCAGATTTTCAGCAGTGGGTTAACTAGGTTTAGTGGCAGTGATGCTAGTTTCAGGCATTCTCAATGCAAGGTATAAAGGGTGTGTCCCTCTGGGTGGAGATGTTACACTGATAACTGGACACCTAGTCTGGAGTGCTGGAGTGCAGTGTGAGCTGAAGATAAACCCTTGGGAATTCACAGCCTTCACTTAGTTACTGAAATTTTGATGAGCTCATCCAGAGAGAAGGAGGTGGTCCAAGCTGAGAGTCCATGGGAAAGAGAATTCTTAGGGGAAGAGTGACTCTAGAGGAACATGGATAGCCAGACACATAAGAGGAAATCTAGGAAAGATGGATGTTATGTATGCCAATGGAAAAAATTTTTATGTGTTTGTGCTTTGAACAAGTGTGCAATCTCCCTGTGACTTATTTACTTTGTCAATGAAAATGAAATAGCAATATGTATTGCATTTTGTTTGTGAGGATTATAGTGATAATAAATCTGTTCATCTGATATGCCTGTAGCATAAAAATCATCAGTGAATATTTTTTCTGCTGCAAATGTTGATTGAATTATGAATAAAATGGCTGACAGTAAAATCTTCCACTTAATGAGACATTATTTCCTTCAATAATTTAGCCAGATCTCTTTCCTAATGACTGAATTTCCAAAATCTAATAATTAGCTCCAGTAAGGAGTTCTGATATCAAAGCAAGCAGTGTCTGGTGAAGAATATTTTTATTTTCTTCTTTCTGATAATACTATGATTAATCTTGTTTAAAAACATCTGCATTTATTTCTTATTTGAATATGCAATCAATATCAAGTGATTATCTTCCTTTAGAAAATTACATTGGTCATCTGAGGCAGTATAGAATACACTTGAAAAAAATTATGACTTTTACGGTTTTGAGTATTATTCTTCACATCAGCTCCTGTAGGCTTCTTGTGCCTCACAATTTTGTTCCTATTATTAAAGCAACATAATTTGGGGAAAATGAGATGAAAAGGCAACATTTTCTTGCTTTTGAAATCTTATGGTTATTTGCTTTGAAGTTGAACTGAAAGACTTAGTTAGATTCCTTTTTGGAACACATAAACAAATTCAACCTCTGGCTTTTTGCAGAAATTTCAAACATTTTTATTTGTGCTTTTCTTTTCATGTAACACAAAGCCCCTCCCTTGATTCGTCATGCTTAGCATCTGATTTTCAGAGCAATTTCTAAGGCTTGTTTGACAATTTGAGCAAAGCATGTTGCAAGGCAAGAGGTAGGAAAGAATAGAAAAGAGAAATGAGACTCACTGAATTGACAAAGATCGAGCAAATCTTTCTTTAATACACTTGCTTGTTTTTAAACTCTTTACATCTCTTCAGTAGCAACTTGGAGAGAAGTCCTGCTCACAAATGATTATATCGAGGTCTTAAAAGAGCAATATGTTTCACGCCTGTCTTAATAGAAATACCCTTATTTTGTGTTTTAGCAAGCCAATAGGTACAATGAGGGAGATTCAGTCTACTAGAGGTTTGAGTGTATTTTTGACATTGTCATACACTTGTTCAAGCTGGGTTAGATGATCTCCAAGTTTCCTGTCTGCTTTAAGATTGTGTAACTTGAAGTTTTTTTACCCCTAAACCTATGACCTGTGACCTTAAAGTCAATCTCTCTCTATTTACCTGCCTATATATATATATCTATCATAAACTCAACAATAGTCTCCCTGACCCCAAAGTTGTTCTTATCCTAATTCCTGAATGCTTGGTTGCTCAGTCATGTCCAACTCTTTGAGACCCCATGGACTATAGCCCACCAGGCTCCTCTGTCCATGGGATTTCACAGGCAAGAATACTGGAGTGGGTTGCCATTTCCTTCTCTAGGGAATCTTCCCGACCCAGGGATCGAACCTGCAGCTCCTGCACCTCCTGCATTGGCAGAAGTAGTAAAGAATTCTTTACCACTGAGCCACCTGGGAAGCCCCATCCTAATTCCTAGAGTTTGTGAACATTTGTCTTACAGCCGAAGGGACTTTGCATTAGTAGTTAGCTAGGGATCTTGAGATGGAAATATTATTCTGGATTTTTGGATGGGACCAATGTAATCACAAGGGTCCTTGTAAGAAAGAGGCATGAAGGTTGGAATCAGAGAAGAGGTGTGACCATGGAAACAGAGGTGGTTACAGTGTACAGTTGACCCTTGAACAAGAATGGAGGTTAGGGACACTGACCTTCCAGAGAGTCAAAAATCCTGTATAATTCAGTCAACCTTCACCGTCTTGGGTTCCTTCATGCTAGCAGTTTGGCATTTGAGGATTCAACCAACCTCGGATCAGATCATTTAATAGAGTAGTATTTATTATTGAAAAAAGTTTGTGTATAAATGGACTTGCACAGTTCAAAGCTGTGTTGTTCAAGGGTCAGCTTTACTTTGATGATGGCAGAAGGGATGGAGACCCAAGGAATGCAGGTGACCTCTAGAAGCTGGGGAAAATGAGGCAATAAATTCCCCCCTGGAGCCTCTAAAGGGGAGGTGGTCCTGCCAAGACCTTGATTTCTGCCCAGTGGAACTTATTTGAGACTTCTGACCTCCAGAATTGGAGATGATTAATTTAGAGATAATACATTTCTGTTGTTTTAGGCCACTACATTTGTGATAATTTGATACAACAGCCCTAAAACATTATGAAACTTTAAGATTCACTTCAGTTCAGTTGCTCAGTCATGTCCAACACAACTGAGCGACTGAACTGAACTGTCCGACCCTTTGCGACCCCATGGACTGCAGCACGCCAGGCTTCCCTGTCCGTCACCAACTCCTGGAGCTTGCTCAAACTCATGTCCATCAAGTCGGTGATGCCATCCAACCATCTCATCCTCTGTCGTCTCCTTCTCCTCCTGCCTTCAATCTTTCCCAGCATCAGGGTCTTTTCCAGTGAGTCAGTTCTTTGCATCAGGTGGCCAAAGTATTGGAGTTTCAGCTTCAGCTTCAACATCAGTCTTTCCAGTGAGTATTCAGGACTGATTTCCTTTATGATTGGTGACTTATGGAACTTTAGGATTAATAAATCCTATATCTGTCCCTCTAACTTCTTTTTACTCAATGAGATGGGGTAGAAATGGAGTTAAAATCAGGACGTGACCTATAGGATCATATAAAGATTTGAGTTCTGTGGTTTACTCAGATCAAATACTGGCTCCATCTCTGGCTACTTGTCTGACTTTAGGCTTGTCATCTACTTCCCTCATCTGCAAAGCTAAGATAATGATAGCACTTGCTTTCCCTATAGAATTAAAGGATGCAGTGCTCACAAGATACACGTGCCAGCTTCCTGTGCCAACTTCCGAGCTTCCCATCAATGTTCTCCAGCAGTTCCTCCCCTAAATACAGTGTTTAGAATCTGGAGAAGAGCGTATTTAGGTGAGGTTGGGACCATGAGATCCATGAGTCAGAGTGATGCAAGGGTTAAACATGGAAGCCTAAAGAGGCAGAGATGAGGGATTTGCCCGAGGCTGGTTCCAGTTTTCTCAACCTCTGAGTTTTTACTGGCTTTGAAATAGACTCTCAGTTGATTCTGAGAATTCTACAAAGACGGAGGTCACCTCTTCATAACAATGGAATTTATGAAAGCATCAAGCTGAGATGAGATGCAAGTATTTCAATCTCCAGAGTAGACTCTTATCATATCCCAACCTACTAAAGAGGACTGACTACATTTAGCTGATTATTCAGGCAGTTTCTTTGATGTAGAAAATCCAGAAAGATTTTAATCTTTTATTGCTTGATTTTGTATTCATAATGTGTATGTCTTTGGGAGAATGGAATAAAAAGGGCAACTTTCCCTTTAAGAAAGCACCAGAGTTTTTATAAGCTAAAAAGATGAAAGGCACTATGAAAATGGTCAAGGCAGGACCAAGTACTTATTATTCTGATGCTATTGTTAAACATTTTAGTCCAGTTTCTTCTGGTTTTGCCACTTGAATCTTTCATAGGATGAGAGGGACAATGTGGTTTTTCAGTATCTCCATCTGTAAGATGTTTCTGATTCATTTGCTGCCTGGTTTTTCACTGTGGTAAGCACATCATTTTGGGATGGGATGCTCCTGAAATGATTTTTGGTGTTCACCTCAATATTGTATTACCTGAAGAAATGAGCAGAATTGCAAATGCCAATAAATCATGTTTGTGACAATTTCTATAGAAACCAAAGTATTCAGGTCAGAAGAGAGATGCTTTTGTTTGGTAGAAAGGTGGCTTCCATGAGATCCTAGTTCCTCTCCTCCAAGCTGTGTGACTTTGGGGGATAATGGTGGCTGGTGTGTCTGTGAAGTTTTACAATTTACCGTGTCTTCAGCTGTCTTTGGGCTTCCCTGATAGCTCAGTTGGTAAGGAATCCTCTTGCAATGCGGGAGACCTGGGTTCAATCCTTGGGTTGGGAAGATACCATGGGGAAGGGAAAGGCTACCCACTCCAGTATTCTGGCCTGGAGAATTCCATTGACTGTATAGTACATGGGGTTGCAAAGAGTCAGACACGACTGAGCTACTTTCACGTTCGTTTTCTTTCAGGTGTCTTTTACCTATGACCCTACAACTTCCTCACGGGCTAGATTATAGCTGTACCTATGTGACAGAAGAGAAAAAGTAATCCTGGGAAAGTAAACTGATTTTCCCAAGTTCATGCAGGTACTAAAGTGCCAAAGCAATGGCTCCAGATGGATTTTCTTTCCCCTGAAACATGTTGCTTCCTAAAAAAAAGTTTGATTCAAATAATTAAAGTGTGAGTCTCAATTTCTTCCCATGTAAAGTGTGCATATGGACAAGATGCTGGTGCTAAGCCACTTTCAGTCGTGTCTGACTCTTTGGAACCGCGTGAATTGTAGCCCAGCAGGCTCCTCTGTCCATGGAATTCTCTAGGCAAGAATACTGGAGTGGGTTGCTATTTACTTCTGCAAAAGTGAAAGTCACTCATTCGTGTCCGACTCTTTGCAACCCCATGGACTATAGAGTCCATGGAATTCTCCAGGCCAGAATGCTGGAGTGGGTAGCCTTTCCCTTCTCTAGGGGATCTTCCCAATCCAGGGATCGAACCCAGGCCTCCCACATTGCAGGCGGATTCTTTACCAACTGAGCCACAGGGAAGCCATGGACAAAATGTGGCATCACAAACTCAGACCTAAAGGGACAATGCAGGCAGTGTTCATGAGAGATACTGTCTAGATATAAAGGAAATGGTATTAAATGTGACAACAAGAGCCATGTGTCATCTAAAGTGAGGAGTTGCTGTCAAGCTGTTTTTGCAGAGGAAGGCAGCAAAACCAGTGTTGTTAAGTTTTCTGCTGTTTCAAGAGAAGACAAAAATCTAAATTTTCAAGTGAAATCTCCCTGTGTTAGATTTGTGCTAAATACAGAATTATGACCCCCTCTCCAAGGTCAAAGGGTGGGAGGGGGCACCTTCATTTCCATTAACTCTGATGTGCTGGAAAATCAGTATTGTTTCAGTTTAACTTTTTGGAAAAATTTATCTCTTTGGTCTGGAAGATTCATTAGGTTCATTGACTTTTCAATTAATGTCTAGGCCAACTCAGTAATTGATTTGGACAAACAGATAACTTCTAAAGCATGAAGGGAAATGAAATATAATGAATGAAATAAAATAAAATCCATTTATTTCTGTGATCTTGGAGCATTGTGCAAACAGAATACACTGTACCGAAATCTTTGTGTGAAGAGTTTATGCTCATGTGTTTCTTTCATGCCACCAAGAGGGCAAGTGAACTTAGAAAAGGAGGGATTTTTATGACATCTCATACATATTCTCTATTGTTTTCCACTCTCAGAATTGTGGCATATCCAAGCAAATTTAAGTAGTAATTTAACTCATTAAAGATATTTATTTTTTGATTATCATATAATTATGAAGTTAAACTTTGCCATTCAGACTTAGGAGGTTGATGACTGGTGTGAATTTGGACTTGTTGATGATAATGATAGTGGTGATAGTACTACTGCCGTTGTGTGTCCAAAACATTTTGTAATAATGATATTAATAATGAAGAAATAATATTTGTTGAATGTTTGCTATGTATCAGGATTCATGTTAAAGATTTTCCTATTCATTTTTAACTGGCATGAGATTATTCTGTTACTAAGAGATAGATTCAAACCAAGTATTAATTCAGTGTATGCAGAAGAGATCAGGAGGTGTTTCCTGAGCATCCATGTACTAGGTCATATTCTGGGTTCTTGTGTACAAAATGAATTTCTGCTTTATGTGTGTGTGTGTGTGTGTGTGTGTGTGTCAGTCACTGAGTCATATCCAATTCTTTGTGACCCCATGGACTATAGCATGCCAGACTCCTCTGTCCATGGGGTTCTCTAAACAAGAATACTGAAGCGGGTTACCATTTCCTTCTCCAGAGGATCTTCCCAGATCAGGGCTCAAACCCTTGTCTCCTGCATTGGCAGGCAGATTCTTTACCACTGAGCTACCAGGGAAGCCCTTGCTTTATTTAGGTTACGTTTTATTTGTTGAGATGATAAGCCAGTAAACATACACAATCATGTCCAGCAGCACTAAGCATTCTAAAAGAAAGAATTGCATTAGGGCACGGAGGGGCTATTTTTACAGGGGATGATGAGGAAGGTATGTCTGAGAAGGTGCTATGTGACCAGAGACACTGGGATGAAGTGGAGGGGGCAATGGGAGTTTCTAGGACAGTCGCTTTGACAGTCCTTCCGTGGTACTAGTCACTGCTCAGGTCTGGAATGGCGTGACCGTGGGTGGGCTGCATTTAAGAGGGTCGTGGAGTATCTCCCTAAGGCTGTAAGCAAGGATTGAGGAGGAAACTCAGCTTAAAGTTCTGGTTCTGCTCCATGTTCCTCTGAGGCCTGCAGACACCTTAAGTTTACCTTCAAGTTTCAGTTTCTTTGCCTATGAAGTTTGGATAATAATCCTTATCTCTTATGATAAGTGAACATTGCACATGTAAAGTTCCCCTTTGCAGCCTTAGAACTGCCCTAGAACAGCCCATGACCTGAGTCATGCAGCAAATAGTAGTTATTATAATTATTTTATAACCTGTGTCTCACAAAGGAACATGAGAAGGTACTCGTGGTGTTTGTGGTCAAAGTGTGGGCGGGGGTGTAGCATTGAAAATCACTATTTACCCTCAGAACTGAATAGGGAGTATGGTCAGAGTGGGGTCCGATTCAGGAACTAAGATAAGAGAGTAGGATGGTGTGGATAAAGTGGCTTTTCACATCACAGTAGTTAAATGAAACAATTCAAACAGCACTTTGAAACAAGGCAGGCAGGAACTTATTTATTTATTTAAATTTAATATTGAGAAGCATCTCAGAATATGCATACAGCCACAGGGGTTTGCAGAGTGGCAGGAAGAGGGAGACAGAGAGAGAGAATTCCTGCCCTTTACTAAGTAAGGCCCACATCCCTGCTTCCAAAGGCAAGTGTCTTGTATTTAAAATTGCTTCCTGGAGCCAGCGGGTTGGCCTGATGCCTAATAATCAGGGAATCTGGGTCCAGTCCCAGCTAGCCTTCTGAGAGGCTGCATGGCTCTGAGCTAATCACTTCACTTCTTCATCTTCAGACGGAGGAGAAAAGATCTCTGCATCTTGTCCATGTCAAAGGAACCTTTTTAGACTGAAATGAAAAAAGGTAAAAATGCCCCTCCTGGGATGGTGCTATTAAATGTGGGCGCATAACTTGGTAGAGAGACCGACCTCTTTAAGTCATCAGTGTTATCTACGGGCCTTGAGCTAGGTCTGCAGTGGTCTGTTTGGGCAATAACTTCATCCCGGGGCAGGGGTAACAAAGCAGCAGCCTGCTCAGGGTCTGCTTGGCGGGCTGGAAACACGCGGACTCTGAAGTGGGTGCTTCGGGGCTCCGACTTTCTAATTTTGCTGTGATTTTAACTCCATCATCCTGCTGAGGACACTTGTTCCCTCTGAGTCTAGGCTTCTAGATCTATAAATAAATATACTCACATCATGTAAATTATTGGGAAGATTAAGTAAATGTAGTTATTAGCATTATGTCTGCCATAGCAGGAGACGTGGGTAGATCCCTGAGTTGGGAGGGTCTCCCGGAGGAGGGCATGGCAACCCCTCCAGTGTTCTTGCCTGGAGAATCCCCACGGACAGTGGGGCCTGGAGGGTTACGGTCCCTGGGATCAGGGAGTCGGACAAAACCGAGCGCGCACGCATGCGCGCACTGCCGTCAGCGCTTTAAAACGTCACTCTTTATGATGTTTTTTAGTTTTGTTTAAGAATTGAATTCCTGGAATTGTCGAGGCATCTCAGTTTCAGGGGATCTTGTCAAGCCAGGGCCACCTGGGCAGGCAAAGGGCCGGGTGGATATAACCCACCAGATCCGCCCCAGCCCGCGGAGGCGGGTCTGCACCAAGCCGACCCTGCACCGGGGGGCAGCGGGACTGATTCTCAGTTCCAGCAGGCGCGGGGCCCCAGAGGTGTTCCTAGACGCCTAGACGACTGCAGTACCTACCGTCCGGCAGCGGTGACTGCCAGGTGCAGCGTGAAGACGTATTTGGCTATGTAGAAACCCTTTAGTCTCGTTCACAGCGAGTTCCCGCCCTTGACAACACATCTACCTTTGCTGTGGGTTGTTGTGAGGCTTTGGGCACCCTGAAGATTCATCTTTTTTTAATCAATGGAAAGGAGGCAGTAGCTTGCCTTTGTTATCACCTAGATTGACTCCCTGACAACAAGCAGGCTGCAGATCCCAGTGGCTTCTTAGCACTTTCTCAGACGCCTCCATCCTTCATTACGCTATCCCCATGGTAACACTGAGGAAGGCAGAAGAGGGACAGCTAACCACTGAGAGGCTATTTTTAGATTTCTGGCCAGATGCTTTGACAAATCTGTTGAGGGAAAGAAAATGAAGCAAGTGTAGAAGAGGATTATTTTCCCCCAAGACAATATCACTTAAAATTCATATGATAAAACTGGAAACAACCTCGAGAAATAATTCAACCCACTTATTTATAGAAAGATCTACTTTCACATCATATAAAAAACTGTTCAATAAGATCATTCTTATTAACTTAATTACTTACACCAGATAACTTTATTTCCTACCTTGAATTTATCCCACATTCAGTCCGAGTTCCCAGACCAAGGGAGTTGGGGATGAGAATGGAAATGATGGGTCAAGGTGTGGATTACACGGCCCTGAGAGCATCGTTCCTTTGACTGTACTAATAATGACACTGTTGCTGAGCCTTCCAGGTAGCTTAGCAGTAAAGGATCTGCCAGCCAATGTGGGAAACATGAGTTTGATCCCTGGGTTGGAAAGATCCCTTGGAGAAGGAAATGGCAGCCCACTCCAGTGTTCTTGTCTGGGAAATCCCATGGAGGTGCCTGGTGGGCTATAGTCCATGGGGTTCCAAAGAAACAGACAAGACTTAGCAACTAAACAATTAAAACAGAAACGGCACTGGCTAGGTTTGTGCAAATGTCTGCACTGGATCTGGTTCACTTATTTTTAAAATATGTAAACCCCTCCCATACTCCTTAAAAACCTTCAGGAATTTCCCATTGCTCTTGGAGAAAGGCCATAGATCTTTAAAGTGGCTGTAAAATACCCATGCTATTGATCCTATATACATGTCCAGAATCATTCGGTATTATTATAATTCTCCTTCTTTGTGTTTCACCTAAGATTTTCTTTCAGAATCTCAAACATGCCATCTTCCTCCGTGTCAACCTCTTTACACTCGTCTATGATATTTCCCCCCATGCTCACTACCTAGTTAATTTCTGTAACTTCTTATCCTTTTAATCAGAGCTCAAATACCAGAAATTGCTTTCTTAACCTCTAAACAAAAAAGAGCCTTCTGCCATAGCCTCTTCTAACAACCTGTGCATTTCCTTTGCAGCACTTACCAGCTTATAATTCTATATTTATTTATGTAGCATTTTAGGTTTTTTAAAAAATTACTTTAACCTATGAACTCCATGCTGTTAGGAAATTGTATTGTTTGTTCACCATTATATATCTAGTGCCTAGCATATATTTGGCAACTTATTCTAGTGACTGTGTAAATGACTAGCAGTTATTTTAAAAGGACATAAGCCTAGGTTTTCTGTCAAGTCAAACTGTCTATGTGACTTATCAGGGCACCTCAAAATACAATGTGCACCCAGATTTCCCATAAAACTTGTTAAAGAGCAGATTTGGATTCAGTAGGTCTGGGCTGCAGCTCGTGATTCTGCATCTCCAGCTGGTGTCTAACTAGCCCTGGACCTTGGTTGCACGGAAATTGCCATGTGCTGTGTGCTCAGTAGCTTGAGTCGTGTCTGACTCTGTGCGACCCGATGGACCGAAGCCCTCCAGGCTCCTCTGTCCATGGGATTCTCCTGGCAGGAATACTGGAGTGGGTTGCCCTTCCCTTCTCCAGGGGGTCTTCCCGAGTCAGGGATCAAACCCACGTCTCCTGTGTCTTCTGCATTGCGGCGGATTCCTTAGTGCTGAACCACTGGGGAAGCCAGAAGTTGCCATAGGAATTTTCAAAAAAAACTTCAATTTTGAAGTCCCACCCTGTGATTCTGATTTAACTAGTATGTGCTTGGCCTGGGCTTTAGGGATTTTTAAAAGCTCCCGAGTTTATTCTGATATCAAATACTATTGTAGAATCATTGACTTCAGGCAACAGAGCTAATCCTCAACAATAGCTGTATAGGAATATTTTTGTTACCCTTTGCATTAGACAGCATTTAACATGGCCACCCAATAAGGATTCACGCTGTTACTGTTTTTTAAATGTATATTTCTTAGAGACACATAGGAAAGTGGTACCAAGCATTTGTTTCCTAGCAGAGAGAATCCTATGTGAGTCAGTTGTTGTGGTAGCAGAAAGGTCCAATCTTAAACTTTCCCACTTCTTTACATAGGGGAACTGTATTTATTATCAAATATTTAAAACAATATGTATACTATTGAAAAAAGTGGAGCATTTTGGTAGAAACAAATGCAGTTATGTCTTTGCAACCAGAGGAACAATGCATAATTACCCAGATAATATCGTTAGGAAGAAGAGAACCTTAGTGCTCTTCCAAAAGCTGCAACATTTACAGTGAGTTCAATGATTCCCAGCATGTCCATAAATGTACAAGGGGAAACCAGAGGCTCTTGGGCATTTGGTTACCCTCTTTGAAGATCAGTGCTTCTTAATCTAAAGCATAGTAATAGTCCTCTTTTTTTAAATTATATTATTAATTTCACTAATATTTTCCACTGATTTATTTTTGCTTGTGGTTTTATTCTTAGAAGTTCCACAATGTGGAGTGTAATATTTTTGCAGTTATAACTTTACACAGTACTTTATTTTAAGCCCTGCAGCAGTTGTTTTCTTATTCTCTCTTACTTAATCTACTCATCAAATCTGTTTGGTATCTACAGCTATTATCACATTCTACAGATGAGGAAACTGAGCTAAATGGCTCAGGAATTTCTCAGAGACACAGATGGCCAGAGGCATTGTCCAGGAATATATGATATAACTCCCCGGGATTCTCTCCTTTCCAGTGTTAATACATTTCCGGTCTATAGGCCAAATTCAGCCTTCAGTGATATTGGTCCAAGGGTCTTAATATATTTTTTAACGAGGTGCCACTATTTAGAGAGCAGAAAATTTCTTATGAAAATCCAGATTTCAAGTTTATATTTACGATAATCTTATCTGACAACACTAAGTAACCTGACTGAAATCCTGAAATGTGCCTGCAGCGGAGTTCTGTTTTTCCCTTTTCAAATGACATGCTTCCTGCCTCTCACTAGTGCCTCTCTCACTCCCCGCCTGCTCCAGTATTCACGACGCGGGCTTTGCCCTTCCAGCGCTCTGGTTTCCAACTCAGCCTCTAAGTTCTGTTGAGGGAAGAAATGATTCTTATGTCTTTAGTACATTTTACCACCAGGAAAAACAAAATATCCTCTTTCTCAATGATGAGTAGACCATTGCACTGCCATCCTCATCACTTCATACCTTTTCAGGACTATCTGTGTGTCTGCATCTGGCTGAGTGGTTCAATTTCTTGATACCTCCTGGTTCTACTATTTAGCTGTGTGGAGTGATTTCCAATCAAAGTTTTGATTTCACAGGAGTTTACAAGTTGTATGGTTGTCTTTCAATAACTGTAGCCCTGTGGAGACTCACGTATCCCTTGAACTCATGGTATGTAGTTGGGTTCTGTTCAGTCTCCTTCAAGTAAGACTATGATAAGGAGGAAGAGGATGATGTTGTCCTGGTGATGTCAGGACCACCTAGCTGATATGGTGCTCGCAGTGTCAGCAGGGTTTCCCAGGAATGCAGTCACTGATTTCTAATGCAGCAGGAAACACAGACAAAGATGGATTCTCTTCTTAGGAGTCTTCACCTTGGCTTTGAGAGTTGCTTGCCTCTGTTGAAGTGTACCATCTCCTTTATTCCTTTCCACGTCTGGCTTTTACCTTCTGCCCACCCTCTTCTTGTTTCTATACACTCTCTCTGAGCTGCTCAACCCTTTGTTCCTAGTGGTGTAGACCTCTCACTGCACGTGGAAGCCTGTCACTCAGCAGAACTCAGGCATGCACACTCAAACCTCAGAACAACCCTATGATATAGGTCTTGTTACTCTCAGGAAATTGTGGCTCAAAAAACCTTAAAATTTGGTAAGCTGATAAGCAGAAGAATTTTCAAAAGGTTAAATTTTAACGTTGACTATTCTGTCCCGTGTTTTACTTTGCGTACAAGAGCCCACTATCATAATTGAATGATGTCTACAAAAGATGAGAAAAATAATTTTACCGTTCCTTATTTCATCACATGGCGTGCCGTGTGAGACATCATCAATTTTAAGGTGTACCATTATCTGATGTGCTACTGAGAAGAGAAAAAAATATGATCAATTAAATTATGTCATCTAAATTCTGTTGACTGCCATTTTTATTGCAATTATAGATGTTCTAAAATATAAAGACATGCCTTAGAATTGTCCAATATGGTGCTTATTCAACTTGTATTGTACACATTTAACATGTAAGTCATGGGCTGAAATGTTAATTGTCTTAAAACAATGAGAAGAAAGCAAATGCAAAATATTTATACTCTAATGTTTTCCTTCAGCAACCATCAACTGAGCTGGAATTTGACCGGGTAGTGATTTATACCACTTGCCTTCGGGTGGTACGGACGACCTTTGAAAGGTGTGAACTGGTTAGAAAGATCTTCCAGAACCATCGAGTCAAATTTGAAGAGAAAAACATAGCTCTGAATGGTGACTATGGAAAAGAGTTAGACGAACGATGCCGGCGGGTTTCTGAAGCTCCTTCTCTCCCTGTCGTGTTCATTGATGGCCACTATCTCGGGGTAAGTATCTGCTAAGGAAAATCTTTTTTATTGAACCCAACCAGTGTTGATAGAAATCTGTAAACCTATGACAAAGCAACTTGCATCACAGCTACCAGCACACTTACTGATTTTCAGAGTCCAATCCAGCGGGTTTGAGGCGCTTATTTCTATCCCAAATGATGTATCAGTACAGTGTTCATCCCTACACAGTCGTAGTGAGACAAAATCAGCATGAAATTGTCTTTTTGAATAGAAATACATTTTAAAAATGGTTAGTTGACTTGAGTTTTGAATTGAGAAGCTTGACATATGGGATAAAAACTTTTTTTAAATGCAGGCAAGAAAAATGGAATATACGAGATATGCATTTGTGAATTCTCCTATACTACATTATCAAACACTCAATTTCCTACTTAATGAAACTGAGATGACAGTCATGAAATGAAATCAATACAAAATAGGGCCTGTAGCCAGAATTTTATCTGCTTGTTGTTTAAAATGATTCTTGATTTGAGTAATGCAGGAGTGTGAGACACAAATGCAGGCTTACAGTGAGCAGAGCGGAGAATTCCCACAGCAGCGAAAAAAACCTGACTCCTTCATTGCTCTCTGAATAACACCGTTAGCATAATAACCCCCATCCATCTATGAATGTATGTCATCGGTAAGAAGCCCAAGAAGGGGGCTCTGGAGGGAACACTTTGGAAGAGGAAGAGCAAAGAGCTGAGGAGGTAAGACTAACAAGGTCACTGGTCAGAGAACAGAAAAGTTCAACAATTATTGAATTGCAATAATTAATTTACATGGCATTCTGTATTTTTCTTGATATTTCTGGTGCCTTGAGTGCAGTGAGAAATAAGTACATATTAATTTCTCAAGTCTGGTCGTAACCCTCAGGTTTCAGGGAAAGTTAGAAAAAGCCGGAGCTTTTTCTTAGCAGGAAGTGCTCCTGTTTGTTCCGGGGAGCTTGTATCTGATGTCCTGCCTAGAGCCGTGGCTGTTAGAGGCAGTCTGCCATCTTATGGAAAGATTATTGCAGAAAAGCCATGATTCACTAGCTATGACGTCATGCAGTCTTACTTTCAACCAGAGCTGGACACAGATTGATTCTGAATGAGAAGAATTTTGATTGAAGTATTGAGCCTGAGGTCCCAGAAACCCACAGCGATGGAGCCTGAGGTCCCAGAAACCCACGGCAATGGAACAGATAATAATGGCAGATAAATACATCGATTTTACAAAGCACTATAGCATACTCTCTGCTTACATGTGTTACTCCTCTAACCATCAGTCTAACTTTAGAAATGAAGTCTCTGGAACACTGGATAAAAGGCAAGATAGCCTTGGAGTCAGGCAGCATCGTTTCAAATTCATGCTCTGATACTTCTAATGCTGGAAAATGTGTAAATCACTCTGTACCTGGCTTCCTCCTTTGTATGAGAATACTAGCAGAACTTTTCTTAGGCTAGCTGTGAGGGTTTTACTATGTATGTGTGTATTATATTATTTTATTATTATGTGTGTGTGTGTGTGTGTGTGCTCACTTAATCGTGTCCAACTCTGAGGCCCCGTGGACTGTAGCATGCCAAGTTCCTCTGTCCATGGAATTTTCCAGACAAGAATACTGAAGTGGGTTGCTGTTTCCTACTCCAGAGGATCTTCCTGACCCTGAACTCGAAACACATCTCTTGCGTCCTCTGCGTTGGCAAGAAGGTTGTTGTTTTTTTTTTTTAATCACTAGCGCCACCTGGGAAGCCCCATTATTATATGATTATATGTATCAGTTACATAGTGATATAAAATATTAATCAGTTCCTATGGTTGGAACAAAGTATGTTTTCAATAAATAGTAGCAATTTTCATCCCTGTTTTGAAAAAGAGAACATCCTTTTGCGCCAAGGCACACAGCTGGGTAATCGGCGGGGCTCCGTGTTAGGTCAGTCCGAGTCCCCAGGCCCTTGTACCCCGGCGCATCACCTCAAGGAAAGTAATTGTCGCTAGTTTGCTGCTCTGTTCTTGGCACCTAGGACAGAGATTGCCACAAAGCTCTCAAACACATACACTAAACGGCTGTGGGACTGATGCTATACTGTCCCTTCATATTCTTCCCTTCTCTAAGACATTCTTCCACAGGGGACACAATCTGAAGAACATATCCACACCGGGGAGAGAATCACTAGTACAAGGTTGTGTGAACTTGCTTTTTAAGCTGGGAAAAAGTTCTGACCATGTGAGATCTTTCTCCCTGTGGTGCGTTAAGTTCTGTGAAGCTGCACCCGGATTTTGGTGGGTGATGACTAAGATCGCTCGGGGCAGGAAGCCTGGCCCACCCGATGCTCTGACTTTAGCCACGCTCATCTTCTTCCTGCTTCTCTGTCTCACCCTCCCAAGCGCCTCTCCTGCGGTCTGTCCTTCAGTTTCAGGGATAGAGGGAGAGTGTGATCGACAATGGAGGTGGAATGCAGAGTTCTTTCTCAGTGACTGTCTCTGTGATCACTTTATTCACACAAAGTAGCCTAGACGTAGAAGAATCACACACGTGCTACCCTGTTGCTTCTGAAATTTGAAGCCCCAAGTCTGAAGAGAGGTCAGATGCAGAGATTTCCCCCCTCCCCCCCCTTTCTTTTTCTGATAAAAGAGGAATGACTTCTAGATTTATAATTCAAAACGGAGACAAACCAGTCCAACACAGTTACATAACAACTTCCCCTCCTCCTGTGATAGCCACTTTATTTAGATTCCACGCACAGTTGCAAATAGAGGATATTATTGGGCTTGTAGAACCTTTCCCCTGCAGTATTTGTGCATCTGAAATGGAAGGATGCCCTCTGCTGGGTTTGGCACGTGGTGAAGCATAACATAATTCTGGAAGAGGGAGAGAAACTGATGGTAGTTTCCTTAACACCTATGATGTTTTCAACAGTTGTATAGAACCATCTGATTTAGTTAAAATTTAAGTAAATGAGAAAAATCAAGATGTGTGAATCAGCTGCACCAAATACAACTGTCTTTAAGGATGGAGAGAGAGAGAGAAACAGCCGGAGCCAGAGAATGAAGTAGACACAAACGGGAATGCAGAGACAAAAGTGCGGGAGACCATGAGATGCAAGGAGAGAGGAAAAGGACAATTCACAGCGCCCCTATTTTACTGCCGCAGGCTCAGGGTGGGCAGTGCCAAAGGGACTCAGCTGTTTTCATTGAAGGGAAGCCATCAGGGCTCCATCGAGGGCAAGAATGGGAGAGTTGGCAGGAACGCTCTTTTGGATTGATGACTCTCTTCCCCAGCCGAACCAAAACCTGAAGATGGAAATAATGAATAGCCAAGGGAAAGAAATTACTTCAGGAAGCAGATCTACGCGGCCCTGCAATGCTAAGTGGCAGAGGGGGAACTGGTGGAGGTAGAAGCACATTCAGCCCTGGGGTTGCTATTGTTGTTGTTCCGTCATTCCGTCATGTCCAACTCGTTGCGACCCCATGGACTGTAGCACGTCAGGCTTCCCTGTCCATCCCCATCTCCCAGAGCTGCACAAACTCATGTCCACTGAGTCAGTGATGCCATCCAGCCATCTCATCCTCTGTCATCCCCTTCTCTTTCTGCCTTCAATCTTTTCCAGCATCAGGGTCTTTTCCAATGAATCAGTTCTTCGCATCAGGTGACCACAGTACTGGAGCTTCAGCTTTAGCATCAGTCCTTCCAATGAACATTCAGGATTAATTTCCTTTAGGATTGACTGGTTTGATTTTCTTGCAGTCCAAAGGACTCTCAAGAGACTTTTCCAACACCACAGTTCAAAAGCATCAATTCTTCAGTGCTCAGCCTTCTTTATGGTCTAACTCTCACATTCATACACGACTACTGGAAAAACCATAGCTTTAACCATAAGGACCTTTGCTGGCAAAGCCCTTGGAGTAAGTGTCCTGTTGCTTTTGACATCAGAAAATCTTGATGTGAAAAGATTATGTCCCAATAGTTTGGACATAAATAATCTTATAAATTCCAGTTGGAAATGAGTGAGAAATTATGTCTTGATTATGGACCAACCATAAACCTGTACAGTGAGAGTCCACAAAATCCACACTGGAACATAGCTATGAAGCACGTAGAATGAATCCAACAGGGGACTCCTCTCTAACAGAGCGAGGAATGGGAAGGCTGTTGGTCTAGAGGGGTCTCTTAAATTAGCTGATACTGAGTTGTGGCTGCTTGAAAATTCTGTATCCATTTAAAGTTCTATTTTATTCAATTTAGGAATGAAGAAATTATTATTGAGCATTGCTAGTAGACACACCAGAAATACAGACTCTAGGCTTGCTTAGAGGCTACTTCCAACAATTCTCTGCAGAAATGGGCCACCGAGGAAGCCATTGCCTCAGTCTGGAAGTGGCCAGCTCTCCTAACTTGTTGTCTTTGCCTTAGTCCTCACAAGAAAAATGGATGATTTGTTCTCCACCCTTCTTTCTACAAAATTCTCTTCCTAAGTAAATTCTTGAGTGAGGGTATCTGTTTGTGATCAATAAATAAGTCACACGTGAAAGCAGCGAGAAAAAAATGGGGAATGTGCTTTGTAGGTTTCTAGCCTCTATACCCTGATATTCTCTCTGTAGCAGAGGAAGACATTCTGTAAAGTGATGGGTAGGTTACTGAGTGAGATGAACCGTGGTATCTGCTGGATATGATGCTTTTATTTAGTTTTATTTTAACCAGCTTTACTGGGGTACGGTTTACATTTAATAAACTGTACACATTTAAATTGTACAGTTTAACAAATGTGTACACTCATGTATCTACCAACACATCCAAAATATACAGCATTTCCATAAGCCCCCAAATATTCTTCATGTCATTTAGTAGTTAATCCTTTCCTCCAAGCCCAGTCCCCTGCTAAACATGGGTCTTTCTCTTAATATAGTTTTCTATTCTTCTAAAGGAGATCAGTCCTGGGTGTTCATTGGAAGGACTGATGCTGAAGCTGAAACTCCAGTATTTTGGCCACCTGATGTGAAGAGTTGACTCATTGGAAAAGACCCTGATGCTGGGAGGGATTGGGGGCAGGAGGAGAAGGGGACAACAGAAGATGAGATGGCTGGATGGCATCACCGACTCGATGGACATGGACCAACTCTGGGAGTTGGTGATGGACAGGGAGGCCTGGCGTGCTGTGATTCATGGGGTCGCAAAGAGTCAGACACGACTGAGCGACTGAACTGAACTGATGGGGATGTGATCTTTTGACAACTTTATTCAACACCCCAGTCTGGCTGGTGAAAACAGGCAGCATTCCCAACTATTCCCCCAAATACGGTCACTTTTCATACTTTCAGCTGGTCCTTTGCGGGCCTTGAGTAGTTTCCTTACATAGATGTACTAAACAGTACTCTGATGAACTCAAGCTGGGCCCTCTGCCCATCTCTGGAGTTCTCTGTGAAGCTCTTTACTCTCTGTCCTGTGAACCCTAGCCATCTTAGCTTCCTGGGGTCTAGGTCTATTTCCTTAACTCAAGGGATCTACCTGGTTCTGTTTAAGCTCCCCCTTCTTTAATATAACTTGAATAGCTATTATGATAGCGATCCTGGGAATCCACAGAACTCATCTCATTTCCTTCCTGCCTCTCAGAGACCATAGTTCTTTGTTGTCTAATGTCTACTGCCATACACACAATCCATTAAAAATCACTGTGCTGAGCCTGTGTTAGCCACTCAGTCGTGTCTGACTCTGTGACCCCACAGACTCTAGCCCGCCAGGCCCCTCTGTCTATGGGGATTCTCCAGGCAAGAGTAGTGGAGTGGGTTGCCAGGCCCTCCTCCAGGAAATCTTCCCAAACCAGGGATCAAACCCAGGTCTCCAGCACTGCAGGCGCATTCTTTTACCATCTGAACCAGCAGGGAAGCCCATTAAAAATTATTATACTGTTTATCAAAATGAATAATTAAGTGGTCCACTTTTAGGCAGTATAACAAAGAGAAATCTTAAGGCTTGATGTCCATGGCATTTATGAATTACATTTTTTTATGAATAACAGTGATTTATTTTTACATAAAACACCTCTAAACAAACAAAAAGTCCTGAAGCCTTAAAATTTAGGGATTTTATCTTTTCTCACATAAAAAATGTACAGGAAGGTGCTCCTGGGAGGGTAAAACATTCTATGATGTCACCTAAGACCACTTTCTATTTTATAGTTCTTAGCACATACCTTCTATCTTTGAGGTTTAATGGACCTAATGTTCCTATAATTAATGTAAGTTTTGATATCATACTTGCATTCTAGGCAGGATGAGAAAGAAAAGAAAAAAGAGAAGTATTTTCTAGATAAAGGAGTGCCCTTTTAAAGAATCCTTCCAGAAATCTCACCCAACTTGGTATTTTATTATTCTCCTTTGTTGCAAAATAGAATTGTGCTCTTGCAGAGGGACACATTGATATGTTGAAAAAATCCAGGTTTTTCTTAGAATAAAACATCATGGATAGTGAGTAGGAAGCTAGTATCTGCCACACTGAGCAAAGCTCTTTTTGAGTAGTTGACTAGAATAATCTTCTTCAAGTTGCATGCTTTGTACTAATTGTTTGCTTGAATCAGACAACTCCCTAGTATTTATTCTGTTAAGGAGGGTTGCAGAGATGGTCGCCTAATGGGAGGGAATCTGGTAAACTTGGTGTTTCTTTATGGGAATGTATTATATGCAATAATAACTATTTTCATAAACCATCAATGTAAAATTAAGTGTTTTGTTAGGTTTTGAAGCTCTTTTGTTTTAAACCTCTTTAAAATATTTACCATATATCTGTGAGAAGTGGTTTATAAATGTTGGAGTTATATGCTTTGAAAATCTGTTGAAAGTTATAGTCCATCTCACTGTACATAAGACACAATCTTCTTTAAATAGCAAGGCTTTCTGAGAATTTGTCCCTAGATAATTAACTTTTCATTAAAAGGAGTGCTTTCAATATGGTGCCTGCTGAAGTATACCTCCACTTCTTAGTTACCTTGAGTATTTTATCAGGTAAACAACCCACTTCATTGCAAGTAATTACCATCATATCTGATTTAGATTCTTTAGCATTTAATTGTGGAATAGATGAATTTTAGATCTTTATTTTTTCTTTTTTTTTTGTAAATCATGATCATTTCCTTGATCATTAGCAATTTCACCAGAGATCTGGATGAAAGAAGAATCCTCTGAGCTTTCAGATTTACTAATTTTTCATGGATCTTATTTGGTAATAGGTACAGCAAATATTCAACCTTTAAGCATCCTTGTGCAGAGTGATGGAGTATTTGTTCCTGGACTGTTCACTCTACCTCAGAAAGTACAGGATGGGGAAGTTTGAAGTTTAAGCTTTAAGTCAAGCACTTGGAGTATAACTGAAGCAATAATCTGTCATGTGATTGCTTCCTTGTCCTTTTTTTCCTGAATAACTGATGATTTTTTTTAAACTTTTTATTTTTGTATTGAGGTATAACTGATTAATAATGTTGTGATAGTTTCAGGTTAACAGCGAAGGAGTCCAGCCGTACATATACATGTATCCATTCCCCCTCAAACTTCCCTTCCATTCAAGCCACCACATAACATTGAGCAGAGTTCCACATGCTCTACACTAGGTCCTTGTTAGTTATCCATTTTGAATATAGCACTGTGTACGGGCCTATCCCAAAGAGCAATAACAACAGTGATAGTAAAAACTAACTTGAATGATACACTCTGCTAAGCTTTCTTTGACCTATTAAAATAAAAATGTGAATAGTACCCCTCTCATTTCTACCACCCCAAATTTTGTTAGACAAATTAAGAAACTTAGAGAAGATAAGAAACTCCTTAAATACCTTTGGATCACAAGCCAGGATTCAAATTTAGGAGTGTTGGACTCTAGAGCTCAAACTCTCCCACTCTTCAGCAGCATATTTACATTCTGAATTATTTCATCACTTGAAAACACTCCACATTCAAAATCTTGAACTTAGAAATGTCCTACTCTGACCACAATTTTCTGTCCTTCAGTCACTCTCCATTTTTGAACTTGCTCTGTCACCACTGGTATTGTCTATCCTTCTCCCTTTCTAGTGTAGGCACACTTTTGGTTTCGCTTGTTTCCCTATATTTCTGTATTCATGAATATGATAGTATCTAGTCTGTATCACTCACCGGATCAGCTCTCCTGACTTTTTCCACATTTGTCAGTTCCAAGTCTGGTACAGCTTCCTGTGTTTTTCTTCTGTTATCCCAGCACATCAAGTACGTTATTGGAGAAAATCTCAAAATTTTAGCAAAGAAGTCTACAACAAAGTTGTATCATCAGCATTATCTAGGCCCACTATTTCATACTCCTGAGAATATCTTGTTAGTTTTCTGTTGTGATCCACATAATCAACTGCTTTGGATGTTTTCTAATTTCCTCCAAATAGAAATCTCATTGACATCTCTTGATTCCTATTTTCCATATCTGTCATTATCTTTCACTTTTTCTAGTCTTCAAGTCTCTATACAGTCACAGTCTTGTAGGGTATGTTAATTTTTTTTACAGATATTTTACTTTGACATTAAAAAACACAGAAAACTGCTTCATTATTAGCTTTTTATTCCAATTCTTTGGTTTTGATAAATGACCCCACAATTCTTAGTCACTCGGACTCCAAATCTCAGTTTTCTTTGATACCACATCTTTCTCTTCCTCATATCTAATCACTTGTCAAGATTTACATTGTATTCCATGGGACCTCAATTTTCACGTGTTGGGAGTCCCTCCTAGAAAGGGGTAGCAAAGTAGTGGAAGCAGACATCTGAACGCAAGAGTAAGCTATTTGTCTTACTGGAATGGATGTTAGTCAAGTTATTTAATCTCTCTAAGGTGAAGATAATAAAATACTAATAACTGGGTATTTTGAGAATTATGAAGCATAAAAACTCACAATGCCTGGAACATGGCACAGACTAAGTAATTCTTTGCCAATATTATTACCAAGAGCTTTAGAGAAAACTTGACATTTATGGGCTGTAGGTGGAAAGACAGAGAGAATAAAGAGAATTAATATAGGATTGGATCAAGTCATGAGAGGAGAAAAGGTGCAGAGTATTATTCTGAGCTCACTTTCACATGTTAATTTCCAAATAGTCTGATCTATGAGGGCAAGATGCTGCACAGTGTCAGAACTTCTGGATAGTGGTAGTGTTTTAAATATAAAAACTAGCATCAAGGTCATGTTTCAGATACTAGTTTCATTTGAGCTGATATGTGGGCTACTAGCTATATTCCATCGCCATTCATGATACCTTCCATGAATATTAAGCATAGTAATTTAAATAGTGTTATTTTAAAAATTTTAATACTAAGCTATTAAAAATGGAGGAGAAGGGGATGACAGAGGATGAGATGGCTGGATGGCATCACTGACTCAATGGACATGGGTTTGGGTGGACTCTGGGAGTTGGTGATGGACAGGGAGGCCTGGCATTCTGCAGTTCATGGGGTCTCAAAGAGTCGGACACAACTGAGTGACTGAACTGAACTGAACTGAATTTAAAATGCTAGTTAAAACATATTAATAAGAGTTTATAACATATGAGATTTAAAAATTATTAACAATATATCTATTTCCTCTGAAAATGAAAGAGGTTTATGTATAAGACACTATACATCATAATTTTTTCCTTACAATATGAAACTTTGATTTTCCTCCCTCTCTTTTTAATAGTAAACCTAATTTTACCTTTATTCAACTCTGAATGAATTTCATTATATTAAAATATGAACAGATGACATCTGATTTGTATTTCTAGAACGAAGCTATTAAATCTAGAGTGTGTACCCAACTAAGAAATAAGAGTGGGTGAAGGAATTAATGATTTACATTCTCCTCTTGGCACCTCCCCTCTCTCATATTCTCTCAGATTAAGACCACTGGGAGACTGGTGGGACAACTATTAAGATGAGGTTGCAGAAGATCTACTTAATTACTAGGTTTCCTAAAGACAAATGTGGTAGATAAATGCATGTATAAGTTTTATACAGAAGACTAGAATCTTGGATTTGGAAGGAATCTTAAATGTCATCTTGTCTAATGTCCCTCTAAGTGCACAGTTCTTTCTACCATAACCTTGGGCAGAGATGAACAATCTTTGAACACACCCAGTAACAAAACCTCATACTGTTCAAGTCAATCTATTTTACTGCAGTGCTCCTGTAAATATTTGACATTTCTTTCTTATGTTGATAACAAGCCTGTGTCTAACTTCCTTCACCCATTAGTCTTAGTTCTTCTACCTAGAGTAATTAGAATTAAAATTGTTTCCTCATCCTCTTAACTAAAGCTTCATATGCAAAAATGTTGGCAAATTTTCTCCTTGGTTTATTTCATATTTACCCTTATCGCATGACTTTCTGAGCTTCAAAATCGTAATTATTCTCTTTAAGACATATTCTAGTCTTTAAGTGCAACACCCAAAGCTAGAACCAATCTTCTAGATGATTATCTCCTCAGTAGGATCGCTATCCCTCTAATAGTGGTGCCTAGATTTCCTTTAAACATCTATGTCATACAAGTGATCATACTGAATCTGAGGTCACTTAAAAGACTCATGTTATTTTTAAGTGAACTATTTCTCAAGTGAACTCCTAATACCCTTGGATTTTGTTGCATTTTACTGGGTCTCAAGACCTCTTTTTCATGGATGCGTAGTTGCTAGACAGTAATTAATATCACAGGAAATAAAATTTTTTATGAAATATAACCTATGTCACTCTCTTTCTGTAAGCAGTTCATTCTGGTGCTCGTATCATTCCTCAGATCAGGATGCAAAGAAGTTATTAAATGTCTCAAGCTTTCATCCCCAGAGAAATATGCCCACTGGGACTGGAATAAACTGTAGTCAAAGTTTGGGTGCTATGATGAAAATAGTAACAGTTAGCTTTTGCTGTGTAACAAATCACCTGAAAACTCAGTGGCTTTAAAGAATCATCTTGTAGACTGCACTTTTGCCTGGGTTTGGCTGTCTTTTGCGGTCTACTGGTAGGTTGGCCAGAGGTGGGTGGTCTAGGATGACATCAGTTACACATGTGGAAACTGGCGTCTCAGGTTTCCTCTTTCTTAGCAGACTAGCTGGGGATTGCTAAATGGCAGCAATGGTATTTCTAGCAGAGAAAGAAAGCCAGCCCTAAAGCTGAAGCCCACTTCAAGCCTTGGATGCAGTCTTGTTTGTTTTTGTCCTGTTGACTAGAGCAGGTGACATTGTCGGGCTCAGGTTTAAGATGCAGAGAGCAGACTCCACCTGTTGATGGGAGGGCTGCCCACCTCACATTGTAAAGGGTGTGCATTGAATGAGATATAAACAAACTGGGGACAGTGACCCCTGCACTCCACCAGGGTGAAGAACTTCAACATTATCTAACCCTGACTTTCTGCCTGAGTCAGGAGTGCTCAGTGATGTTTTCATGTTTGAGGATTGCATACTGTTGATTGACTAGAGCTAGTTAATTATACTCTAGCACTCCACAAGCCCGCAAAGTATTTGTAGAGTAGTTTGGCATTCAAGATCATCTGTGAGGAACTAAACCAATGTTCCAAATATGGCTCAAGTTTCCAGAGTCACATGCTATCCTCATGTTCCTTTAGTCATCCTGTACCTTCCAGTAACATCTTGTGATATCCTTGATCTATTGACCAAATCTTTGCCTTTCGCCTCACAGATTTTTCTGTCACTTAACCTCACAAAAGAAATGCAGAAGTATTATTATTATAATTTCTTCATTTCATATTTTGGATGCTAAACTTAATTCAATGACATGAAAAGTCATATAGTAGTAAGTACCTTGAAATCTGTTTATGCACAACTCAACTTTACTCCAACACTTAGAGTCGATTAAAGAGAAGGGAACGTTGAGGCATGCTGGTACTAAGTATCCCTAAATTATAAACCTAAGAAACAGCTTCACCCATACAGTCTTTCCTTAATAGGTATCCTGGCTTTGCTACTGAACCAAATTTAGGTCTACTCGCCTGAGTGCGGTAAAGCCAATATATTGACACCAGGTTGTGGTGAAGGAAAGTGCAGCATTTATTGCAAGGCCAAGCAAAGAGTATGATAGGTGGCTAATTCTTAGAAGAATTGAACTTACCAATGGCTTTCAGGGAAGGGTTTTTAAAGACAAAGTAAGAGAGAAGGTCATAGGATGCCTGATTAGCTTATGGACATCCTTCTATTGGTTGATGGTGAGGTAACCAGCTGTATTTCGAGAGTCAGCATCACCAGTCTTCTGGTTCCAACTGGTCTGAGGTCTACAGGCTTGTGGTCAATGGTCAGTTGACTTTGTCTAACCTGATGTGGATTTCAGTATCTGCAAAACAGTTCAAGGATATGGCTCAGAATGTTGTCTACAGTCTTTGAGAAGGAACTAAAGACCCTTGACAGTCTGTTATGGATAAACTACTATTATTTTGTCTTGCTTGACTATTTGCCTTTGTGCTTCATTTTCTTACTTCTCTGATTAAATTTGCCCTTTGGAAATCAAAGAAGGCTTGACTGAAGAAGTTTATCTACAAACAAGAGGCAGGCAGAGGATGGCCTGGGGAAGGTGTCTGTCCTGTGAAAGTCCCATAGCATCCTCCTCAGTTCAGCTTTATCATTTTGCACAATTTACAAATTAAAAATCCATTGTCACATTTTCCTAAGATTTTGCCACTTTAGTTTTTCCCTCTGTAATTTTTTGTGTGGCAGGATACTTATAAAATATCTGGTAGTTTCACTCTTTATTTATTTGTATATGTCAAATCCTGAGTCTTAAATTTTGTCCTTCGGACCATGGTTCCATAAAAGTACAAAATAGTGTTTGTTTTCAACTTGGGCACAAGTTAAAAGAAGACATAGAGCATGTTACCTAATAAGGGACTCCAGGACCCAGTTTATCTACATCTCAATTTAGATATAAATTGCTAACTATTCTTAATCTGATTGAAAAGAAAGTGCAGTTGTGCATGACCAGTGTTTTCTTATTCGGATTTAAAAAGACATAAGGTTTCCCTAGTGGCTCAGCTGGTAAAGAATCCTCCTGCAATGTGGGAGACCAGGGTTGGGAAGATCCCCTGGAGAAGGGAGCGCCTACCCACCCCAGTGTTCTGGCCTGGAGAATTCCATGGACTGTATAGTCCATGGGGTTGCAAAGAGTTGGACACGACTGAGCGACTTTCACTTTCAATATATGCATTTAAGATTTTTTAAAAATTCTAGAAATGTATGAAAATAAATTAATGTACTATTATATGAGTAGGTGAAAGTTAATAGAAAATTTAATGTCTCTTTTTAATAAACCTTGAAATCAGTACCTCAGTAAAGAAAACTTTGGTTGATAATGAACTCTGTATCTGCTCTTGTGCATATAGAGATTTAGTATATTCTCAACCACCAGAGGGCTCTCACAATATAAGAAAATATATTAAATGTGTAAGAAAATAAACGAAAATAGAAGTCATTTTTTAAATCCTTTTTTAGTGTTCAATTAAAAGTTAAACATCTTAAATATATGAATTGCATGTAATATTTCAAATCCAGATTTCATTTCTAGGCATGAAATAGGAGGAACTGTTTAAACATAATAATTCAAAAACTTAATGAACTAAATCCTGAATCAAACATTAATACCATTCATTTATGTTTTCACTGGAAAAAGTTAATGGAAAGTGCATGTATATTTTCTCTGAGAGATTCTAGCTCTTAAGACCTATTTTTCTAAAAACATGTCATTTGTTACTTTGGCGTCATATGTGATTACAACCGAGTGAACATCTCACACAGGATTTGACAAGGTAAATATTTCTTGTGCCAAGCGGCATGCTTCCTTATGCTCAGTTAGGATTGTGATACGTTCTGCTACAGTTTTGTTTAGTTTTCATCACTCCTTGGACTCTCGATTTGGTTGCACTTAGCCCAAGATGTCTTTCTTTGTAAAATAAAAGATTAAACTAATGACATGATCATCTGGTTGATCCTGATGGTGTTCATTCCCTGGCTCAGATTCAAAGGATGAATAGAATGAATAAAATGAAGCAAACCACTTGTTCAGCGACAAGCCCTGAAATGCTAAGGTCAGGGGCTCATTACTGGCGCCCTTTCTGGGCTGTAATCGAGGCCAGTCTTGCAGGAAACCAACAAGTTTCCCAGTTCTCGGCTATTTGTTGTGAATTTCAGCCCGCCTCTTGGACTCTTGGGACCTGTCTCAGGGACTGTGGAGACGGAATCAGAATTAGTGATATCAGGACTTCCCTGGTGGTCCAGTGTTTCAGACTCTGCGCTTCCAATGCAGGCGGAGCGAGTTCCGTCTCTGGTCGGAGAACTAAGATCCCACACGTTGAGTGGTATGGCCAACAAAATAAGAATTAGTGGTTATCAAATTGTTCTCTGTGGCTCCCTAGAAGTTCCTTTTACTTCCTTAGTGGGCATCTGATGGGTAGTATAAATGGGAGGGATTTCAATCTCTCTTTGGAATGCCAAACCAAACCCTCACATCCATACCTGTTATTGCATTTTACTTATGGTCTCCCTTGAAAGATTTGAATAAACAAAAAGTTCAGCTGAAGGGCTTGGGAAAACAAAGAAAGGTCTAAAGTTTTTTTAGCAGTTTGATCATACTTGGATTTCTCGGGAAATATCGCTAAAGCACAGGGTGGAGTGGTGGATGACAATCGGATGGGACGGGTTTGGATGCTTCTCTTTGCACCGTCTCTAGGCTACGGTGAAAGCATTGCCCCAACAAGCCTGGGAGGAACAAGGAGACGCGTCATTAAGCAAACTCTGAGTGTCCTCTGCGTACAAGCCCTGTTCACTATTAGGATTCAGAGATGTTTCAGACAGAGCCCCTGCCTTCTAGAATCAAACTTTGAGTGTGTGTTGTGGGGGAGGGGGAGGGTACATACGGATGAATATTATATCACTCTAAGCTAGTTGTACTCGTCTAACATGCACAGTTGCACTCATCTCCCACGCTAGCAAAGTAATGCTCAAAATTCTCCAAGCCAGGATTCAACAGTTTGTGAACTGTAAACCTCCAGATATTCAAGCTGGATTTAGAAAAGGCAGAGGAACCAGGGATCAGATTGTCAACATCTTCTGGATCATAGAAAAAGCAAGAGAGTTCCAGTAAAACATCTACTTCTGTTTTACTGACTACTCCAAAGCCTTTAACTGTGTGGATCACAACAGACTGTGGAAAATTCTGAAACAGAGGAGAATACCAGACCACCTTATGTGCCTCCTGAGAAATCTGTATGCAGGTCAAGAAGCAACAGTT
Source organism: Odocoileus virginianus (assembly GCF_023699985.2). Classification (NCBI taxonomy): domain Eukaryota; kingdom Metazoa; phylum Chordata; class Mammalia; order Artiodactyla; family Cervidae; genus Odocoileus; species Odocoileus virginianus. The sequence goes on along the minus strand of NC_069694.1, from coordinate 4,499,808 downwards.
AGAACAGAACATGGAACAATAGAACTGGTTCCAAATAGGGAAAGGAGTACATCAAGATGTATATTGTCACCCTGCTTATTTAACTTATATACAGAGTACATCATGCAAAATGCTGGGCTGGATGAAGCACAAGCTGGAATCAAGATTGCCGGGAGAAATATCAATAACTTCAGATACGCAGATGACACCTCCCTTATGGCAGAAAGAAGAACTAAAGAGCCTCTTGATGAAAGTGAAAGAGGAGAGTGAAAAAGCTGGTATAAAACCCAACATTCAAAAAACTAAGATAATGGCATTTGGTCCCATCACTTCATGACAAATAGATGGGGAAACAATGGAAACAGTGACAGACTATTTTCTTGAGCTCCAAAATCACTGCAGATGGTGACTGCAGTCATGCAATTAAGATGCTTGCTCCTTGGAAGAAAAGCTGTGATCAACCGAAGCAACATATTAAAAAGCAGAGATGTTACTTTGCCGACAAAGGTCCTTCTAGTCCAAGCTATGGCTTTTCTAGTAGTTATGTATGGGTGTGAGAGTTGGACTATAAAGAAAGTTGAAGAAAGAAAGAAAAGAAAGTGAAGTCGCTCAGTAGTGTCCAACTCTTTGCAACCCCATGAACTGTAGCCTACCAGGCTCCTCCATCCATGGAAGTCTCCAGGCAAGAGTACTGGAGTGGGTTGCCATTTCCTTCTCCAGAGGATCTTCCCAACCCAGGGATCGAACCCAGGTCTCCCGCATTGCAGGCAGATGCTCTACCATCTGAGCCAGCAGGGAAGTCCAAAGAAATTTGAGTGCAGAAGAATTGATGCTTTTGAACTGTGGTGTTGGAGAAGACTCTTGAGAGTCCCTTGGACTGCACCGAGATCCATCCAGTCCATCCTAAAGGAGACCAGTCCTGGGTGTTCATTGGAAGGACTGATGCTGAAGCTGAAGCTACAATACCATGGCCACCTGATGTGAAGAACTGACTCATTTGAAAAGACCCTGATGCTGGAAAAGATTGAAGGCAGAAGGAGAAGGGGATGACAGAGAATGGGATGGTTGGATGGCATCACCAACTCCAGGGACATGAGTTTGAGCAAGGTCTGGAGTTGGTAATGGACAGGAAAGCCTGGCATGCTGCAGTCCATGGGTTTGCAAAGAGTCGGACATGACTGAGGGACTGAACTGAATTGAAAGCTAGTTCTGCTAAGTGCTCAGTTAATGGTGAAACACCGTTTATTTAGAAGGAGAAGAAGAAAGACACATATCCATCAGGGCAATGAAGGAAGTTTCTAATAAGGAGGCAGCATTTGTGCTGTGCTTGTGAAGTGAGTAGGATTTCAATAAGGAGCGGTACCAGAACACCCAGAATTTCATGCCACATGTGTTCCTCGCAGAAGAGGTTTCTAGAGAGAAATCTAGTGCTATGCCTAACCTGTGAACATCTTGATTTCTTCTAATGAGATGTGATTCAGTTGAGTTCTGAGAAAGATGTAAGTGATGAAATCCAGGGCAAAAAGAACTCTAGGGACTCATGGGGATTTCCTTGAAGAAATAACAGACCAACTTAGATCTCTGTAAATGGTTAGCTTTCTCTGATATATATAGATATAGCTTGACTCCACACTGATTGCATTGAGTCTCCTTATGATCTTTCTTTGAGGTTTCCAGACAGGGAAGGCTCCCCCGAGGGCAGGGGATTTCCTCCTGTTCTCCTCATTGGGTTCCCCAGACGTCACACATTGTTCAGAGTGTGCTGAGCTCTGGAGCTTGAAACGACCTTCGAGCCTCAGGTTTCAGCTTTCCCTTGAGTGAGTCAGGAGAGTAAGAGAGTGGCTACGCGCAGGTAGCCCAGGGTGTGAGAAGGTGGTTTGAGGGGCCAGGGTGGGGGAGAGTGCCGTGTTGGCACGGGGACTCTGCTTGAGAATCCTGGATCCACGCTATTATATTTTGTTCCTCGGGAAGAAAGGGTAAGAGCTACATTCTCAGATTTTCACAAATAAAGATGAGAAATAAATCAATTCCATTCTGTCACTGACCCAGAGCGCTGACGCAGAATGACAGCAGATCTCAGTCCTTTCCTAGGCAGAGGATGCAATAAAAACAGCAATATCGCTTTTTCTTGAAGACTGTTAAGTCCTATCTACTCTTTCACTTCAGTTGGTGTGGAACTGACGTTAAAGGGAGGTTATTCACAATAAATATTCTCTCATCACTTTTTTCCCTAGGTTCAAACACATATATTTAAAATGCATTACAGTTCATAGTATAATAACTTATTAGAGTATTAGGAATGAAAATATAATTGAGGGTTTGTTATTTTTTTTAAATTTTGTAGAAAGACACTTGATCCATTTTTCCTGAATTTCCCATCATTGATTAGTTAAATACTTTTGAAGTGACCAATTAATAAATGAGTAAGAACCTGTTACGTGTTTTGCCAGGGCTTTTGGAAGATTTAGTAGTGAACTAAGCTGTGATAGTTGCACGCCAGAAACTTGTAAGACTGTGAAAACATGTGCATCTATATGGAGTATACGTAGTTTTCTTTTTTTCAGATTATAAGTGCTATAGGATATCTGAGGAAAAAAAGACTAATGAAAGATGGAGTTATTTGGAAAGTCTTCTTGAGTTCATAGGATTCTGTTCTTTCCTAATCCATTTATCTCTATATCTAGCTCAGCTTTCTGATGAACTGACCTTGAGGACAGAGGGTCTATGTCACCATCTTATTCAGAAATCCATATGGTTATTTCCAAAAAAATTCTGGAATACAACCATAGGCTTGGCATCAAAATGAAGCTGATCAAATGTCCTCTTCAGAGAGCTAAATAATTAATTTGATAATTAATAGGAGAAAGGAGAATGCTGTAAGTCAAAGCTGGGATAATCATTTTATTGAAATGTCAATTTCTCTGCACACCACAAAGTCACTCTTTCAAATTAGTTACAACACAGATGACTAAGTGAAGGAGATTTTGTGCTTTATGTGTTATAATGTAAGATGTATTATGCTGCAGTTATTTTTCCTGCCTTTGAAAATTGCCAACACTTTATTGCCCATATTCGTAACTTTCATTGTTCTCTCTGGTCACAATTTCTCTGCTTAGAATTCCATTATTAGTTTTGAAAAGGTTTGAAAATTAGATTTGTTTACATTATACTCAATTCATTCATAGTGGATCATGCTGTTTCTTCAGTGACCTCAAAGCCCTTTTTTTAAAAAAAATACTGGGACTCAGAAGCTTAAAGGTTTAGTAACTTGAGTCAGGCAAATAGCATGTTGAGAAAAATGACTTTGCATTGTTTATAGCAGGAGTCCCCAACCCTCAGGCCATGGACTGGTACCATCTCCTATCAGGTCAGAGGCAGCATAGTGAATGTAATGCACTTGAATCATCCTGAAACCTCCCCCCTCCCTCTGTGGGAAAATTGTCTTCCACGAAACTGGTCCCTGTTGCCAAAAACCCTGGGGACTGATGGTTTATAGCATCATTGTTGTTCAGTAGCTCAGGCCGACTTTTTGCGAACCTGTGGACTGAAACTGATACTGTAGCATCGGTACATTCAGAATATTAAAGTGAGGTCATTGTGGGTGGAGGATGGAAACATTCACATGTTTTACTATGATTACTAAAATATAAAATATAATTAAAATGGTTTTCTTAAAAACATTTTAAAATATTTTTATAAAGATGTTGAAATGTGAGTGGTTCTTTTGGTTTATCTATTTTTAAAGTTTCTTACATTTCTTTATTGCACTCCCAATTTGGGGAGAAGAATAATAAAAGTGTAGTTTTTCTGAGTTCTTTTTTTTCCTTTTTCCTTTTTTTCCTTTCCTTTTTTCAGCAAATATCACACATATTAAAATGCATTTCAGCTTTGAAAATGGCAGTTTCCTTTGATCAATGATGGGATTTCCTCCCTTCTTTCTCCCTCTGTTTTTTCCTTCCCTCCTTTCTTCTCATCTTCCTTCATTTCCTTCCTTCTAACTGAAGAGTGTTTTATCTGTCACAGGTAAAACATACATGAAATTAAAGGAAGAGCTGGAAATATGCTCCCGACCAAATGGGAGCAGGCCACTTCTGTAACATCTCAGAAACACGCCCTTCATCTTTTTGTTATCTGTCTCCTTCTGGCTTTTTCTAGGCTCCAGGTTATTAATTCCTTGGTGCATCTCTACTCGAGCTGAAAAAGTGGGAAAATATAGTGAGGGTACAGAATTTTGCCTTATCCTATTGTGTCAACGTCTGAACCATAAGCTCTACTTGTCAATGATTTATTTTCAACTAAGAAACATTGTATGTGTGTTTGTTATGTGTGTTAATCGCTCAGTCGTGTCCAACTCTTTGTGACCCCTTGGACTGAAGCCCATCAGGCTCCTTTGTCAGTGGGATGCTCCTCCTCCAGGGGATCTGCCTAACCCAGGGATTGAACCCATGTCTCCTGCATTTTCAGGTGAGTTCTTTACCATTGGGCCACCAGGAAAGCCACACATCATAATGAAACATTTATCTAAACACATAGAACATACACCACCACAAGTAAACCCTCATGGGCCCTGTGGACTTTGGGTGATAGTGATGCATCAATATAAGTTCCTCAGTTGTAACAAATGTACCATACTGGTGGGGGATGTTGATAACAAGATGGGCTATGCATGTGAATGTGTAGGGAATATATGGGAAATCTCTGTGCTTTCCTCTCAATTCTGCTGTGAACCTAAAAGTATGCTAGAAAAATTGCCTTTAATAAAAGAAAAATATAATATTATTGCCTTAATGCAATCATGTTCTTTGTTTCATATTGCCCTCCAGTTTATATATACATGCATATCTGTCCTTTTATGGAGTCATTCACAGTAAATGGGCCATTTTTACAGTGTTTGTTAAGCAGATTTTATCAAGAATATTTTTCACTTTCCCTAGTACTTGTGGTGAAACCTGAGAATGATTTTATTATGTCATATTGGTGACACATTTGAATTTGTTAAAACATTTCCCTCTTGTTGGAAATTGAAGTTTCTAGTTTTGAGGTTTGCTTTATAAATAATGTGAATATAGACTTTTGTTCCTGTTGAATTATATTTTTAAGACAACATTCCAGAGATGGGAGAATTGAGTTATTTTTGTAGCTTAGTATATTCAACAATAAATTTGAGTTTTTCTTCTTTGGACAATTTGAAATGTGCTTTTAATTATAAAGAGTTTTAAAATGTTTATTTAAAAATGCATTTTGTTAGCATACGTAGAAATTATTTGTTTAAAAATATTTCTGGTGGCAATAATCTTTTTTGTTTGGTAGGGTAAGAAGTAGTATATTCTATTTTTCCCATTCTTTTTGACTTTGCTGCAAATATGTATTTGCACAATTTTGTACCAACCACTAGGAGGCACTAGTTTACCACATTCTCATTGCAAACTGTCTATATAATCCTATGGACATAGCTGAGTTGAGTGGCATTGAGGTAAGCCACATATAGTGCACATCTTACTAAAATGCAAGCACATTTACTGCTTTAAATAGAACATGAAGTATATGCATGTCACGCTTTAGATCAATAAAATGAATTGGTGAATTAGGAAATATTTTAGATTTTTGGCAGTTCTCTTCTCAGGCGATGTGCAGAGTGAAGTTTATCTGAGAAATTGAGGGTCAGTCAGCTCAGGGTAAGCTCTCCTTTAGTCTGAGAGCTTAGAAGCTGTGTAAAGCAAAACTATGATCTACTTGCCCAGGATAGATGTCAGACAATACCAGGCTTTACCTGCTACTGTTTAATCTTAACAGAGAACTCCTCCCATATAAACATCCTGAAGCTTTCAGGGTTCTTCACCATGCTACTCTATCATAGGCAGCATTTAATCAATAAATGGATGCTATTTTTTCAGACTAGTGGTATTACTTTAGAACACTGTAGAAAAAATTATGTATTTTTTAAAATATGTTTTTAAAGTTGAGATTTAGGGTCAAAATGATTTCATTGGAAGCAAATTATTATGGAAGTGAAGTAGAAATTTAATTTGATTTATAAATCCTGCTTTATATGCAATGTCACAGAGCTCTATCTCTAACATAAATAGAATTATAGTCATCTGTCCTTGTGACTTGTGGTTTGCTCTGCTGTGGCTAATACTATCTGATTAAAAATACACATTATGGCAGGGTAGAAATATCTTTGGTTACGAAATGACAGGGAACAAAGCGGAGACATAAATTTACAACATTCAGTGCTATTTTATAATCCTGATAAATCATCTTTAACTTTGACCTAAAGTTACTTAGAGAATAAATTGTCTTAGTTTTTTCCAACTTGTGCCTTTTGATAGGGGGGCCCTTTGGTTTGCACAGTGAAGAAGTCTTGACTAATAATCTATGTATTTAGAGGCTATATCTTTATAACCCCAGTAAAATAACAGATTTGCCTGTGACTAAGCTTTTTTTCCCTTAAAAATTGTCAAGTATTCTCTTTGTTGTGAATTTAGACAGCAAAACCATAAATTCTATACTTTTACTAGATTTACTATGGAGAGCTGTCATCTTTAATTATTAGTGTTTTGAGGATGATTCTGTAATGTAGCCTCAAAATAGCAATTATGAAAGATGGTGAAATAACATACTGACTGTATAAAAAATAAACTCCAGTAACTATTGTAAATTTTATAAATTAATATTTTATACTAATAAAACAAACATATGAATAAAACTGACTGCTTTATACTATGCACATATATTCCTCTCTTTATCTTTCCTCACAATGGGATGGGCATCCCTGGTTACTGTCTCTTAGACCCCAAGTAGTCTCGATTCTACTTCTGCATATTATTTATCTCTCCTCCTTTTCCTAACATAGTTCCCACTAGGTTAGTTCAGTCTCTTATCATACTTGGTCTGTAGCCATTTTGCCAATTTGTTGAGCAAATGAATGATGTATAGAGTTCTCTGTATGTCTCTGGATAGATTAGTGGATATATATAGCCTGGCACGCGGCAGACTGTGTGGTCTTTTTTAATTAAAAAAATGGAATTATATTTGCATATAACATTGTGTAAATTTAAGATGTGCCTGTTATCCTGATACTTTTATGGTAATGGGTATTATTGATTACAGAGTAGATCTGGAAATTGCAATTTTAATAAACAGAAACATGTTCTATTTCTACAGGCCATTTCCTGGCAAATGTTCAAACTCCTACTAAAATTTGTGGCAGAAGAGAATCAAACGTGTAGCTGAAGATGTATTTTAAAAAAGTCCTATTTTTCTGTATTTCCTGATGCTTTGACACCTGGGGCCTTGCTGACCCTGGAAGGGGCGCCCTTCTTGAGAGAGTTAATTCCTGGAGAGAGCCACTCATATGCAAACCAATGACCCTGAGGCATGCCCTCACCTCACCCAGGGCCTCTATCCCCCGCTCCAGCCATTCTAAGGCTAAGCTGGCCACTAGACAACCCTTTTCCCTGAGTCCACCACAGCCATTCAAATCAGCCAGTTCTGAACCTGCTCCCGCTGCTTTGCCTTTCCTGTAGAAACCGCAGGAAAGCCTTTTGCCCGTGTTCTTTGGTCAAAACCTGCATTTGGTGTTTGGTCCATGCGTGATCTGATGCTCCTTCCTCTTGAGAGCTCTGAGGATAGTTGCCGTAAGAACTCCCCTGGTGGCTCAGATGGCAAAGAATGTGCCAGCAACGCAGAAGACCCAGGTTTGATCCCTGGGTCGGGAAGGCCCCTGGAGAAGGGAATGGCAACCCCCTCCAGTGTTCTTGCCTGGAGAATCCCACGGACGGAGGAGCCTGGTGGGCTGCTGACCACGGGGTCGCAGCGAGTCGGACACAACTGAGTGTGTGTTGCTCTGCTGCGAGGTCTCTTCAGTCGTGTCCGACTCTGTGCGACCCCAGAGACGGCGGCCCACCAGGCTCCTCTGCCCCTGGGATCCTCCAGGCAAGAACACTGGGGGGGGTTGCCGTTTCCTTCTCCAAAGCATGCATGCATGCTGTCGCATGTTAATTGTCTACTACTTGGCCTCACCATATGTGAATATAAAACTTATAAAGTATAAATATAATGCAAAATAAGAGAAAGTTCATTACTTTTTAAAAATCTTACATTTATCGAGCCCTTTGTGACAGGCAGTGGTGAATGCTTCACATGCAAGATCTCACTAAATCCTCCAAGCTTTATGAGGTAGATGCTATTATTTCCCTTTTAAAAATAAAAGGACTGGGGTTGTGAGAGATTAAGAAACCTACCCAAAGATCCACAGCAGAAGTGGTGAGGCAAAATATCAGTTCAGTTCAGTTCAGTCGCTCAGTCGTGTCGGACTCTGCAAACCCATGGATTGTAGCACATCCCTGTCCATCGCCAACTCCCGGAGCTTGCTCAAACTCATGTTCATCGACTTGTGATGCCATCCAACCATCTCATCCTCTGTCATCCCCTTCTCCTCCCGCTTTCAATCTTTCCCAGCATCAGGGTCTTTTCAAATAAGTCAGTTCTTCGCATCAGGTGGCCAAAGTATTGGAGTTTCAACTTCAGCATCAGTCCTTCCAATGAATATTCAGGACTGATTTTCTTTAGGATGGACTGGTTAGATTTCCTTGCAGTCCAAGAGACTCTCAAGAGTCTTTTCCAACACCACACTTCAAAAGCATCAATTCTTCGGTGCTCAGCATTTTTATGGTTCAGCTCTCAGATACATACACGACTACTGGAAAAACCATAGCTTTGACTAGATGGACCTTTGTTGGCAAAGTAATGTCTCTGCTTTTTAATATGCTGTCCAGGTTGGTTGTAACGTTTCTTCCAAGGAGTAAGCGTCTTTTGATTTCATGGCTGCAATCACCATCTGCAGTGATTATGGAGCCCAAGAAAATAAAGTCTGTCACTATTTCCATTATTTCCCCATCTATTTGCCATGAACTGATGGAATCAGAAGGCATGATCTTAGTTTCTGAATGTTGAGTTTTAAGCCAGCTTTTTCACTCTCCTCTTTCACTTTCTTCGAGAGGCTATTCAGTTCTTCTTCACTTTCTGCCATAAGGGTGGTGTCATCTGCATATCTGAGGTTATTGATATTTCTCCCAGCAATGTTTATTCCAGCTGGTGCTTCATCCAGCCTGGCATTTTGCATGATGTACTCTGCATAAAAGTAAAATAAGTGGGTGACAATATACAGCCTTGAAGTATTCCTTTTTCCAATTTGGAACCAGTCTGTTGTTCCATGTCTAGTTCTAATTGCTTCTTCTTGACCTGCATACAGATTTCTCAGGAGGCAGATAAAGTGGTTCAGGATCCCCATATCTTTGAGAATTTTCCATAGTTTGTTGTGATCCACACAGTCAAAGACTTTTGTGTGGTCAATAAGGCAGAAGTAGGTGTTTTTCTGGAACTCTCTTGCTTTTTTCTGTGATCCAACGGATGTTGGCAATCTGATCTCTGGTTCCTCTGCCTTTTCTAAATCCAGTTGAACATCTGGAAGTTCTTGGTTCATGGAGCATTTTGAGCATTACTTTGCTAGCCTGTGAGATGAGTGCAATTGTGTGATAGTTTGAACATTCTTCGGCATTGTCTTTCTTTAGGATTGAAATGAAAACTGACCTTTCCCAGTTCTGTGGCCACTGCTGAGTTTTCCAGATTTGCTGGCATCTTTATTGCAGCACTTTCATAGCATCACCTTTTAGATTTGAAATAGCTCAACTGGAATTCCATCACTTCCACTAGCTTTGTTTGTAGTGATGCTTCCTAAGGCCCACTTTACTTCACATTCCAGGATGTCTGACTCTAGGTGAGTGATTATACCATCTTGATTATCTGGGTCATTAAGATCTTTTTGTATAGTTTTCTGTATATTCTTGCCACCTCTTCTTAATATCTTCTGCTTCAGTTAGGTCCACATATATTCTGTCCTTTACTCTGCCCATCTTTGCATGAAATGTTCTCTTGGTATCTCTAATTTTCTTGCAGAGATCTCTAGTCTTTCCCATTCTATTGTTTTCCTCTGTTTCTTTGCATTGATCACTGAGGAAGGCTTTCTTATCTCTCCTTGTTATCCTTTGGAACTCTGCATTCAAATGGGTATATCTTTTCTTTTCTCCTTTTCTTTTAGCTTCTCTTCTTTTCTCAGCTATCTGTAAGTCCTCCTCAAACAACCATTTTGCCTTTTTGTATTTCTTTTTCTTGGAGACAGTTTTGATCACTGCCTCCTGTATAATGTCATGAGCCTCCGTCCGTAGTTCATCAGGCACTCTGTCTATCAGATATAATCCTTTGAATCTATTTCTCACTTCCACTGTATATTCATAAGGGATTCCACTCAGGTCATACTTGAATGGTCTAAGTGGTTTTCCCTACTTACTTCAATTTAAGTCTGAATTTTGCAACAAGAAGTTCATGATCTGAGCCACAGGCAGCTCCTAGTCTTGTTTTTGCTGACTCTATAGAGCCATTCTTTGCATCTTTGGGTGCAGAGAATGTAGTCAATCTGATTTCAGTATTGACCATCTAGTGATGTCCATGTGTAGAGTCATCTCTTGTGTTGGTGGAAGAGGGTGTTTGCTATGACCAGTATATTCTCTTGACAAGACTCTTTCCTTTTTCCAAAAGGAAATCTTTCATTCTAAACGTTACATGTACTTCCTGAATTTTTCATAAGGCAGAAAAGAAATAATTACCTCTGAAAACATAAATTTAAACTGAAGAAAACCATTTTTCACCTTTATTTTTCTTACCTGTAGTCATGGGTTCAATTTTGTATGTTGCAAATAAGTTTTACAAACTGGTTTTAAAAATCCTTTAAAAATGCTTAGCAAATTAGTAGATTTTGGGCACATGTATCTTTTTAATTCCTTTGCACAACAAAGGAAACTGTAAACAAAATGAAAAGACTAGAATGGGAGAAAATATTTGAAAATGAAGCAATCAATCAACAAGGGATTAATCTCCAAAATATATAAACAACTCATGCAGTGCAATTAAAAAAAAAAAAGGACAACCCAGTCAAGAAATGAGCAGATCTAAATAGATATTTTTCCAAAGAAGACATGTGTTCAGTTGTTCAGTCATGTCTGACTCTTTGTGACTCCTGAACTATAGCCCTCCAGGCTCCTCTGTCAATGAAATATTCCAGGCAATAATACTGAGTGGGTAGCCATTTCCTCCTCCAGGGATCTTCCCGACCCAGAGATTGAACTGGGGTCTCCTGTGTCTCCTGCAGTGGCAGGCAGATTCTCTACCACTGAGACGGGAAGGCCCCCAAAGAAGACATATAGATGGTTAAAAAACACATGAAAATATGCTCAACATCACTAAATTATTAGAGAAATACAACTCAAAACCACAATGATACATCACCTCACATAGGTCAGAATGGCCATCATCAAAAAAATCTACGAACAGTAAACGGAGCGGATGTGGAGAAAAGGGAATCCTGCGCTGTTTGTGGATGTAAATTGATGCAGCCTGTACTGTGTGGACGTTCCTTAAAAAACTAAAAATAGAGCTACCCGATGATCCTGCGATCCCATTTCTGGGCATATATCTGGAGAAAACCATATTCCAAACAATACACACACCCCAGTGTTCATTGCAGCAGTATTTGCAATCGCCAAGACCTGAAAGCAGCGTAAATGTCCTCTCCTCTCTCTTTGAAAGGGCAGATTCTTTCTTTCCTATAGAACAGAGAAGCCATTCTCCTCTGCTCTCCTGAACTTCGGCTCCTATCCCAGCCCCAGGCCCACTTTTTCCCCTCAAGATACCCCCAAATTGGGACTTCTCCCCTAAACAGCTTTCACCCTTTAAAGGTATCTTGCTTGGAGCAATTGCTAGAAAATTTTAAGTTTGTATAAAATCATCATACACTGAATTACGAGAATAACGTCAATTCACTAACTCCCAAGCGGCAGACAAAGTCTTACACCAGTCCAAAGTATATGGTTGGCTCATGAGTTGGTGAGCATCAGTCAGTAAACAACAAGCCCACTAAATTCCTAAGATGGTTGGATATCAGATGGTGCTGGAGATGAACTCCTATTTAATGTACATTTTTAAACCTGTTGTGATGTATCAGCCTATGCTGATTGGGGATTACCAAAACATGTTGGGGGAAGGGTGAGGAATATATTATCAATTCATACTTTTTCCAGCCATATACTAGGGACTATGTGTGTAGCTATAAGCATTTCTTTCCTTCTACAATTTAATTCCTGCATCTTTCTCAGAGATTACTGTATACCTTTATATTACCTTCCAAGTGACCTTCTTGGGTCATCTGTCAACTGTGTTTGCAATGAGACTCTACTTTGCTTCCTTTGCTTGCCCCAAATAAAGTTGTCTTGCTTATTGCTTAGTTTCTGAATTCACCTTGAGCAAGGGCTAAGGAGCATCACGACTCAGTGGAGGATGATTTGACATGAAGCTTGATGCAAGACTTTGCAAAGGGTCCAGCTTATTCCCTTCACTGAGTTTTTAACTTTTGAAAAGGATCTGATTTAAAACACTGATGTCAGGAATCAGTGACAGTTATTTATTTTGCACTGTGAGGAGAGATATCTGGATTTATGTGCAGTTTTTCTGGAGAAGAAATCTATTTATTTTTACTCTTCAAAATGTAGACTCTTAGCAGTATATGCATCTTGCTGAAAACTTCTGAATGGTTTGCTTGTAATTGTTTGGGCTTGTGTCGGATATCCTTCTTATATTTTAGCTGATTTGTCCCTCACTGCCAGCCTACGGGAACCAATGCTATGCTTTTTCCTGTTTCCTGTCCTCTGTAATCCTTCTTGTAAATACCCAGAGCAAAGAGATGATAGTTTATTTTGGTCTGACAGGAAATAAAGGTACTGATACTTATGGTCTGATATAAATGAGAGCTGTATTGAATGACAGTTTAGTCTCTGAGATATTTTCTTTAATTCAGTTAAATTTTAAAATTTAATCCTAATTTACTTAAAAACTTTAATTTAAAAATATACTTTTATCTTGCAATAACCTTTGAGACATTGGTTGGGTGCATTTTATTATTTGTAGCACATGCTCTAGCTTTAATTATGTGTCCTCTTTCCTGTGGACCAACGTGTGTTTATTATGTTGAACCATAATAAGTGGCACTAACGGCAATGCCGTGGTGTTCAACCTTATGTTGTTCAAGAACAAAGAATCGCTGCAGGAAGGGAGGCTGTGACCAGATTGCAAATTATAGGCTCTAAGGAGCCAGGCTGCAGCATTTCCTCTTGCTGTACCGAGTCCTCCTAGCCTGATATCTGTGGGAGACCGAACACATGGGGCAGGAGATGCCGGGGGTAGGGGCAGGGCCCTAGGACTGTTCATCTTGCTTTCGTTCCCTGGTTCTGATGTGAAGGATTTTCATCTACTGGGGAGGCCAAAGCTTTGAAAAGGAAGCCCACAGCATGGTCTTTCGTTCAGAAGTATTTAGGAGACACTGATGCGTCTGGCTCTACGCCAGGCTGAATTACATAGCTGTTGTCCTGTCTCATGGAGCTTACATTCTACTGGGGGAGAGGGACAGGCAAATATTAGGAACAGATGCTAAATTACAGACAGACAATTGGTATGAAGTTAACAGGGTCTAAGATTGAGAGTAATTAGAAAAAGGGTTTATTTAGTTTGGGTGATCAGAGGAGGTCTGTTTTAGGATCTGAGACTTGAAGCTAAGACTGGGAACAGTACAATGAGGCCACCATAGAAGCCACCCTGGAGCTGTGAATTCTGATTGTAGAGCTTTTCTGCATTCAAGCTGATGCTCTGAGGCAGGAAAGAGCTGGCATGTTTTGGGTGCTGTAAGAAAATTGAAGGAAAAACCAACGGGACGGCCACGAGCTTGACACAGAAGTGAGGCTGTGAAAGTGGTTTAGAGAATTAGAAGGAGACACGCTGCACAGGGTCCTCTAGATCATGGTGAGAGGCTTCGGCATAAATGGAAGACAAAGGTGGTCACTGCTTTTAATCAGGGAATGGCAGATGAGGTGACCACTCTGACTTTGTAAGAGGTTACTCTGATCTCTGCATGGAGTAGAGATTGATGGCGAGCAAGAATAAAACCTCAGAAATAGTGGACCTTTGAAACACAATGTTAACGGTAGACATGACGAGAAATGGATGGTTTCAAAATTAACATTGCAGGTGAATAAATAGGACTTCCTGATTGCTTGGATGTGGGGTGATGGGTAAGGAGTCAAGATCAACTGCTAGAATGTTGATGTGAGTACCTGTCTGCTTGGTGATGTCATTTATAGTTTAGTAACTAAGTAATTGGCCTTAAAAGCCTGGGTACTTTCCATATGAGGATTTATGCTTTGGGTCTTAGAAGCAGCCTCATTTATACATTCTAATAAAATTCCTTGACATTATTTTCACACCTCATAATGTCTTAACTGGTTAATTTTATATTTTCAAATATTTTTTGTTTTATTTTTAAAATGTTTCTGGCCTTTCTTTATCTTACTTTTCTTAGTCTACTGTGACTTTGGTTATAATATTTTATTTCACTAGTATATTTTTCCTAGTTTTTATTCGCTTAATTTCATCCAGTTTTCAATGAGTACATTAAACTTCTCTTTACTCTTGGACTCTACTTTTAAATTTTACCCTTTACTATTTTAGGTATGCTTTCATTTCTCTTAATTTATTTTATCTTATTATTTAGTATATTATCTTTTATCTGTGACTGTACTTTGCCTTATTAAATGGGTGGAAGACAAATGATCATTTCATGGATTAGCTCACCTTTTAAACAAGAGACTATATGTTTGCTCTCTAGAGTCCCTGAAACAGTCCCTAGAGCCTAGGTCCTTTAACAAATGACCTCTATTTCAATCTATTTGCTTTGTGCTTCACAGGAAGGAAAATAGAGATGCACAGGTCAGAACTTTACAGCGTAAGTCTGCCTGCACTGAGGGCGTAAATGAAATGCTGAAACACTCCGTGAGGCTTCAGAAATGACAAGGTCTAAGATCTATGTTCTTTACTATCTACTATCAGTTAACATTAGACAAAACTTATCATATATTGTTTTTATAGTGTTTAGTGCAATAATAATAGTAATAGCAAGTATATTAATATTAACAGATATTATTATTAACCACTTTCTATTAAACAGTAACAATGTGTGTTAGTATCATGCTTTATCCTCATAGTATCCCTTAAAGATAGTTATTATTTTTAAAACATATATATGTATATATTTATAAGTGAAAAAAAGTGAAGTTTGGTGAAGAAAAGCATAGACTTTGGAGCCAGGTAGAGTTAGATTAGAGCTTCCCAGATGGTAAAGATTCTGCCAGCAATGCAAGACACCCAGGTTCGATCCCTGGGTTGGGAAGATCTCCTGAAGGAGGGAATGGCTACCCGCTCCCGTATTCTTGCCTGGAGAATCCCATGGACAGCGGAGCCTGGCGGTACAGTCCAGGGGTTGCAGAGAGCTGGACATGACTGAGCCACTAACACACAGAGATTTAGATTGCAATCTTGACCGCGCCAACTGTTAGTTGTAGGGTGACCTTGAACAGGTACTCTTATAATACTTTTACAATTCCTTTGAGTCTTAGGTTCTCTGTTTTTACAACTAGGGTTTTCAAAGACAGCTTGCAGGGAAGCAGTGCAGATTAAAAAAGTGATGCTTGCAGAGCCCATGCTCATTAAGCTTCTGCTTGGAGAAGAGGCTTCCAGGCTCGGCTGCAGTGTCACTGCGCTAACTCCTTCCTCCCACATCCCTTGAGAACTGCCCTCCTGGCATAGTCCTACCCGCTGAGACAGCCAGGAGATGAATCACAGAAGCCTTGTACTGAGGAAATTGTAAGCTCGGTCTCTTTGGAGGTCACAGAGGCCAGAACAAAAGGAGATGATAAAGGAGTACCAAGCTTTGTTCTCAGTCCTGATGTAGAGTCCTGAGTTGATTCATCCTTCCTGAACCTGCCTTCAAAATCAGTGCCTTGATTTGCTTTTCTGGAACAGGAAATAGTCCTGACAGGAAAAGTCTTTGGTGAAATGGAGGAAAAGAGCCTAAAAATAGCTACAAGAATTCTCTCCGGATAAGGTTATTATTGTCACTCTATTTTACTTTTTTCCCCTAAATCTTGTAGCTAAAAGCAACAACAAAAAATAAGTTAAGTTTTGGGCAGTACCCAAGAATTTGTGGTGATTTCTAAGTTACTCTCTCTGATGTCTTCCTCATCCTATCTCTTCGTCTCTATCTCTAGCTTACCTCAACATAAATCTCTCTCTCTCTTTCTATCTATATATATATATGCATACACATCTATATGTCTGTATCAGTCTATATATCTATTTTTCAATCATCTATGTGAATCGTGCATGTGTGTGCATGCTAAGTCACTCAGTCGTGTCCATCTCTTTGCGACGTCATGGACTATGAGGCCCATGGAGCCCGCCAGGCTCCTCTGTCCATGGATTCTCCAGGCAAGAATACTGGAGTGGGCTGCTGTGTCCTCCTCCAGGGGATCTTCTTGATCCAGGGATCGAACCCGTGTCTTATATCTCCTGAGTTGGCAGGCAGGTTCTCTACCACTAGCGCCACTTGGGAAGCCCAAATCACGCATAGGTTGTTCATTTAAACAAGGTAGACGATGTATACTTGTCTCTGAAAGAAGTCTGAGTTGGAGGCAGTGCAGAGGTACAGACTGTCTCTTCTCGTTTGCGATTCTTCTCACTTACTGCACCTCGCTTCAGGGTGAGCCTCACTCCATGGTTCCCGGCTTATTTAAAAGGGAAAGTGTAAGACAGTCTGCCTAATTTAAGAGTGTGGCTTGGGAGCTGTTGCATTACTTACGCTCACATCTCACTGGCAAGGCCTTAGTCCTATGGCTGCACCTAACCACACAGAGGCTGAGAAAAATGGGCCCTTACTGTATGCTCTGCCCAAAGAGGGCTCAGAGGATTTTCTAACTACAAAGGAGACTGGAGTTTGGGTAATAAGAGTGGAGCAGAGGTAATTAGTATTCTCCCCATACTATTATGGAAGGAGATAGTCCCACTGTGAGAAGGTCCCTGCAGTTGATTTCAGAAAAGAAAGCAACTGACAATGTCTTTCCAAATGCATTTCTGAAATTAAGCTAAATGAAACATCCATGACTTATACAGGCTTGTTGAAAACAAGAAGAAACAAATATTTTAGTTTGCAAGGCTCTGTGTGTGCCTGTTTAGTTGCTCAGTTGGGTCTGACCGGACCCCACGACCTGTAGCCGCTAGGCTCCTCTGTCCATGGGATTCCCAGGCAAGAAGGGTGGAGTGGGTTGCCATTCCCTTCTCCTGGGGATCTTCCTGCCCAGGCATCAAAACTGGGTCTCCTGAATTGCAGGTGGATTCTTTACTGCCTGAGCGACCAGGGAAGCCATGCTAAACACGTAAGAAGCATTATCTCATTTATTTCTTACAACCCTGCATGATAGAGATATTTTTCTCTTCATTTTCTAGCTGAGAAGGCTGAGGTTTGGAGGGATTAACGGCCCAAACTCACACAGCAAGCAAGTAGCCGAGACGGGATTTAATGTGCGGCTGAAGCCACCAGTTTAACCCCAGCGCTACAACCTTCTCAGCCGAGCTTGTTACTGGTGTGATTTCTTTCTCCTTAGGATTAAAGGAGGATTACCATCATCCTTATTCTCTTGTTCTGAAGACACTTAATAAATGGAGTCCCAATAGAATGTAAGGAATCGTCTGATTTGTGGCTGACTGGGGTCCTTACTTTCTGTTTTCCTTTCCAGATTCCGTCTCTCCTTCTCTGGTCTACTGTGGGCAAACTTAACAAACTGCACCACTCAAATGCCTTTAGGGTCTGACTTCAAGTGCCTTGCCCCCTGACATCAGTCAGAAGGACACTAGAGCAGGAAATCTGTGGGAGGCAGGAAACAGCGGTATTTATTTTCTCTGCTCCCTTCGTTCTGAGGTGCCCCTTAGGCAGACCTTGAATTCCTCTTGGTCCCATTCCCATGACTACATCTTTTGTTGGGCTCTGTATACGTTAAACTCAAACGTAGTAACAGCTTCCTCTTTCTGCCAGCACTTGGGTGCTTCATCGGGCCTGTGGCTTTACTTAACGCTGTTCATACTTCTGTTAAGTGGGGCCCTCGTTGAATGCTCTTCAGCTGAATTATTTGTACATCCCAATTTCCTTCTGCGATCCTGAAACATGCATTGGGTTTATTCTCATAAATTAAACAAACAAAAATATTAGATAACCCATGACCCTTTTCCATGGTAGAACTTTATTAAAAAAATAGTATAGCTGCTTTATTTCATGAGCATGAACTTCACTACAGAGATGTCTTTCTAGGTAGCAGCTAGGTAGGAGTGGTGCTTTGATCTTTTGATAATTTTACTACTTTGCTGTTTAGTCCAATTCTCTGCGACCCCATGGACTGTAGCACTCCTGGCTCCTCTGTCCTCCACTATCTCCTGGAGTTTGCTCATATTTACTAAGATAATAATGTACAAAATAAAGTAATTTTCATTGACTGTTGCAGTGATGATTCTTTAGTTAACCCATCTGTGTTTAAACATCCTTGGATCCCATCTGGGTTAAACCCCATTGAAGTAGGAGCTCCCTCCTATTGATGAAATTTTAACTGACATTTTGATCAACTAATTATATTTCTCAATTACTCTCACCATATGAGTCTTTCTCAAATATTTTTCCTGCTGAGTAATTAAATATCCATGTGTCCCAGAAAAATAATCAACTCAATTTTCATCAACAAAGCTTTTCACTAACTGTCCCTTTTTGACTCTTCAGAGTCCTGGTTGAAAGCTTGCTAAATTTCCCATTATCAAGAATACTTTAGCCATTCTACAACTTAACTAAGAACTTTTATTGTATGGAAAGTCCCCAAATATCTCAGCTTTTCAACAGTTTACACAACTGAGTTTTTCATCCTACTGCTTTATATGAGCACCCCCTTTTATTACATTCCTTTATGGTGACATTACCCCAAAACAATTGTGAGACTCTTGTTGATTTGCATGTACCTTTTATTATTTATTGACTGTGGATGGAAAATGTTTGTGAACCAGATTTTGAGAGCTTGAAATAGATTCTAGCTTGTAAATGTTCTTGGGGAGTTCAGTAATAATAATAATAATAATAATAATAATAATAATAATAATAATGAACAAGTAAATGACTACTATTTATTGAATTTCTATCATGCATTAAATAAAAGTCTAGACTCATATCATTTCATGCCACCTTTCCAACAACACTGTATACATTATTATACACAATTTACAAATAAGGAAACTGAGTCTTAAAGAGTTTTTGTCCAAGTTAAATTAATTTGTAAGTGGAGATCAGGGGATTTAATCTGGAGTCTTATTAAAAAAATTCCTTGATTGTAGAAATAGACATTTGGACTACCTCAAACTAGAAAGCTTTTGCTCAGCAAGGGGAACCATCTGCAGAATGAAAAGTCAACCTACAGAGTGGGAGGAGATATTTGCAAATTATACATCTAATAAGGTGTTAGTATCCAAAATATAAAGTCAATAGTGAAAAGGTAAATAATCCAATTAAAAAAGAGGATCTGAATGAACAATTTTCCAAAGAAGACTTACAAATGGCCAACAAGTGCATAAAAAAGTACTTAATGTCAGTAATCCTAAAGAAATGCAAGTCAAAACCCTGAGATATCCCCTCACACCTGTTAGAATGTCATCAAAAAGACATGAAATAACAAGTGCTGGCAAGGATGTGAAGAAAAGGCAACCCTTGTACACTATGGGGGGAAATATAAATCCGTGCAGCCACTCTGCAAAATAGTATGGGTGTTCCTTAAAAACCTAAAAATAGAACTACCATACAATCCAGCAATTGCACTGCTGGGTGTTTATCTGAAGAAAAGAAAAACACTAACCCCAAATATATGTGCGCTCTCAGTGCTGTCTCTGCATTACTGACAACAGCCGAGATACAGAGCAGTCTCACTGTCCGCCAATTGGTAAGGGGTTAAAGGAAATAGGATGCGTATGTTTGTCAACCATAAAAATGAAGGAAATCTTGCCAGTTGTGATCTCATGGATGGTCCTTTATGGCATTATGCCAAGTGAAATAAGTCAGAGAAAGAAAGCTACAATATGATCTCACTTATCTGTGGAATCTAACTCCCACAAGACAAAAAAAAAAAAAAGAAATCCCCAAAGTCATAGATACAAAGAACAGATTGATGTTTGCCCAGAGTATAGTGGGCAGAAATAAAATGGGTGAAGGGGGGTTAAAAGGTACAAATTGCCAGTTATAGAACAAGTAAGTTATATGATACTATGTACAGAATGCTAGCTGTGGTTAATAGTACTATACTGCATATTTGAAAATTGCTAAGAGAGCAGATCTGAAAAGTTCTCATCACAAGAAAAAATACTGTAGCAATGTATGGTGATGGACGTCAACTGGACTTCTTGGAGCGATCATTTCACAGTGTATACAAACACCAACTCATCATGTTATACACCTGAGAACAGTAAGATGCTATATGTCAATTGTATCTCAGTTTAAAAAAAACAAAAAACCTTTGTGAACTTAATCACTGTATTCTAAAATTCAATTTATGAGGAGAAAATTTTGTGACGCAGTAGGTGACAATCTAAATCTATTAAATAATGCAATCTTCTGGCTTATTCTGCTCAACACTCAGTACTATCTTCTTTTAGCCTGGTAACTTGGTATCACTTTTATATAGTTTGATACTAATATTAAAGCAGAAGGAGAGGTGGCCTTCTGCCATAGGAAAGAAAATAATACACATTGTTATGGACATTTATTTTGATGATATGGACTTATTATAAAAAACAATCGAGATTAACCTCCATAGGAAGTTGTTCTTTAGAACCACACTGAAAAAATCAATTACATAAAACTAAAATCAGTCTTTGGCAGGTGTTTTCTAACACCAAAAGTCTGTATTATATAATTGCATGAAACAAGTCAGCTAGTTTAATTTTACACTTACTTCTTCCTGCCAGGGACAGAGGAAAACTGTGCTTTTTAGAATGAAATTATCCACAGGAGCTTTTACTGGTTTTTTTAGACACTGGTGGGATACTGCTCCAGCTGCTTTGAACACGTTCCAAGCCTAAGTGTTTTGTGTAGAATGCCAGGGCCTCGGTGGAGTTTGTTCATGTGCTGGAAAAGATCCAAAGCTAATTCCTGAAGTCAGGCCTGCATTTGTCAGCTGGACTCAGGTGGCCTGTCTCCAGGGTGGATGTAACCTTCCCTTCTGGGGCACAGGGCAACCATAACAATACACATTTGTTGAACACATCCTTTGGCAGGCGTCCTGCTGCGTGGTAGTTGAGTTGCTTAAACACCAGCTCTGCCATCTGCTCTCCTGATTACACCGCGGAAAGATCCTTTAGCAGCCAGGACTTGACAGTCCTAGCCTCCTGGGCTTCATCAGAAGTCAACTGCCACTGGCTTGTTCTTTGCTTCCTGTCATGTGCCCAGATGAGAGAAGTGATAACTGGAGGAAATCATTTGCATTGTCTTCATCCCTCTGTCTTCTCTAGGTATCTGTCTTTCTGTTTAGGTCCCTTTCGCAAGTTTATCTCCACCAGGGTACGTGTTGACTCATGACCTTGTTTATTTTCCTTTTTAAGTGGCAATTATCATAAGAAACATTTGGAGTTTATTACTGCATTTACTACAAAAAGATAGAAGACATAAACCTGGCAAATATTTATTGAGTGTGTATAGTGCACCCCACAAAGTGCTGATCCCTGAAGAAGTAGCCTCTGTCATCACCACTGGGATTGCTGTGCGGTGGGACAAGAGCACAGATTTGTGTCTTAGAAAATCAAAGACATTTCATTAAGAAGGTAACATTTCCATTGGGTTTGGGAGGATGTATAGAAATTTTCCAGAAGAGGACGGTGAGGATAGGAGAAACTTCGGGCAAAAGGATGAAGCATGTGCAAAGGCATATTATCTTATTTTATGCAAGGATGTGGTGTGTCCAGGAAAATGGGAGAAATTCAGAGTATCAACATATGGTATTACAACACAGGGCTGGAAAGGTTGGTCCAAAAAGGTAGTGAAGGCCTTTGTAGATTGTGCTAAGGATGTTGGGTTTCCTCCCAGTCACTCAAAGACATAATAAAATATGGAGAGAAAAATAAGTGCAGGGAGGCATCTGAGAGGGAAAAGGAACCTGTTTAAGCAGACGAGATGAAATCGTATATTGTTTGGTTCAAGGGCCATTTCTGCATTGACATTCACCAGAGACCATGGGCTTCTCTGAAGGCTCAGTAGTGAAGCATCCACCCGCCAACACTTGCAAATGCAGGAGGCCTGAGTTCGATCCCTGGGTTCGGAAGGTCCCTGGAGTAGGAAATGGCAATCCCCTCCAGTATTCTTGCCTGGAAACTCCCATAAACAGAGGCGCCTGGCAGGCTATAGTCCATGGGGTCACAGAGAGTCAGACACAGCTTAGGGGCTAAACAATAACAATGACAAATATTAATGTTTTATAGTTAATAAAAAGGCAAGGGTTACTTATTATATCAGCCACTTCTTCTAAACTCTTATGTAAGGCATTGCATTGTGTAAACTGTTGTGCTAAGAAAACTTTGTTTCAGTGGAGGAGCTGGCTCAGAGTCAAACTTCATGCTCAATCATAGCTATCATTTTGGCTTTACATGTGCCACGTCGTCATATGTAAACTATCAAAGTGAGCATTATGATCGCAGGTTTTGAGACGAAGAAACTAAAGGATGAAGGGCGTGAGGGAGGTGCCCCAGGCCTTGTACTTGACTGACAGACAGAAAGGCCTGGCGCACTGCCCTCATCATCATACTCGGGTTTCTTCATTTCAAAAATCCTGACGATAATACTTACTTCACACCGATAACTAGGAGAGCCAGTATCTGTAAACCACTGAACACATTGCCATTATCACTGTTTTCAGGAAGATATTAATTTTCAGAAAAAAAACCATGATTCTACATTAAATGAAAAATATACCAGAAATACTTCCACAGGTATATTGGCGGTCTTGGCAAACTGTGCCAATCAATAGAATCATTAATTAATTTCGACTTACGTGGAATTATATGTGGAATTATATTTTAAAAGCAACAAACTCACATGTGACATTCCTAGCCAAATACCAGCCAGCAAAAAAGACTATTTCCCCAAAATAGGGATGCTTAAGGAAATACACTCCCTTTTATGGACACAAGGGCTTCATTATTGGTCAAGTAATAATTGGAAAGCTCTCGATGGAAAACAGTATGGAATAAGACCTCTGGAATATGTAAATACAGTGCAGACAGAGTTACCTTGGTAAATATCAGGTTGGGAGTTGCCCTGGTAAATGTCCCGTCTCGGGATGGGAGAACTCCAGTTTCTCTCTGCGTTGGCAGGCATTCCAGGCAGAATTTTTAGTGGTGAGTCACCACGAAAGCCCATAGTCTTTGCCAATCAGGCTGAGATGGCCATCCTGCAGCTGCTGCCGAAGAGCAGAGAGGACACCGTTTGATGCCCTTGTCCTCCCTGTAGAATCTCGCGCTTAGATTCAGCAAGGACAGGGTCAGGTGGAGGTGCGGACGTGGAGCCCTGTGGGCAAGCAGGCGATTTGGTTGTTGTGACCGCTCAGTACATAGCGCAGGGCCCAGGGGCTCCTCCCAAGGAGACCAGGGGCGGTCCGGCCGCGTGGAGCTGTGGCAGAGGCCACAGCGAGCAGCTGCAGCGACGGGGGCGGAAACTCTTAGCTCCTAGGTCTCCACTAGAGAGCAGAGCTTTTCCCCCCTCAAGGACTTGGTCCAGCATCTGTGCTACAGCCATGCAGATGTCTCCAAGAGCATAGACTCTCACGCCTTTCATCACAGGGCTTATGTGGGCACAGCCTGAGTTGCTCATGAAACGTGGAGTCTGCTCCTGAAGTCCTGATGGTGCTGGAACGATTTGGCTGGAGAGTAAATTTCATGCATCTGGGGGTAGTGAGACAGTCCTTTTCTGACCTGTGCAGGGTATTCTAAACAGCAGACTAAGGCACCTTCCTAAGATAAGGAAAGATCTGGGAAGCAGATGCATGATGTGGGTACATTCTTGTTTTTTGTAGTCACTGGGGTCCATTTTCTTTCACTGAAGCAAAATGAGTCAGATATTCTCCTTATTGCTTAGTTCACGTACCAAATTTCCTGAAGCTTTTCCCATTTTAGTTTATGCAGAGAACCCATGTCCCCTGTAACTCCTAAAAGAATTAGAATGTAGCAAAGGTAAAATATACCAGTTATTAACACATTTTAGGCTTTTAACGTTTTGTTTTGATGTCTCCTTAGTTTGTTCTCACTCTAAGTAAGTCACATCTGTATTCCTGGCAAAACCACTGACGGACAAAGGAAGAGAATGCATTTTCTGTAGCCCTGTATGTTCATGCACTGTGCTTTGTTGGACATTGCTGATTG
This sequence comes from Odocoileus virginianus, assembly GCF_023699985.2. Taxonomy (NCBI): domain Eukaryota; kingdom Metazoa; phylum Chordata; class Mammalia; order Artiodactyla; family Cervidae; genus Odocoileus; species Odocoileus virginianus. The sequence goes on along the minus strand of NC_069694.1, from coordinate 4,475,406 downwards.
TGGTTAAGATGATATGTGTGCACATGTGCTAAGTCACTTCAGTCTCATCTGACTCTGCCCACCAGAGCTCCACCGGGCTCCCCTGTTTATGAGATTCTCCAGGCAAAAATACTGGAGTGGGTTACCACACCCTCCTCCAAGGGATCTTGCCAATCCAGGGATCAAACCCACATCTCTTATGTCTCCTAAGTTGGCAGGCAGGTTCTTTACCACTAGCACCAATATAAAATAAACTCAAGTAAATGAAACACAAAACTAAAGACTCCCGTACATCCTTGGTGGAGTTTCCTGCCTGTCTTAAAAGCCTCACCTAATCTTCAAAGTCCAGATCAAATGTGACCAACCTCAGAAAGTCTTTTCTGCTCCCCATAAGCAGATCTTCTTTTCTCCCTGCTGGCATCTCCTGGTTCATCCATTTCCTGCATCACTCATTTAGCAGTCATCTCCCATTCTTCTTGAGGGTTACTTGGTTGTGTGTTTACATAAAAATGTATTGTAACCTCCTAACACGAGGGCCTTTTAAATTTTTTAAATGAGTCTTTGTGTCTTCAGCACAAACAGGAATCCAGGAAGTATTTTTTTATCTGATGATATTTCTGTCTGTCTTGATGAATCAAAAATGGCATGCATGAATGCTCAGTCACTCATGTCCAACTCTTTGTGACCTCATGAACTGTAGCCCCATCTGGTTCCTCTGTGCATGGGATTTTCTGGGCAAGAATACTGGAGTGGGTTGCCATTTCCTACTCCAAATCAAAAAAGGATTCAACACTTAGTCTTTGCCAGGGATATTATGTGCAAAAGGCAGAAGTGGTCTTGTCTTTGATGGGAAATAATAATGTCTTCCTTCTTTCCTGTCTGTGGCTGGATGTGGGGAAATAGAGTGGGTAAAGGTAGGTAGAGGCTGGAAAGGAAAGGAAAATGAGTAGTCCCAAGAGACACGATGGGTTTGTGGGAAAGTACATACATGGCCTCTGTTGTCCTTTTCACAGTAAAATTTTAAAGTTGAAAACATCAGCTCTGGAGCAAATTCCCTGCTCGTGTTCTAGTTCCAACTCTGCTTTTTCTCTGGGTGACCTGGGAATTGTTGTCTAATCTCACTGAGGCTCATTTTCTTTTTTTTTTTTTCATTTATTTTTATTAGTTGGAAGCTAATTACTTTACAATATTCTAGTGGTTTTTGCCATACATTTGACATGAATCAGCCATGGATTTACATATGTTCCCCATCCCTATCTCCCCTCCCACCTCCCTCTCCACCCGATCCCTCTGGGTCTTCCCAGTGCACCAGGCCCGAGCACTTGTCTTATGCATCCAGCCTGGGCTGGTGATCTGTTTCACCCTAGATAATATACATGTTTCGATGCTGTTCTCTCGAAACATCCCACCCTCGCCTTCTCCCACAGAGTCCACAAGTCTGTTCTGTGCATCTGTGTCTCTTTTTCTGTTTTGCATATAGGGTTATCGTTACCATCTTTCTAAATTCCATATATATGCATTAGTATACTGTATTGGTGTTTATCTTTCTGGCTTACTTCACTCTGTATAATGGGCTCCAGTTTCATCCATCTCATTAGAACTGATTCAAATGAATTCTTTTTAATGGCTGAGTAATATTCCATGGTGTATATGTACCACAGCTTCCTGATCCATTTGTCTGCTGATGGGCATCTAGGTTGCTTCCATGTCCTGGGTATTATAAACAGTGCTGCGATGAACATTGGGGTGCACGCGTCTCTTTCAGATCTGGTTTCCTTGGTGTGTTTGCCTAGAAGTGGGATTGCTGAGTCATATGACAGTTCTATGTCCAGTTTTTTAAGGAATCTCCACACTGTTCTCCATAGCAGCTGTACTAGTTTGCATTCCCACCAACAGTGTAAGAGGGTTCCCTTTTCTCCACACCCTCTCCAGCATTTATTGCTTGTAGACTTTTGGATAGCAGCCATCATTTTCTACCATTAAGAGAATCCACCACATCAAATTAGATGATTTTGGGTGTCTACTCACGATATGTACTTTTGTGGATGCTTAGTAATTTCATTATTACTATCAGTTGCTCTGGTGTTTACATGTATGACTCTAGGGAGGGGAGGTCCAGGACTGCCTGGAGTGGGCAGAGGTGGCCCAGGCTGGGGATTTGCTCAGAGGCTTCCTTTCCCAGGCGGCTGCCTTCAGCTTCCTGAACAACTCTGAAGGGTGTGCTGGAATCTTCCGTGTCTGGACTTCATCTGAGAGCTGTGGGTTCCCATCACTCAACTTCTGCTGGCAATCTTCCTTTTGCCCACCATTAGCCTTACTAGCTGGGAGAATATGTGAAAGGAAAGAGATACACTACTCTTTTGGTTTCCTGGATCTAGGTTTTGTCATTATTATTTAGTTGCTAAGTCATGTCTGACTCTTTTGTGACCCCATGGACTGTAGCCTGCCAGGCTCCTCTGTCCTTGGAATTTCCCAGCAAAAATAATGGAGTGAGTTACCATACCCTTCTCCAGGGGATCTTCCTGACCCAGGGATTGAACCTGCGTCCCCTGAATTGGCAGGCAGATTCTTTACCACTGAGCCTCCAGGGAAGACTGGTTTTAGGTTTATTTAGATCGGAAGTGAAAAACCCTGTCCAGTATTTTCTGGGTTAAACTTTCCCGTCTAAAACTTTTTTTCTCAAATACTAACAAAATGGATTTTCTTTCTCCCCTGCCCTCTCTTGTTAATAGGGTGCTGAGAAAATTTTGTCAATGAACGAATCAGGAGAACTGCAAGACCTCTTAACCAAAATTGAGGTAATGGTGCTTTTAGCAACTTATTTTTAGTAATCAAAATGTTCAACACATTCTGATTGTAATTGAGTTTCCCTAATTGAATTTTTCCCTGCGTGTTCTTACAAATATGTAACAGGATACGTGTGGCAGTTTTAATCTGCTACCACCTGCCGCGAGGTTTGCTCCAGCGAGAGTGACTGTAGTGTTAGCGTCTAACAACCTCATAGTATTAGGGGAGAATTCCAGTCAGCTTTATTAGAACCTAATTCTCTGTTATAGAGATGTTCATGAGGTGTTCAAGGTCAGGTCATTGTCTGGAAGTACAAATAGCGTTTTTATGTAAATTATTTTCCTTTTTCCCAAAGACCAGCTCATCATTTCTAAAGATAACAGAAAAAATTAGGTGCACTCCAAAAGTGCACCTTCTAATTTTGTTCCTGTGCTTGTAATTACAACATCTCAGAAATATTTATTTGGATATATAATGTGTCAAATCAATATGTACCCAGAAAGTCCTTAATATCTCTCAATTTTATCAGCCTATTTCTCTGTATATGCAGAATTAAATTGCATATATTTTATAGGCTAACTGGGTCATCTTGAGAGTGGAAGAAGTGCATTAGTCATTCTTCTGGGCCAGTGAGCATGACTCAGTCTCCCAGGTGAACCGTGCAGTTTGGTGGCGTGGTAGGATGTGCCACGGCCAGCTCCTTCTGGGCCAGCCTGCCTTGCTAACCTCTTTTCTGATTTTCTTCCATTCCCTCCACTTGATGGTTTCCTACTACCTTTCCTTCTGTCTGCCTAGCCTGCTGTTGTTCCATTGCCTCATTCTCCCCCACCATCATCAAGGCCCCTCCGCGGCATCACCTTTCCTGCATCATTCCAGATTTCTCCCACCTCCGCATTCCTGGATACCTCTTTCTCTCAGGTGTTTGTCACAGTCATTTAATTTTTCTTACTACTTTTCTTTGAACATTTGAGTCGTGTCCCAAATGAACTATATGCTCCTCGGTGTCAGGAATCATGTTTTACTCATACTGTAGTCTTGCCCAGAAGGGCAAACACAATGATGGTGTGGACTTCATAATCTAAAACTCCTCTCAGCTCTAAAATCTGTGTAGATGGGTTTGTTTTTTCCCTTTTACCCCTACACTCTACTCCAGTCCCATCAATTTGAGGAAACCATCAATTTGGGTTAACATGTACCTTTTAATTTAGGTGACTTAACTCAATGTGTATTATTATTTTTTTCTGCACACTTTTATTTATACAAATGATGTTATGCAACACACCTAATTGTGTTTCAAATTCCCTTCTATAGGCACTATGCTTTTAAGAACCATCTGTATTATCTTTCATGAAACTTTCATCCCTTATTTAAAAATTGCTTCATACTTCTCCATGACAGTACAATTGAATCCAGCTTTCTTTGATGATGGAGATGTTTTTACTCTATCCTATCCAACATAGTAGTCACTGGATGCATGTAGCTATTGAGCACTTAAAGAATATTTAGTGTGATGGAAGAACTGAATTCTTATTTTATCTAATTCTACATGATTTAAATTCAAATCAAATAAAGAATTTTAAATAAGTAATATGATGAACCGTATCTGACTGATGGCTTACATTTTGGACAGTGCAGTTGTACGTAGCTCACATACTATTCTTTATCTGCTCATCCACTGCTATCCTCTAACTTCTCCTTCAAATAGACTACTGCAAGGAGTAACCTTGACCACATTCGTTTGTGAATTTCTCTGAGAGTAGAAATCACGGGATAATAGCTTATGCATATCCCCAGTTTTTCGGGTAGTGCCAGATGGCGCTTCATTATGTTTGTACCATCCAATACTCCCTCCTACAGGGAAAGACGTTTCCTATGTTTCCACATGCCCCACAATGTTTTACATTGTTCCATAATTTTTGTAGTAGGTAGTAGGGATAAAGATATATAGCCTTATCATTTTAATTACTGTTTTTCTGATAACCATTGAGTTTGGGCATTTCCTTGTATGCTTGTTAAATTTCTTCTTCTGTACGTTGTATATTACTCTGAAGTGTCTGCCTACAATGCAGGAGACTCGGGATTGATCCCTGGATCAGGAAGATCCCCTGGAGAAGGAAATGGCAACCCACTCCAGTTTTCTTGCCTGGAAAATCCCATGGACAGAGGAGTCTGGTGGGCTACAGTCCATGGGGTCACAGAGAGTCAGACACGACTGAGCGGCTTCACTTTCTTTCTTTCTTTGCTTTATGTTGTATATTCTTATCCTTTCCCATTAAAAACCTTGGAAGTTTTGCTATTGCTGTTGGCTTTCAGAAGATCCTTCTATAGTCTAGATATTAACTTTTTGTTGGTTTTAGTTATTGTCAACATTTCCTTTCCTATTTTTAGATTCTTTCTTGGTGTCCTTCATCCAATAGAAACCTGTGATATAATCTAACCCACCATTTTCCCTTATTTTTGTGCTTTTTAACATTTATTTATGAAGTATCATTCTGTCTTAAGGTCAGAAGATATCAGCCTACATTTTTTCTATTCACTTTATACTTGCTAACAATGGAGAATCCATTTCCATTTTCTTACACATAGTGAGATTTCCAGCATCCTCTATTCAATAATCTATTATTTCTTTTTTTTTTTTTTATTAGTTGGAGGCTAATTACTTCACAACATTGCAGTGGGTTTTGTCATACATTGACATGAATCAGCCATGGAGTTACATGTATTCCCCATCCTGATAAATAATCTATTATTTCTTTATTGCTTTGTTCTGCCAATTTTCAGTTCAGTTCAGTCACTCAGTCATGTCTGACTCTTTGTGACCCCATGGACTGCAGCATGCCAGGCCTCCCTGTCCATCACTAACTCCAGGAGTTTACTCAAACTCATGTCCATTGAGTTGGTGACTCCATCCAACCATCTTATCCTCTGTCATCCCCTTATCCTTCTGCCTTCAGTCTTTCCCAGAATCAGGGTCTTTTCAAATGAGTTAGTTCTTTGCATCAGGTGGCCAAAGTATTGGAGTTTCAGCTTCAGCATCAGTCCTCCCAATGAATATTCAGGACTGATTTCCTTTAGGATGTACTGGTTGTATCTCCTTGCAGTCCAAGGGACTCTCAAGAGTCTTCTCCAATACCACAGTTCAAAAGCATCAATTCTTCAGCACTCAGCTTCCTTTATAGTCCAACTCTCTCATACATACATGTGAGAAAATGGATGGAATTTTCTATTTTCTACTGGAAAAACCATAACTTTGACTAGACGGACCTTTGTTGGCAAAGTAATGGCTCTGCTTTTTAATATGCTGTCTAGGTTGATCATAACTTTTCTTCCAAGGAACAAGCATCTTTTTATTTCATGGCTGCCATCATCATCTGCAGTGATTTTGGAGCCCAGGAAAATAAAGTCTGTCACTCTTTCCACTGTTTCCCCATCTATTTGCCATGAAGTGATGGGACCAGATGCCATGATATTAGTTTTCTGAATGTTGAGCTTTAAACCAACTTTTTCACTCTCCTCTTTCACTTTCGTCAAGAGGCTATTTAGCTCTTCTTCAATTTCTACCATAAGGGTGGTGTTATCTGCATATCTGAGGTTATTGATATTTCTCCTGGCAATCTTGATTCCAGCTTGTACTTCATCCAGTCCAGTACTTCTCATGATGTACTCTGTATATAAGTTAAATAAGCAGGGTGACAATATACAGCCTTGACGTACTCCTTTCCCTATTTGGAACCAGTCTGTCGTTCCACGTCTAGTCCTAACTATTGCTTCTTGACCTGCATACAGATTTCTCAGGAGGCGGGTCAGGTGGTCTGGTATTCCCATCTCTTGAAGAATTTTCCACAGTATGTTGTGATTCACACAGTCAAAGGCTTTGGCATTGTCAATAAAGCAGGAGTAGATGTTTTTCTGGAATTCTCTTGCTTTTTCAATAATCCAACTGATGTCTGCTGCCAATTTTATATTATAGTAAATCCCCATATATATATATATCATATATCTTTGTCTTGAGCTTTCTCATAATTTCCCTTGATCTGTTTGTTCCTGTTTTACCAATATTGTACTATACTATTTTTATTCCTTTTAGAGTCCTATAGAGTGAATATCCCTCATTACTCTTCTTTTTAAAGATTGATGATTTATCTTAGCTATTCATGGACTTTTTCCCTTAGAGTCTATAATTCCTTTATTTGGCAACTTGATTAATACTATCATGCTATATATTAACATAACCTCTCTCTCTCAGCTCAAAGAATCTTGGAAAGAGGATTTTATTCTTTTCATTAAGTCTGTCTCAATTCTACAGATACCATAAACAATCCAGAAACATTCAAATCTATTCTTAATGTTGAAATACAATGGTATGGTACTGGCTTCTACCATTCATAGGAGTTGTAAGGGCTATAACTCTGTTGGGCTGCTTTGCCCATATAACAAAACTGGTAGAGAATTTTCAGCCACCCAGAAAGCCCTAAACTGCCTGTGAAGGGGCTATGGTTTAAGCAAACTTACTCAGGGAAAGAGACTAGACTTGGAGAAGCAGTTGGAAGAACCAGGAAAAGTGGATAAAAGACAAGATTCATATCCAAGCACATCCAATTCTTCTGATTAGCTTTTGGCAATGAAACAGGACTTAAATATTCTTGAGTTAGAAAACATTGGAGTTCTTTCTAAGTGGCCAGCACTGTTCCTATTCCTGGTATTACATGTATTAAGTCATCAAACCTCAAAATAACACTGCACGGTGGGTTCTGTGACCACCTTTGTTTTTCAGACAAGGCCACGGAGGCCCAGATGATTAGCTTAGTTGCTCCAGACCTTGTAAACAGTGTTTGACTCAAGATTCTAAACCTGCCTCCTTGACCTTGACCATGAATCTGTGCTGCCTTCACTCTCAAATTAGTTGGCAAGTTGGTGTCTGGGAACTCTGATCACATGTGACAGGACCTAAGACCCAGGCGAGAAGTTTACTGGGATTTAGGCAGAGTATTAGGTCCAGGGAACACACTGGATTTTTCACACTTGCCTCTTACGCTAGTATGGCATTGTACAGGAGATGGGCAAATAGGCAATACGTTTGGAGAGAAACCAGAGAGCTCATGCCGAGTTCTAATTTGCTGTTCCTAGGGTGCTGCATAGCAGACCATGACCCCCCTGGGCTTTGTAATTCAGGCCCCAGTTTCCAACAGTTACCCCAGTAACGGAGAGGAAAGTGGCTTAGCAGCTGCAGCTGGGTCCTCAGAAATGGTGTCAGCAAATCATCTCAAGTTTCCTGGCCTAAAAATTCTAGCATACATCCCACCCAAGTGAAATTTGCCCTGGGAACCTGAGCCGGCATGATTCGCTGATGAAGACTTGTCAGTGGCTTCAAACATGGGTAGCAGAAGAAAGTGAAATATGGCAGTAGCTGGTATGAGACTTGGGTTCAATAAAGCTAGCTGAAAGAAGATTAAATGAATTATTTTATGTAAGAGAATGCTTGGGTGAAAAGGATGAATAAAAATACCATTTGGGGGGTAAAATTTATTTGTATATTTACTTACATTAATAAACAAGCTAAAGATCAAAAGGAAAGAGTGTCTAAGTATTCCCCCCCCCACAAACAATAACTGAGATGGATAGCTGATCCTGCTGGTACCCACACAGAGGAAGTCAGGGCAGCCTGAGATGTATTAGCAAGCACCTTGTTATGGCAGACACTGAATTAACAATCTCAGATGGTGCAGAAGCTCTACTGAGCTTTTCTGCCTTGTTTTTCTAAAGATTCGAGCAAACATTTTGATGTCATTGCTATGAGGCTGCCAATATAGTGTTCACTTTCAGTACTTTTTTTCCCTTGTAAAGCTTGATTTGTCGTTCAGGAAGAACAGAAGTGAGATTCTCAACTACACACCAGGGATGCTGGAAATGGCACAGGCTGTCTGTGCGAGGCGCTGGAGCTATCAGAGGCTGGCCTGACCCTCCCTGGAGAGGCAACACTCTGGGTGATGTTCCCTCTCGGTGGAGTGGCTGGCCACAGCATGTTCAGAGACTACAGCAGCCGAGTACCACCTACTTACCTAGGCAATCAGGCCATGTGCTCTGGCTGCCTCTTTCCGAAATTGGAACATCTTTTTAAATAAGGTTGTGGCCATATATCCCATTGGATCAAGAATCAGATTCACAAATCTGGCTTGTACATTTAGGAATATAACAAAAATATCCACTGTGTCAGCATTTCATAACTCTGAACGATTCTGCTTATTAACGGCTTGATCAGACAGAGAATAGCCTCCTAGGCACATAACAAGCATTTGCTGAATTAAATGGTTATTCAGTTCAATTCAGTTCAGTTACTCAGTTGTGTCTGACTCTTTGTGACCCCATGAATTGCAGCACACCAGGCCCCCCTGTCCATCACCAACTCCCAGAGTCCACCCAAACCCATGTCCATTGAGTCGGTCATGATATCCAACCATCTCATCCTCTGTCGTCCCCTTCTCCTCCTGCCCTCAATCCCTTCCAGCATCAGGGTCTTTTCCAGTGAGTCAGCTCTTCGAATCAGGTGGCCAGAGTATTGGAGTTTCAGCTTCAGCATCGGTCCTTCCAATGAACACCCAGAACTGATCTCCTTCATGATGGACTGGTTGGATTTCCTTGCAGTCCAAGGGACTCTCAAGAGTCTTCTCCAACACCACAGTTCAAAAGCATCAATTTTTTGGTGCTCAGCTTTCTTCACAGTCCAACTCTCACATCCATACATGACCACTGGAAAAACCATAGCTTTGACCAGATGGACCTTTGCTGACAAAGTAATGTCTCTGCTTTTTAATATGCTGTCTAGGTTGGTCATAACTTTCTTTCCAAGGAGTAAGCGTCTTTTAATTTCATGGCTGCAATGACCATCTGCAGTGATTTGGGAGCCCAAAAAAATAAATAAAGTCAGCCACTGTTTCCACTGTTTCTGCATCTATTTCCCATGAAGTGATGGGACCGGGTGCCATGATCTTAGTTTTCGGAATGTTGAGCTTAAAGCCAACTTTAAATGGTTGAATATAGTTTATTTTTTTTTCTTTTTTTTTATTGCAGTGGTTTTTGTCATACATTGAAATGAATTAGCCATGGATTTACATGTATTCCCCATCCCGGTCCCCCCTCCCACCTCCCTCTCCACCCCATCCCTCTGGGTCTTCCCAGTGCACCAGGCCCGAGCACTTGTCTTATGCACCCAACCTGGGCTGGTGATCTGTTTCACCCTAGATATACACGTTTCGATGCTGTTCTCTTGAAACATCCCACCCTCGCCTTCTCCCACAGAGTCCACAAGTCTGTTCTATACATCTGAGTCTCTTTTTCTTTTTTGCATATAGGGTTATCGTTACCATCTTTCTAAATTCCATATATATGTGTTAGTATACTGTAATGGTCTTTATCTTTCTGGTTTACTTCGCTCTGTATAATGGGCTCCAGTTTCACCCATCTCATTAGAACTGATTCAAATGAATTCTTTTTAATGGCTGAGTAATATTCCATGGTGTATATGTACCACAGCTTCCTCATCCATTCGTCTGCTGATGGGCATCTAGGTTGCTTCCATGTCCTGGCTATTATAAACAGTGCTGCGATGAACATTGGGGTGCACATGTCTCTTTCAGATCTGATTTCCTCAGTGTGTATGCCTAGAAGTGGTATTGCTGGGTCATATGGCAGATCTATTTCCAGCTTTTTAAGGAATCTCCACACTGTTTTCCATAGTGGCTGTACTAATTTGCATTCCCACCAACAGTGTAAGAGGGTTCCCTTTTCTCCACACCCTCTCCAGCATTTATTGCTTGTAGACTTTTAGATAGCAGCCATCCTGACTGGCGTGTAATGGTACCTCATTGTGGTTTTGATTTGCATTTCTCTGATAATGAGTGATGTTGAACATCTTTTCATGTGTTTTTTTGCCATCTGTATGTCTTCCTTGGAGAAATGTCTGTTTAGTTCTTTGGCCCATTTTTTGATTGGGTCATTTATTTTTCTGGAATTGAGCTGCAGGAGTTGCTTGTATATTTTTAAGATTAATCCTTTGTCTGTTGCTTTGTCTGTTGGTTGAATATAGTTTAAAACAAAATATATAGACAAAGGTGGATCATCCAGAAATGACTATGTGCTAAGTGTTCACTTTTGTGACAATCTGTTATGTGGAGTGAGTCTGCTTCATATATAACCTGGATGAGGGAGTTTATGGTTACAGAGAGTCAGATAAGTTGCTTCTTCCTTGGTAGAATACTTAAGAGAGTTCCCAGTACTCCTAAAATAAGATTAGATGATCTGAGTTTAAAAATAAGAAGTGCATTCATTCCTTGATCTTGAAGAAAACACTGAATACTCTTGATCTTAGCATACAGTTTCTGCATTAGAGAACAGCAAAAAGCTATTCGTATTTATGAAATTTGAGTTTGTGCCACAAAAGAAACCCATTTCACAATCATTCATGAACTCCACCCTTATCCTCTGGTCCTTTGTTAGAGGCTAGGGAATTCTTGGGGGCTTCAATTTAGATGACTGTGGTATGGAGTGGATATATTCAAAGACCACACATAAATTTCCTAAAATAAAATTAGTATATAAGTACTAAAAGCTACATCATCATTTTTACATGGAATCACAAATAGGCCAAAAGAAAGAAGGAAGAAAGAAAGAAAGAGAGAAGGAAGGAAAGAAAGAAAGAAAGAAAGAAAGAAAGAAAGAAAGAGGAGCTGCTCAGTCCTGTCCAACTCTTTGCGACCCCATGGACCATCACCTACCAGGTTCCTCCGTCCATGTGATTTTCCAGGCAAGAGTACTGGAGTGGGTTACCATTTCCTTCTCCAAGAGATCTTCCCAACCCAGCCTCCCACATTGTAGGCAGACGCTTTACCTTCTGAGCCACCAGGGAACCAAGGCCATCCTCAAATAATGCAGAATCTCTACAGCGCTATGATGAGATCTGCCTTCTACTTGATTGTTGAGAAGATTTAGCGTGAATTCATGTCAAGTGAATAGAATATTGCCTGGTATGTAATAGCCACTCAATAAGATTAGTCATTATTAGTCAATATTTCACTAATAAATCCTCATTTGTAGCTGAGCGCTACTTATTAAAAGAACAGGGAAATTCCTTGCTCACTGCTGTATCTCCCATGGCATACACAGTGCCTAGCAATGTGAACTTATTTGTGGAATGAGCCCACTGGCTTTTTATTTTTTTTAAGTCCCTCGCCACGAATAGATGAACAGATAGAGATAAAAAGGGAGGATGATTTCTTACTCCTTTTTTCTTAAATTCCACCTCTAAAGAGTCGGATATGACTGAGCAGGAGCGGTACTAATGCCCCTACAGAACATGCCTCCATCCAAACCACTGTGAAGAGGACGGGCGTTCTGTGGATTCAGCACTCCTCCTGGGCGCTGTCATCAACCGAGTCTGCCTGGTTTCTGGCTTTGCTGGTGTCAGGACACTGAAGAGCTAGTCTAGATTTCTTAACTGTTTGAAGATCAAAGTGTCTGTAGCCAACCTCTTCACTGAAAGTGGAAGTCTGTTTTCAAATTCCTCTGTGATCTGAACATTCACTTTTTACTCATTAAAAATCTTTGTTTCATTATTTGTAAAATGAGGGAGTCTCTATTACATCAGATGCTGGATCTAGACTCTTGCTGGGCTGCAGCCTTCAGGCCTGCAGTTACTATATTTGCTAAACAAAGAGCCCAGAGTCAGTGACAGATACAACAGCAGTTTAATCGATGGGAGATTTTACACATCTCTCTTACAAGAAAGAAAGCTGAACACTGAAGAATTAATGGTTTTGAGCTGTGGTGTTGGAGAAGACTTGAAAGTCCCTTGGACGGCAAGGAGATCAAGCAGTCAATCCGAAAGGAAATCAACCCTGAGTATTCATTAGAAGGACTGATGAAGCTCCAATACTTTGGCCACCTGATGCAGAGAAAAAAGACCCTGATGCTGGGAAAGGTTGAAGGCAGGAGGAGAAGGGGATGATAGAGGACGAGATGGTTGGATGACATCACCAACTCAGTGAACACAAGTTTGAGCAAACTCTGGGAGATGGTGAAGGACAGGGAAGCCTGGCGTGTTGCAGACCATGGGGCGGCAAAGAGTCAGATATGGCCAAGGGACTGAACACCGCCACGTCTGAAGCAGAAGGTCCTGGAGCAGCATCCTGCCGCTGGGAGGCAGATGGCAGGCTGGACACCGCAGCAGAACTCTTCACTCCCAGGAAGAACAGGGAGACTACCAGTCACAGGGAGAAACATTGTAGATCGGCTCATGGGTTACTAGGGAAACCGGCAGAGGAGGATGTCCGCTTTTAGCCCCTTAGGCTGTGTACCCTCCCGGGGCAGAGTTCTTCCCTTCATTAAACTATCCAAGGGGGAGCCATTCTCATCTAAAGATTGGAACAGTCACTAACTCGGGTGAGGGCCAGGTATGTAGGTATTTACTAGTCAGGCTCTGCAGTTAAGAAGGAAGGTCAGGGGCTTCCTTGGTGGCCCCAGTGGTTAATTAAGAATGCATCTGAAAAAAAAAAAAAAAAGAATGCATCTGCCACTGCAGGAGACACTGATTCAACTCCTGGTCCAGGAGGCTCCCACGTCCCCTGAGGCAACTAAGGCCGTGAGCCACACCTACTCAGGCCAGGCGCAGCAACCCCTGAGGCCAGCGTGCCTGGAGCCCACGCTTTGGAAGAAGGGAAGCTGCTGCAGTGAGAAGCCCACGCATGGCAGTGAGTAGCCCCCACTTGTTGCAACTAGAGAAAGCCTGCACGCAGCAACGAAGACCCAGTGCAGCCAAAAATAAAAAATAAAATACATAAATAAACAAATTTTTTAAAAATGAAGGAAGCTCAGTCTTGCAAGTAGAGTGTAGGTGAAGCCGGGACTAATTGAGCGGCGGATGTAGAGAGCAAGAGAACGGCCATGCTGAATGGCCTGACCATGCAATCCTACATGCTGGGTAAGCCACCCTTTTTTCTCCCCAAAGGGCTGATTTTTCTTGAGAGTGGAAATGGCCCCAGAATCTTTCCAATGCTGTGCTCCAAGACATCAGAATTCACATGTGAATCAAAATTTTACTCTCCTTTTCTGTGGCAAGGCTTTAGACCAGAAGACTAATTATAGAAGAGGTATTTAAATAAAATGACTATATTAGTGGTAGAAAATGACTGTGTCATGTGACCACAAGCAACTTAGCTTGAGGCAGCAGTTAATAAAAATCTCCTCAGATTAGGATTTATTAATAAAATAATGGCTAGTAACTGCTAGCCTTACTGAGTAGCTACTATGTGCCAGACAGTATTCCATTCACTTTACATGAATTTACTCATTAAATTGTCTCAACAACCCTTTAAGTAAAAGATCTTACCAAAGCGTTGCATAATTCTGACAAAGTTGTTTTAGGATTACCTTGGTCTATCAGTGATTCCTTTCAAAATGGACACTGTGGCTTTTAGTGTTTATATATCAACTTCATTAGGAAATTTATGTGTTCTGAATTGCAGTGAAGTGAGGTTGCTCAGTCATGTCCGACTCTGTGACCCCATGGACTGTAGCCTACCAGGCTTTTCCATCCATGGGATTTTCCAGGCAAGAGTACTGGAGTGGGTTGCCATTTCCTTCTCCAGGGGATCTTCCTGACCCAGGGATTGAACCCAGGTCTCCCGCATTGCAGGCAGATGCTTTAACCTCTGAGCCACCAGGGAAGTTCCTCTGAAATGCAGAGAAGTTATTAAATAGCAGACTCATCATGTGTTTAACATTTGATATTTTGGCCCTTTGAGAGTAATCTTTGTAAGTCACGTTCCAAGCCCACGATATAAGATAATGTTACCGAACCAAATCTGGGTCCCCTGGCCTAAACAGTAAACCCAATCGACTCCTACCAGGTTGTGGTGAAGGAAAGTTCAGCATTTATTGTGAGGCATCCAGTGTGGGGCCAAGAAAGAGGTAGGGACAGCTCACGTTTGAATTCCTCAATGACTTTCAAGGGAGGATTTTTAAAGATAAAGAGAGGGACAGGGTCATAGGATGTTTGATCAGCTCATGGACATCCACCTGATTGGTTGGTGGGGAGGGGACAGGGTGAATTAACCTCCTCAACCTTCTGATTCCAACCTCCCTGGTGTCTACATGCTAGTGATCAGCATGCAGTTCACCTCTTCCACTTGAGGCTCCCCTGGTGGCTTAGATGGTGAAGAATCCACGTGCAATGCACGAGACCGGGATTTGATCCCTGGATCAGGAAGATCACTTGGAGGAGGGAATGGCTACCCACTCCATTATTCTTGCCTGGAGGATTCTAAGGGCAGAGGAGCCTGGTGGGCTCCAGTCTATGGGGTCACAAAGAGTCTGAAATGACTGAGAAATGAACTCTGGATGTGGCCAGGTGGGGGTGGGAATCTTAGTATCTGCAAAACAATTCAGGGATATGGCTCAGGATATTATCTTCTGCCCTTGAGGAGTAACAAAAGGAGTTGACTTTATTTCATGGTTGAACTATTATTATTTTGTCTTGCCTGACTGTTTTCATTTGTTTCTGCATTTTTTTTTTCACTTTTCTTATTAAATTTTCTCTTTGGAACTCAGGGACGGCTAGGAGTCAAAAGCTTTTCTATAAACGAGAGGCGGGGGGTGAGGTGGGAAGGTGTTTGTCCCCAGGAAAGCCTTATAGGGTTCTGTTTGGTTTCAGTAATTTTTAATTTGGTTGTGTGTTTATTATTATTATTATTTCTCTGTGTTAAGAGCCTGCTTTTTGGAGTAAGTGACACAGATGGTGAATGAGCCTAGGAAACTCCCTACCACTCACATTCATTCTAGCTTTGTTGTTCTTTGCTTGCCAGCACAAATGTATTTTATGGGAAAATCTTATGCTATTGAAGAATTTTAAAATATTGAAATGTTTATACTTGTTGTTAAGATTTACACTGTTTAGTAAATAGCTACTACTCCAAGCAGCTCTCCTCTTCCATAAAAGCAACTACACTATAAGGGTTGCCGGATAAAAATAGGATGTCTGCTTACATTTAAACCTCAATTAAACTTATGAAAAATTTTTTCAGTTTAAGTATGTCCCATGTAATCTTTGGCATATCTACACAAAAATTTATCTATGGTCTATCTGACATTCAGCCTAACTGGGCATCACATATTTTTAGTTGCAAAATTTGATGATCCCAACTCTACTTGGAATCCAAACCTATTTACAATCCAGCACTAATGGGTGACATCCTAGACTCAGGGTTTTGTAAGTTCTTTCTGACTAGTTGGTGTTATTTCTGTGTAAATCATCAAATATTTTTAACATAATCTCTGACCTGGTTCTAACACATGTCAAGGTATTATCTACCTTATCATAGTCTTTCTAAAATTTGATAAGAAGAGCATTACTTACAAATTCTCTTATATTTTGTTTTTAGACTACACTCTTTCCTCACTGCTTTTGTTTTTATTCAAAGTTTTTTTCTAAAGAAACTTTTATATCATGCAAAATTATAAGTCTGATGCACCATTTTTTGGTCAACTCTTGCACAATGAAATGACAAAAACCCAGCTACAGAGAAACTAAATTGCTACATGCAATCTAACTTTTTGGAAGAGCTTTGAATCTCTACAGACTGGACAACATTTCTTGTTTGTGTCCTTCTGACTAGAAATCACTACTTTCCATCAGAGTAATTCCATTACTAAAATAAGATATGATATGAATTTTGCTATCTTGATCTAATAACAAAGTCAAATGGTAACTGTAAACGAATCTTACTGAATACAGAATATGCAGCTCTGAAAAGTGGTCTGGAAATATATAACTTTTAAAGCAATCAGATCCTTAATATTTCTTTCCCAAAGCACATCCCAAAGGGTACTGATTATGAGAAAACTGTAGTTGCTTTCTAGGAAAGAATTTCTGGCTGGGAACATGGTGGGTTAAACCTAGTTAATTGGTTTCCTTTTCCGTTGGATTTTTTGGAGACGTTATTAAGTACAATTGTACAATTGTGAATTTCCGGAGAAAATCTGTATGTGTAACTAAGTATGTAAGCTGTGTTTGCCTGTGTGTGCATGTGTGTGTATCTACATTTCCCAAGTGTATCTTGGCAGTTCTTCTTGTCACAAAAGCCGGCTTTCAAACATTGCTGAGAGTTCTTATTTTGCAAGTCGGAAGCTTGTGTTAACTCCCATTCTCTTTGTATTCACTCTAATGGCTCCGAAGCTCCACCAGCAGATGGTTGCCACTTGTGGACTCCAGCAGAGGTTATATGTTCAAAAAAGAGAATGGGAATGTGTATGGAAAACTTTCAAAATATCCTTAACATGCTGGCTCAATAGTAAAGAATTCACTTGCAAATGCAGGAGACCTAGGGTTGGATCCCTGGGTCAGGAAGCTCCCCTGCTGAAGGAACTGGCAACCCTTTCCAGTATTCTTGCCTGGGAAATCCCATGAACAGAGGAACCTGGGGGCCTCAGTTCATGGGGTAGCAAAAGAGTTGGACGTGACTTGACTAAACAACAACAACAATAGCACGCTTCCTAGTTAATTTCATTTTGCTGTAACGGTACTTTTATTTTCACTTGAGGTAGAAAGGCTGATAGTTGTGGGTAGTTTTGTGGACTTAGATAAATCTCAAGATTTCTATGTCTGTTTCTTTAAATGTAAAAAGAAGGTAATGGTATTAGAGGAGGGCATGGCAATCCACTGCAGGATTCTTGGATGGAGAATCCCCATGGACAGAGGAGCCTGGAGGGCTACAGACCATGGGGTCGCAAAGAGTCGCACACGGTTGAGTGACTCAGCACAGCACAGTGCTGTTTGAATTTGCTGCTTTACGTAAGAAGGTATTCTTATGTGTGAAGGATGAGCGGAAAGAAGATTCTATGTAGTGATGCATTTGGAAGTGCTTTTTAAAAAACAAAGCATTATGTGTATGTTCAACATGATGATGAATCTTCAGTTGACAGAGGCTCCTCCAATCCAGCTTTTATTGTTTCTAATTTTCCAGGCTTTCTATTAGTGCTGCTCTTCTGTAAAGATACAAAACTAGGAAGTGATACTAAAAGGAAAGTTACAGTATTTTCCTTTAAGGCAAATTACCATCTTCTGAATTTCTTAGATTTGTCAATATGTGTTTTCATACGATGGATTTCTGGAAGTTTTCAAATGATGTGCCCTTTAACTTCACATGTGCCAGCCTTTTTGCACCAGGCTTGTGGTGCTGATGCCATCAATGAGGCCATGAAGGGAATGTTCGAGGGCACTCCCGGCGTCTCTTGTGTGTTAGAGGGGTAGATGACAGCAGGTGCTCCACCGTCGTACGCTGACATTGTTCTATAACTGCCCACAGTGCAGAAAGATGGGGGGCCGATGGCGTTGTCATGCTAACACAAATCCTGTCCTTCTTGTCCTCCCGCCGCCCGTCCAGAGAGTGCAGCATCCGCACGAGTGCCCCTCCTGCGGAGGCTTTGGCTTCGTCCCGTGCTGTGTCTGCCATGGAAGCAAGATGTCGGTGTTCCGAAACTGCTTCACAGACTCCTTCAAGGCCCTGAAGTGCACGGCTTGCAACGAGAACGGTCTTCAGCGCTGTCAGAGCTGCCTGGGTTAGAGTCCACACCCGCGGAGCACCGGCTTTCATTGACTGAAAGCAATGACTTGGTTTATACTTTTTTTTTTTAATGGCTATGTTTCTGGATTAATCAATAAACTTTGTCTATTATAATTGCCTTTGTTTGGAATTTTTGTCATGACTACTTTCACTGATGTGTTAAATAAATATTTATTCAACAGCTACTGTGTGCCAAGCCCCGTGCTAGACCCTGGTTTTTAATTGGAGTTAGTGGAGGACCTGATAAAGTTAGAGGTTATTCAAAGTCTGATTCCCTAACTGTGTTTGATTTTCTAAAGAAAATATAAAATATATCCAATGGTGTCTATCACAATGCCACCCTGTTGTCTAGGATCAGTTCATTCAGCTCTCCAGATGCGTACATTTAATATGTGAGCCTCAGCTGCAGGGGAGAAGGGAGCTCTGGTTAGTAGAAACGAATATCTTACTTATGCTTAAGCAGTAAATTATTTTTAAAGCTGTAAAAATAGTCTTTGGGCTGATGATATCAATGATAAATCATTAATGTTATTGAATGTATTTCTTGGTGATGATACAAAAGCTGCCAGAAGACTTCTCTGAATTTATATTTTTAAACAGCTGTTTTCTACTATTGTCACTTTCTTGAGCTGGACACAAAATATTACATAGTTTGAACACATAGTAGAAAATATTAGCCAAGTAGACAAAAGTAAATTTTACTATAATTATCGCCTAATACCTACTTGTACACATGTCTGTGCTCTGATGGATTCTTTCATGAATGATTTTAATAAATCACCTTCACAATATCTGTGACAAGATAATCAAAATATTTTACATCTTGGTTTTGTGAAAAGATATAAATATTTACCAAGTACTTTCTAATCAGTCAGGTGTGGAACGCAAGGCCAGACTTTTGCTTTCACGGAGGTTTCATTCTAAGAAAGAGGGAAGTGTTAAACAGATAACCATATGCAGGATGAACCTTACAAATACTACAAAAATAGTGCAGGGTGCTCTAGGAATGTGTAGCAGCAAGGCAAACCTGGATGAGTTAGGAAATAGTAAGAGCAGACTTTGTTGAGTGACTGATATTTAAACAGAGACATCATGGGTGGTTGGAAGCCAGTCAAAGAATAAGAGAGATATTTTAGGTAGAGAAACAGCATCTTTGGGAACTCTCAGATCAGAGAAAAGTTTTGTTTGAGGAGCTGGACTTCCCTGGTGGCTGAGACGGTAAAGCTCTGTCTACAATGCGGGAGACCCGGGTTCGATCCCTGGGTCGGGAAGATCCCCTGGAGGAGGAAATGGCAATCCACTCCAGTACTATTGCCTGGAAAATCCCAAGGATGGAGGAGCTTGGTAGCTTACAGCCCATGGGGTCGCAAAGAGTCGGACACGACTGAGTGATTGAACTGAACTGAACTGAAGACATTCAGTATGGATAGTTATAACCTGGTAATTATGGAGCAGTTTTCGGCTGACTAAGCCTCCTGCTATACACACATTTATTCTGAACAAAATAAGAAAAAATAACTGCTGAAGATATTAGAAAGCAACTAAAACTAGGAAAGAATCAGGATTTCAGCCACTGGAAGAAAGGAAAGAAAACGAACCCCCCATTTATCCAGCTTGCCCTCTGAGAACACTTCCTAGTCTGCAAAGAATATAGATCATAAGGAAAGTGCAAAGTTACTGAGTTGAAAAGATAAAACTGGAATTTGAGGCTGCAGGGTACCTGGAATTGAGTGGAGAATTTTAAGAAATGAGAGAACCCATGAGATGGGAGCACGCAAGTCTGCTCATAAATTCCACTCAAGTCCTTGGCTGACTCCTAAAGTACGTACACAGAGGAAGGAAGTGCCCAGGAGGTGAAAGAATTAAGCAGAGATTTCAGCAGCTGCCTGTGCTGCAAAGTAAGAATTTGGAGTTGAAGTGGTAAACAGTAAATGTTTCCTGAACTCTCAGAAGCGCCCTATCTTATGGCTGAGAAGTAAGGGCTATGTTGTAGAGCTACACGAAGAGACACAGCAGACTTGCTCTTGAAAGACCTAAACCAAATTTCCAGGGTGCTGTGATATTTCTCAGCA
Organism: Odocoileus virginianus; assembly: GCF_023699985.2. Classification (NCBI taxonomy): domain Eukaryota; kingdom Metazoa; phylum Chordata; class Mammalia; order Artiodactyla; family Cervidae; genus Odocoileus; species Odocoileus virginianus. The sequence continues at coordinate 4,454,957 of NC_069694.1, read as the reverse complement.
TGTGATTGCCTGCAGGAACAAAACTCAGCCCTCAAGGAAGAGAAAGGAGCTTGTTGAATATGAAACTCTACAGTTAGCAGCACACTTAATGGTTGAGTATTAAGTGCTTTACGCCTAAGATCAGGAAGAGTGCATGAATGTTCACTTTTCACACTTCTATTCAACCTTGTGATGGAGGTCCTAGATAGTGAAATAAGACAAGAAAAAAGAAGTCATAAAAATTGGGAAAAAAAATAAATCTAATTGTCTGTAAACAATGTGATTGTGATATAGAAAATCAAAAGAATTCTATAAACTAGTAAATTCTAGAATAAAACTTGCAAAATAATTAGATTTGGTCTTTATAAAGAAATTAGAAATATATACAGCAACAAACAATTAGAGTGTAAAATGAAAACTATACAATTTATAATAGTATCAGAAAACATCAAGTATGTGGAATACATTTTACAAAAGATGTGTAAAACTTGTATATTTAAAATTATGACATATATTTTACTGAAAGTTATAGAACCCAAATACATGGAGAAATATACCATGGATCAGAAGTCAGCATTTTAAAGATGTCTATAGTTCCAAAGTAATCTCAATTAAAACCCTATGAAATTCTTTTGTATAATCCAACCAATAATTCTAAATGTATATTATAATGCAAGCAATCTAGAATATTCAAGAAAATTTTGAACAGGGAAAAATAAGTATAGACAAATAGATCAATGGGGTAGACTAGAAAATACAGAAATAAACACACATATTAACATCAAATTGGTTTCCATTGTCTTTTGCCAGTTCAAAACAATGGGAAACGGAGAGTCTTTTAAACAAACAGTGCTGGATCTAGTAGATCCCTATATGGAAAAACTGATCTTGGAAACTCCTGCTACCATTGCTGCTACCACTAATGCTACCCCACCTAGGGGTTAGAGACCAAGGTACTGCTTAACATCCCACAAAGTGTAGGACCACACCTCCCCTCAAAAAAAGATGGTCTAGTCCAGCCAATAGTGCTGAAATTGAGAAACTCTGTTGAAATGTTAAAGCCAAATCAAGAATATCTTCATAATCTTGAGGTAGGCAAAGATGCTTTCAACTAGTCACAAGATGTCTAAGTATAAGAAAATGATAAATTGCACTTAATTAAATGTAAAATCTCTTCATTGAAAGACAGTGTTTTAAAAAATGAAGAGTGAAGCCTCAACCACAAGAAAGTGATCACAGCACAAATATCTGCCATAGGCCTTATATCTACGTATAAAAATGAAAGTGTCAGTTGCTCAGTTGTGTCTGACTCTTTGCGACTCCATGGACTGTAGCCCACCAGGCTCCTCTGTCCATGGGATTCTCCAGGCAAGAATACTGGAGTGGGCTACCATTTCCTTCTCTAGGGGATCTTTCCCAACCCAGGGGTCGAACCTGGGTCTCCTGTACTTCAGGCAGATTCTTTACCATCTGAGCCAGCAGGGAAGCCCTCATATCATATATATACATATACATATATGTATATATATGTATGTATTTCTGAAAAATAAATAATAAAGACAATCTAATAGAGAGATGGATAGTAGACACATCACAAAAAAAGATACATGGGTGGCCAAAAACAAAGAGAAAATATATATCATTAGTAATCAGGGGAAATGCAAGTTAAACCACAATGGGATACTACCATATAATATTTAGAGTGGATAAAATAAAAAAAAACTGAAAACTTAAAATTTGGTGTATATATGGCATAACTTAAATTCTCATACATTGCTAATGAGAATGTTAAATGGTACAAGCACTTAGGAAAGGCATTTGATTGTTTCTAATAAAGGTAAACACCTGGGCTTCCCAGGCACCAGTGGTGAAGAATCCACCTGCCAATGCAGGAGACATGAGTTTCATCCCTGGGTTGGGAAGATCCCTGGAGAAGGAAATGGTAACCCACTCAGTATCCTTGCCTGGGAAATCCATGGACGGAGGAGCCTGGTGGGCTACAGTCCTTGGGGCCACAAAGAGTCAAACACGGCGTAGTGACTAAACAACAATAAAGGTAAACATACTCTAACTCTATGCCCAGCAACTTTATTCCTAGTTGTTCATGCAACAGAAATAAAAATATATGTTCATATTGTATAAAAGTTTCATGGAGGCTGTATTCATGAGAACCGAAAAGCAGGAAGATTTCAAATGCCCACTGACAGGAGAATTGATAAGCAAATTGTAGTGTATTAATACAGGTAGACACTGTCTAGTGAATGGATGAATCTCAAAATCATTTTATGAATAAACTTGGCCAGATACAAAGGAAATGGACTATGTGATTCCACTTATACGAAACTAAAGGATAGGAAAAATTAATGTATAGAATGGCTTCATCACAGGTGGGCGGCAACAGGAAGTTAAATATGACCAGAATGAAGACAATGGTACAAGTTATGGCTAGTTGAGAGTAGATTTCCCCTCTGACAGGAAATAGGAAAAGAGCTTCTTGCATCAGTGAACAGTTTCTCATCACAGGTTGAACACAGCTGTGAGGGCCGATCCAGACATTCCCGACTGCTTAGGCCCTGGCTGAAGTGAAAGTGTCTGTCCCGCAGCTGTGTCTGACTCTTTGTGACCCCATGGACCACAGCTTGCCAGGCTCCTCTGTCCACAGAATTTTCCAGGCAAGAATACTGCAGTGGGGAGCCATCCCCTTCTCCAGGGGATCTTTCTGACCCAGGAATCAAACCCAGGACTTTTGTATGTTTCTGCAAGTCCAACTGCGGTCGAAATATTGTCTCGTTTGGGGTTTCAATCAGGCTGGAGAAATACAGCAGTAGAAGGGACTCTAATTTTCAAGCCCCATCTTGGACTATGAGTTCAGAAAAATAAAACTTCATTGCTCTTCAATTGGGTTCATGAGGAATTTGGGTTCTATCTTTATTCTATTTTTCATGCACTGGCATGGAATTAAAATGTTATGTTTTCTGCTAGTTATTTGTGAGGCTCTCAAGAAGAGCACTACGAAAGAGTAATGAAATTTAAAAGAAAATCTCAGGCATCTTGTAGAATTGCAGAAGTTAATGAGCATTAAAGGCTCAGAAAATAAGCTCATAATGGCCTTATTTAAACATAAATTTGTGTTAACTTTTAGAGAGAATTTGGTTTAGACACTGCACATCTATCTGTTTCAGTTTTATAATGTAAATGTGAGGTAATTAAACCTGATATATTTGTTCAGCATTGTTGTCATGTGGGATTAATTAGAATATATGGGACAGTACTTTAAAAACACTAAGTACTGCGCAGAGGCATAGAATAAATTCCTAATTACCATGAAAATTATGTACCTTCAGTATATCCTTTTACTGACCAGATAAGGAAATGAACATTTATTGGACACTTCTGTCTGCTTGACTTGTTAGAAGGTATCTCATTTATTCTTTACAACTGTAACAAACTGTGACTCAGAATGTTAATTCTTTTCTCTAAATTCTTGCAATTTACCCAACTTGGTTGTACCCTAATTGTCTATGTGGGCTGCCTTTACTTTTGGGATAAAATGGGAATTCAGTCACGTAAACAACAAAGTTGCCCAAAAATAAGCACCTACAAGCATGGTAGTGTTGAAATGAAGACAAAGGTCTGTCCTGTGCTTCTGTGCTCTTATAATTTCCTCTCTGCATCTATTCATTTATTTCAAAAGCCAGAAAATGCTGGGGGTTGGCGAAGGACACAGAGTAATGCAATCGGGCTGTGAATAAATATTTTGAAAAGAATAAGAAGGGGAAATCAAAAGATGACACATACCTAATAATATAAATATATGGTAATTTCTAAAATCTTCTTGTCATCCCAGGGTCTTTATAAAAGATAAATCACTGGTATCAATTACAGTTTTGTCCGGAGTTTCATGCACAAACCTTAGACATAGCAGAGAAGCTAGTTTGTGGCTCCTCAAAGCAGAGTGAAAAATTTAGACTTTTTTGCAGGAAATATGACTACAACTTTCTTTTAGATTTGTGCATTGTTTCACCTGATATTTTGCAGTTTCCTCACTTATAATAATTTGACGGTAATTTTTTGTTTGTACATGACTTCATGAACTAATCTCTAAGGTATTAAACTTAGTTTCCATAGAATAAATATATTCCTCTTTGTGTTCAGATTTAACCAGTCTATATAATATTCTGTTGTAATAAACTATTATACTTAGTTAGTCCCTTAGTCATGTCCTATTTTTTGTGACCCTATGGACTGTAGCCTGCTATGGATAGAATTCTTTATCCATGGAATTCTCCATCCATGGAATTCTCTAGGCAAGAATAGCGGAGTGGGTTGCCATTCCCTTCTCCAGGGGATCTTCCTGACCCAGGGATGGAACCTGGGTCTCCTGCACTGCAGGTAGATTATTTACTGACTGAGTCACCAGGGGAGCCCTGATGTTATTTACTTATATAATTATACACATAATTATAAACCAAACTGTAAGGCAACAGATTTGGGAAGAAGCAAAGGACGCTTAGGAGATAGATTTGTTTGCTGCTAGCAGAAATATGCAGGCAGAGTGGAGTGTTTCTCCTGGTTGCAAGCATTTGGCAGGCTGGAAGCATCAGAAGGAATGTATCACAGAGGGAGTAGGGGGCATCTGCCAACCTTGAAAGTCTGCAAAGCAGAAGTCGGTTAAGAAAACTTTAGCTAACTGATGTGACAGTAACAGTAACCAAGGGCATTTAATAACATGCCAAGGTCATTCTTCCTCACCTTCCTCAGTGCCCTTCAGGTTCATCAGCAGCTGTTATTGCTTAGGTACCTGCCTTTCTAAGTGCAGCCTGTATTTGACCTGTAGTGTTTGACTGAAGACTCAGTTACTTGGAAGAAGCCTGGTTCTTGGCAAGGGTGAGACTCTTCCACATCTGCTTCTCTTAGAGACAGTTTCTCTCTTTGTCTGGCTTATTTCACTTAGCACCGTGTCTACTGTGGTCTCATTTACATGTGGGATCTAAAAAGTTGAATACATAGTAATAGAGTGTAGAAGTTTGGTTACTAGGAGAGGGGAGGGGAGGTGGGGCAAATGGAGAGATGTTAGTCAATGGTACAAAGTGGGAATTATAGAATCAGAAAGTTTCATAAATCTAGTGCATAGCAGGATGACCATAGTTAGTAATCATGTATTGAATACTGGAGAGTTGCTAATTGAGCAGATTTCTGGTGCTCTCACCACTTGAGTGCAGATATACACATACACACACACACACACACACAAAAGGTAATGGTTAAGTGGTATCTTAACTTGACTGTAGTAATCATTTCACTATGTGCGTGCATGCTAAGTCACCTCAGTCGTGTCTGACTCTTTGCGACCCAAGCACTGCAGCCCACAAGGCTCCTCTGTCCATGGGATTCTCTGGGCAAGAGCACTGGAGTGGGTTGCCATGCCTTCCTTCGGGGGATATTCATGACCCAGGGATCGAACCAGCGTGTAAGTCTCCTGCGTTGGCAAGCAGGTTCTTTACCGCTAACCACTTGTGAAGCCCCATTTCACTGTGCATATGCATATAAATCATCACGTTGTACATCTCAAATATACACCACTTATATTAAAGTAAAAAATTAAATTAAAAAATTTTAACAATAGTCTCAATGAACATACTGAAGGTTTTTGCTTTATTGGAAGCTATTTCATGAATTCTCATCAGTAAGCACTCCTCTTCAGAGAACCACTGGAAATTCTTTGATGGGAGAAAACATTTTTTCAACTATTGAGGAGTATCCGTGTTTCAAAGTATAATTCTGCTAAGAAAAGAAAGAATGAAAACTTTTCCTTCTGGCCCTATTCTGAACTTTTTGAACTTTCCCATTAAAACTAGTACAGAACACACTGGAAAACTCAAAATCCATGATTCAGTAGCAAGGTGACTTTAAAAGGAATACAGCTTTTAGAGAAGAATATAAGATATCTTGAAATCTTTGTTTATGTGTAGCAAAACCTAGTCTTAATACCAATCAATATCTAGAAAAATCCACAATGATTCTCAACACAGCACATGCCTCATTTAGCATTCTGCGCTCTTAAGTATTTACTTTTCTCCTTTCTATTTTCTGTGATCTTAAACCTTTTCTTTCCAGCCCCTTGTTAGAAGAATATTAATATCAATGTTATCTGAGCATCTAAAAGATAAGATCAGCTAAAAAAAAAAATAACCAAAAAGACAGATCAGCTAGAAAGCAAAATATTTGTATCATCTAGAAAGTGGTGCTAGATATATAGTGACTATTTTATACAATAAAAGGAAAATGTTACGACTAATGGAAAATAGAGATCTGTTAAACTTTTTAAAAATTAATTGCTGATTGCTTTGGTCCCTGTTTTGAACACTGTATATTTTTGTGTGTTGCTTTGCACTTCACGGACGAAGAGGGGAAGCCTGAGAAGCCCTTAGGAGAAGCACAGGTACCGAATCTAAGGTGCTGTTTCTTGGAAGACCAGGTGCCACTCTTCGCTGTGAAGGTTACATATTGTCTTTACCTTTAGAAGTCTGTTTTGAGTAATTTCCTGTCTGTTGTAGATTCTGCCTGGAAACAAGAATTGTCAATATATTTTTGGTCATATTTTTGTTTCCTGGCTAGGAAATATTGCAGTATGTATTCATAGGAAAGAGAAATCTCTGTATTTCAGAACATTCTTCCCTAAGGTAAAGTTGTCTGTACACTATTTTTTTCAGAGTTGGTATAAATGCTTAACTGTTACAAATATGTGGATAATTATAATAGTGTGTTACCCCCACCAAATGTGTCTTCTTCCCGTTTTCTTCTGTTATGCTTGCAGAAATGGAAATTGGGGAAGATCTTTGAGCCTTTTCCTAAAGAAGAAGTCTCTGAATAACATATTTAAATTTGTTAACAATGTTATTGTGATAAATAATTGTCGAAAACTCTCTTGAGTTTCTAGAATCAAAACTAAACATGGGACTCTCAATTAAGAAATGTACCAGGCATTGTGAGGGCTACAAAATGAATATAATGTTATTTTGTCCCTAGTGTGATGTGGTGGATAAGACAGGTTACAGTTAAATAGAACACAAACTCTGTTCAGTGTAGGTTTTTGGCTCTCAGCTGTCTGGTAAAGACACTAAATAGTATGAGATGCTCCAAAGACAGAATATCTGGACATGGGAGTGTTCTTGGGGGGCTTAGCTTAAAGCAGTGCCTTTAATAATATCTAGAATTTCTACACATAAAGATGGCTGGAAAATCATGCCCAGCTCGGAACTCAGGCAGGTGGGAAATGAAGTACTTAGCAGCAATGCTTGGCAGTTGGCAAACATCCATCACAGGTTCTACATGATCTTAAAGAAAACGATGATCCCAGTATGTCACTGTGGTTAGGAGCGCAGGCTCTGGATTCAGACGACTTGGTTTTGAATCCCAGTTCTGCCATTTACCAACTGTATGACTTTAGGCAAGTTTCTTATACTTTCTGTGCCTAAATTTTCTTATTTATGAAATGGGGATAACACTAATACCTAACTCATAGAGTTATGAAGAGCATTAAATTAACACACATAAAGTACTTGTGTACTTTAGTACTTGCCCCACTGGATTAGAGACTGGGAATTCTGTAAAATCTTTGACATGTTTGAAAGGGCTTTGTATTCATCCTGCAAGCAATGGATGCCTTTTCAGTCAAGTTATCTATTCCAAGAAAGATTGGTTTGGTAAAAGACAATAATTGGATATTAAAAGAAGTAAGGAAATAGGGAAGTAAAAACTCATGCATTTAGAGTCTAATATACACTCTTCCCCAATGACAGTGTACGGGACTGGTTTTTGCATAATCAGAATATATGAATCGGGGAACCAAGAGGGATGAATCCTCTCAATATCACTGTTATATTTTGGCTCCAAATATTTTTGTTTCTTGTCCCCATGATGTCAGGCTATTGATATTTTAGTATTCAAAGAAGGAGTGCTTTCATTGGGAGCCAAAACAACAGTTTGTGGAAATGAAAGTCTACCATAAGGTCATTTTTGGCTTTAGATGACATCAGATCTACAGAAAAAAAAGGTTACTGTTTGATTGATTGGTCTTGTTTGTCAATGGAAAGTAGCATTGGTGCTATACAATGTGTGTAGGCAGGAGGCTGTCCGGAACTGGCAGTTTCTCAGACACCTCCTAGTTCTGCCACAGTCAGCGATAAAGGTTAAAGGAAGATGACAGTCTCGCAATAAAAGCAGAGCGATCATAAGGTGAGATAACCTGGAAATACAGGTTTGGATCGCTCTACTAGGAGAAGAACCCAGCGCACTAGGTGTTGACTGAGGGAGACTTAACACGAAATAAAATGAGGAAAGAATCTGTCAATACAAACCATGCTTTATGACCAGTTGTAGAAACAGGGATGAGAGTGGTGATCCACACGTTATCACTTCCCCATTATCTTTACATTTTTCTTTACAAGTGTCAGATAACCTCTGTATTCTCTCCACCTCTTATATTCCCCTACTATTTTCCAGAGTATGGAGTTAGTAACTACCTTTATAACTGAGTCCATATTTAAATTTAGCTTCTTATGAAAACCATGTCAGATTTCATCTCTATCTTTGGGTCAGCTTCATTCCTTCTCCAGTTCAGTCAGATATCTAGGAGGAACCTGCATTAGAATAAAACATTTATAGGTTCTTGGTGGAAATATTTTACACCATATCCTGTAGCTGATGAGAAAAGTTTTTGTTTTAACATTAAGCTAGTTTATCACTGTGCTTTGGAGAAAAGTACCTGGGAATGAGAGTGTGAATTTAAAAAAAGTATAGATTTGATTCCTCTACTGTGGCCTGAGTGGGAATCTGGATTAGTAAGTGCATCCCCGTAAGAAGTGACAAGTACCAGTGGTCAAAATGTGTAGGATGTATCTTCCTTCACCAGTGACCTGTGATTATGAAAATCATGCCATTAGTAGAATAATCAAATAAGCAAAACGAATTAAAGGTTTAAATGGTCAGCTAATGCTCAGGGAAGCAGGATCTCCCCATCCAGAATTTTGGAAAATCTGAGGTTACGTGAGAGATATTTGCTCCTTACTAACTCCCTGATAGTTAGGAAGAGGTTGACCTACGTAATTGGAAAAGTCAAAGATATTTTTTTTCAAATATCTTAGTAGTAGGAGTGATTTTTGATATATATAATAACTTACTTCTGAATATTACATTTATACATGGTTATTGTAGCTTTTTGTAAAACAATGGACAATAAAGGAAAAAGAAACTACCATAAATACACACTTTGATGTTTCCTTCAGAACTTTTCACTTATATCTACATGAACTGTATAAATTTTGATCATCCTCATTTCCCAGCACTAATGAAGTATAAGGAGCCAGAGATCAAATTGCCAACAGCCACTGGATCATCGAAAAAGCAAGAGAGTTCCAGAAAAACACCCATTTCGGCTTTATTGACTATGCCAAAACCTTTGACTGTGTGGATCACAACAAACTCTGGAAAATTCTGAACAAGATGGAAATACCAGACCACTTGATCTGCCTCCTGAGAAATCTGTATGCAGGTCGGGAAGCAACAGTTAGAACTGGACATGGAACAACAGACTGGTTCCAAATAGGAAAAGGAATACGTCAAGGCTGTATATTGTCACCCTGCTTATTTAACTTATATGCAGAGTACATCATGAGAAACGCTGGGCTGGAGGAAGCACAAACTCGGATCAATATTGCCAGGAGAAATATCAATAACCTCAGATATTCAGATGACACCACCCTTATGGCAGAACGGGAAGAAGAACTAAAGAGACTCTTGATAAAAGTGAAAGAGGAGAGTAAAAAAGTTGGCTTGAAGCTCAACATTTAGAAAACTAAGATCATGGCATCTGGTCCCATCATTTCATGGCAAATACATGGGGAAACAATGGAAACAGTGGCAGACTTTATTTTCTTGGGGCTCCAAAATCACTGCAGATGGTGATTACAGCCATGAAATTAAAAGACGCTTACTCCTTGGAAGGAAAGTTATGACCGACCTAGAAAGCATATTAAAAAAGCAGAGACATTACTCTGCCAACAAAGGTCCTTCTAGTCAAAGCTATGGTTTTTCCAGTGGTCATGTATGGATATGAGAGTTGGACTATTAAGAAAGCTGAGTGCCCGAGAATTGATGCTTTTGAACTATGGTGTTGGAGAAGACTCTTGAGAGTCTCTTGGACTGCAAGGAGATCCAACCAGTCCATCCTGAAGGAAATCAGTCTGAATATTCATGGAAGGACTGATGTTGAGGCTGAAACTCCAATATTTTGTCTACCTGATGCAAAGAGCTGACTCATTTGAAAAGACCCCAATGTTGGGAAAGATTGAGGGCAGAAGGGGAAGGGGACGACAGAGGATGAGATGGTTGGATGGCATCACCAACTGGATGGACATGGGTTTGGGTGGACTCCGGGAATTGGTGATGGACAGGGAGGCCTGGCGTGCTGCAGTCCATGTCACAAAGAGTAGGATCGACTGAAATACTGAACTGAACTGAACTGAATGAAATATAACTGGCAAATTAAAAATGTGCATAATTACACTGTACAATGTGATATTTTGAAATATGTATGCATTTT